>NC_048218.1:2450258-2489504 GCF_002007445.2 Ailuropoda melanoleuca
GGCGGCGCGCGGGGACGGGCGGGCTGCGGGTCGGGGCCGCGAAGGCTCGGGGCCAGAGCGGGGCGCAGGCCCGGGACTCCTGCTGCGGCGCCCGGCCAGCCCCGGCCTACCCCGGGGGACCGCGCCACCCGACCGCCGTGAAGGGCGGTGACTCAGCCCCACGAGACCTGTGAAAATGAGGAATTCGCAGCGACCCGTGCGAGCCCCGCCTGGGCGGCTCCGGGCTCTCCCCGCAGGCGCGCGCTCTAGGGCGCAGCCCTTCCTCGCGGTTCCTGCTTTGCGGGGACTGAGAGATCCCTCCCGTCCGCGCAGTCCGCACGTGTGTAAGGTCATTTGTTCCTTCCTTTGGTGTTGAGCGTTGGAAAGTGAGCTGGAGCAGTGTGCTGCTGCTGGGGGACACGGAGGCGGCCAGCGTACCTGCTGACGAGAAGAGGGGTGAGGTCGCCACCTCCTGCCCGTCTGTACTGACTCCTTAGGGGAGCTCTCTGGGCTGCATACAGGAACAGCCCTCGGGGACTGACCCGCTTCGAAGACCTTCTGTAGCGCCCGAGGAGCGCCCCCCAGTCCTGTCCTGGGGCCTTCCCTGGCCCCCTGCCCCCGCCGGATCCCCTGAAGGCTGCTACCTGACTTGGGGTCTCCATCTTTGTCCCAGTGGGCACTGGTGTCGTGAGCTGCCCATGTGCAGGCAGAGGCCGGGCCTGACCATCGAGGCTGCACAGCACCTGTTGTCCCACCCGCTTCCGGTGTTCTTACCAGCAGCCCAGGGCTTTCCTGCCTCCAGTCCCGAAGCAGGCGAAGGGAGTGGTGATTGCTTCCCGCACCCCTGGGCTGTTGTGTGGGTCTTGTTTCCCCTCCCCGACCCCCCCTAGTTTTGTAAACTGTCTGCAGAGTCCGTTGCCTGCAGACCTAGCACGGCTAGCATGAAGAAGGGCGCTCCAGGTGAGTGTTCAGACGGAGGGAGGCACTGGCGCCAGGAGACAGGCAGGCGCTGCCCTGAGAACCGGCGGGGTCGCGGAGAGACCAGGGGAGCTGCAGGACGGTGGCTGGCCTTCTCCCTACTGGCTGACCAGTCCTGTGCTGCCCGGAGTCAGCCTTCTGTCAGTTGTCCCCAGCAAGGGCGCCTCCCTGAAGGCCCCACAAGCAGCATGTGTTTGGCCTGGCACGGTGACACCTGTGTGTAGTGACGGCGGGTCCCTGGCCTCCCAGGAACGGGCCTGCCTCCTGCAGCCAGTGGAACGGAAACCTCTAAGCCTCCAAGCCTCCGGGACGAGTCAGTCCCTCCAGCACGAAGTCCGCGCACTGCAGTGCCTGCTGTCAGCCCAGGAGGCAGCTAGAGCACTTTTAAACTAGATGAGATTTTAAATTAAGAAGAAGAAGGAGACGACAAAGCTGTGTCTGTATCCTGTAAAGATGCTCAGTTCCTAAAAGGCCAAGACCTTGGAGAACGGGATTAAGCTGGAAGTATGATGACTCTTTGACACTTAGGACAAGGATCAGCTTGTGCCCAGAGGCTCTCCATCTTAAAGAAATCCTCTAAAAATGCAGTGACGTGCTTCTCACTGCGCAGCCTGGCGTATGCCGCACCGTGTTACGGGAGACACGCGGGAACAGCCGAAGCCCGCAGACAGGGAACAATGAGGGAATCAGGGCGCATCTGTAAGATGGAAGAGCATTTACGTGTATTATAAAATCCAGTTTAAAATTTTGAAAACGTTTTACTTCTCAGTTTTAAGAGTAAAGAATTATGTACAGCCTTACGGGGCGACTGAGTGGCTCAGTCGTTAAGCGTCTGCCTTCGGCTCAGGGTGTGATCCCAGAGTCCTGGGATCGAGCCCCAAGTTGGGCTCCCTGCTCAGTGGGAAGCCTGCTTCTTCCTCTCCCACTCCCCCTTCTTGTGTTCCCTCTCTCGCTGTGTCTCTGTCAAATAAATAAAATCTTAAAAAAAAAATTACGTACAGCCTTTCAAACGAACCAGTTAAGTGTGAAGACTAAAAACAGGTTGTAGGGGCACCTGGGTGGCACAGCGGTTAAGCGTCTGCCTTCGGCTCAGGGCGTGATCCCGGCATTATGGGATCGAGCCCCACATCAGGCTCCTCCGCTAAGAGCCTGCTTCTTCCTCTCCCACTCCCCCTGCTTGTGTTCCCTCTCTCGCTGGCTGTCTCTCTCTCTGTCGAATAAATAAACAAAATCTTTTTAAAAAAATAAAAAAATAAAAATAAAAACAGGTTGTAAACTTGCATACAGTGTTGTAATAGTGAAAAAATATATATTTTAAAGATTTTATTTGAGAGAGAGCACACGCGCGCACACAAGCAGGTGGACCAGCAGAGGGAGAAGCAGACTCCCCGCTGAGCAGGGAGCCCATGCAGGGCAGATCCCAGGACCCCGGGATCATGACCCGAGGCGAAGGCAAACACTTTACCGCTGGAGCCGCCCAGGTGTCCTGTAATGGTGACAATATTAAAATATCCCATGATAGTCCTAGAGCAGGAAGGGCGGGTGATCTACTGAAGTAGGACCATGGAAACCGGTGGATTGAAGGAATTGTTTCTGCACTCTCTAGGGAGAGCTGGGAGTCTAACGCACCCCTCCCCCCCACTGTAGAGAACAGTCGGGTTACAGGAAGTCTGCGAAGCGTGGCGCAGGAATTCAGTGTTTCATGTGGGAAATAAGCTGTGTGAGCTCCTCTTGCGGGAAGGAAAAGCCACTAAGGTTCTCTGTTCTGTTCCGTCCCCAAGGTGAAGGCCCAGCTGGAAGAGCGGGAAAATAAGAAGTACGCCACCTTTAAGGCTGTGGAGTTCAGGAGCCAGGTGGTGGCAGGGAGGAACTATTTCATCAAGGTGAGTGTCAGCCACGCGGGGCAGGGGGCCGGGAGGGTGGCCTGGGCTCTGGTGGGAAGCTGGAGGCTGATGACCAGAAGGGATCCCCCTACGCTACCCAGGGCCTCTTGTCATGCAGGCTGGCCCAGCAGGGGCGGGGGGGGGGAGGTCACAGGTCCTGCCTGCCCCTCACCTGCCTTCCCCCCCCCCACCCCACCACCCTTCTCTCCAGGTTCAAGTTGACGACGATGAGTTTGTGCACCTTCGAGTTTTCCAAAGTCTCCCGCACGAAAACAAGCCCTTGGCCTTGTCCAGCTATCAGACCAACAAAGCCAGGCACGATGAGCTGGCGTATTTCTAGTTCCCACTCCGATGAGGGCCTGTTCGTGTGGTTCTGTTCTCCGTGAACGCGTCTGGGATCAAGAGCCAATGTCATTTCTACACGGGGCCACTTTGGGGGGATGTCATATACCTGTCTTGTGTCTCTGTTCCTGCCTTTCAGCGGGAGAGACAAAGTCAGCACAGTCACTGATCTTAATTACTTTCAGAGAGGGCTTATAGTCTCTTTAAATACATATTTTTAAATCTTTACGAATTCACTCCTTTGTTTGGGTGTTTTCTTTGATCTGAAACCATAATCACACGCAGGAGCGTCTAAAGGTGAGAGGGACGCGTTCATGTGGTCGTTTTACTGCCGCACGGCCGCTGTGCCAGGGGAGCCCCTCCTGGGTCACACGCCGGCTGGAACCAGCCCGACGCCCCTGCCCCCTGCGGAGCTGAGCCCTGCGGGAATTGCCCAAGGTCACAGCGAGTGGGTGTCGGACCCAGGGTTCCAGGAGCCTGTGTTCAAACCACGGCTCCCCACACTCAGGCCTGGACTCCATCTTGTCTCCAGGCCTTAGTTTCCTCCATAAAATGAAAGGATTTGGGTAAATCTCATTCTAGTGTACTTGGACGCACACACCGCCTTACGCTCTGGCGGAAACACACATACGTGCGCCAGAGGCCATACCATTTCTGGTAACAAAGGTGGGCGCGCACGAGAGCGGGTCGGCCTCGCCGAGCACCGGCCACCTGGAGGGTGTCTTGAGCTCCTGCTCTGAGCTGCGTGTGCTCGTAAAGATGGGCAACAGCATCTCCGCTTCTCAACAGAGGGTCCCCGCCATCGGTGACGTCAGTCCTGCGCTTGGTTGGCCCTGTGTCTGTGTTTTGTAAATGGCACGACGTTACCGCTCTCGGGAGAGGACGGACTGGTGAGGTGTCTGTGGGTCAAGTTGGTCTCGGGTTCCCAAACCTCTTTGTGTCTGTGGCTTGTGGCCCCTTGTGCCGGGTCGCGGCTGAAGGATCGGGCTGTGGGATCTCCAGGGAGGGACGAGTGCGTTAGGGTTGCACGGTGAGCAAACAGCTTCGAAGCTTTGAGGGATAGCCTGATACGAGCCATGTGTGACCTAGGTGACCTAGTCTGTCCTTGAACTAGAAGAATAAGCTTTCCTAACGGGCCCTTAGTCTCGGCAATCAAGCAACTTTGCCCTGAAATGAAGATTTAGCATATTTTGCAGCTCAGCACAGGGACAGTAATCCGGGGCTGGTTTGGGGGACATGCTGGGCTGGAGCTCTTCCATCTGCACACCTCCCCCCACTCCGGCCCTCAGTGCAGGGACCACCGTGGGGCTCCTGTCCGTGTCTCCCTACAACAGGACTTTTCCCCAGTTCCAGGTAGGCCTTCGTGCCAGGCCGGTGACGTCTGCCCAACCGTGGCCCCTCGTATGCCTGGAACGGCCCCTTACTAAGCCCTGCTCCATTCACCCCGGGAGTGCCATCTGCTTCTCCAGGACCGAGAAGACTGGGAAAGGGACCTGGCCCACCACCGAGCATCACCCCAGCGCTCAAGCTCCCCAGGCAGGAAAAAGTCCCCCTGGGCCAGCAGGTGGGCACCTTTCCTGGCTGCCCGGGGACTGTCACTTTTCCCAAAGCCTGACCCTGCATCCCTTCAGGCCAGACGAGTCAGCTCACTGTGCCATGCCCTGGTTCTGCCCTTCCAGGGGGGCCCTGGATTCCTCACCAGCTCAGAGGAGCACACCCCTCTCACCCGGGCTCCAACTGCTCCCGGAACATGGTCCCTGTGGAAGGCACGGTCGGCTGACTCAGATGAGATCAGATGCACGTCAGCTGAGAGAGAGAGGAGGAAGGGACTGGTGTCACTCGTGCCCGGACACAGTTGTCGGCGTGGGTACCCTGTCACCACCAGGTGGGGTGCTTGGGGGACTCACGGAGCCGCTTGGAAATGGCATTAATGCGTTTTCTGTCCTTGCACAGGCAGGTACATGGCTCCAGCAGACAAGGCTAGAAAAAAATGAGAATTCTAGAGGAACGTGTGAATTCCTCTCTAGTCTGGATCTGGACACAGGCTTTTAATCTACAAGTCAAATTACAAACTTGGAGAACATATTTGTAACTTATTAAGGATTAATACTGCTAATGTATAAAGAACTCTTAAAAGTGGGGAGAAAAGGATGAAAAATCTTGTTGTAAAATAAAGACCTGAACACATTCACAGTTATTAAAATGTCCATGTAACACTTTTTAGAAAAGATTTATTTATTTGAGAGAGAGAGAGTGAGGCCACAGAAGGAGGAGATGCAGACTCCCCGCTGGGGGGGACCCCGTGCGGGGCTGGAGCCCAGGACCCTGGGATCACGGCCTGCCGCAGGCAGTTGCTCACTGACGGAGCCGCCTAGGCGCTCTCCATGTAACAGCCTTCATGAGAGAAGAGCAGAGTGAAACCGTGCTGAGGCCGTCTCTGTCCTGCTCCACTGGCAAACGTCTGGAGGCCTGGAACCCCTAGCGGGCTGGGACTGCAAACAGGTGTAGGCCCCGCATGGGGACTGGTGACCTCTTGGGACTACACAGGCACACGCCCTTCCAGCCGGCGCTCCCACTGCATGTGCCCACAAGCACGGAGCTGGCAGTGGCTGGCAGGCCGGCGGTTGGCAAGTGACCAGACGATGGAGGAGGGGGAACCCTCCTTTGATTCAGGCTTCCTGTCACCGTACGGCACCCAGCGCACCTCTGCAGGCCCTGGGCCTCCCCAGCCTGTCCATCCCAACCTGCCCTGGCCTCCGCTGTGGCAGCTTTGGCACCAATGGCCAATTCAGTGGGACCCACACCTGCCGCGAGGCTAGGCAGCAAGCCTCCAAAGCCCAGGGGCGTGTCCCCCTGCGGGGTGGACTTTGACCCAGGGGAGAAGATGGGAGAGATGGGAGCCCTGGAAGCCCAGCAGGCTGCCTGACCAGCTAGGTCACACCCCGCCATGCATCTTCTCCCCTCTCCTTGCCTCGTCCCTTTTTCTGTCCTCACCGGCCAGCCTGGGATGGCAGCCCCTCCATACCGTAGCTCAGGGGCAGGGCCTAGGCTCTTTTCCAGGAACCCGGTCCGGGAAAGCCCTAGGGGGTGTGGTCTCCAGGGTGAGGCCTGGACTGGAGCCTGGTCTCCCCGCCCCCCTCCACGGTTGAGGTTCGACAGCCACGCGTGGTCTTCTGCTGGATCTTCCATGCAGAGCCTCAGGGAGACAGGTGACTGTGTGAGGACCCGGGTACCTCACCTCCGTCTCTTCCATGAGACACACAGGGCTGAACGAGGTCCCCCCAAGAATGGCCCTGAACCTGGACGTTGACTTACTTGGCAAGGGGACGTTTCAGACGTGATTGAGCTAAGGGTCTCGAGTTGGAGCAGTGATCCTGGACTCTCTGGGGGCCCACTGTCCTCCTAGGGTCCCTAGAAGAGGAGGCAGGGGTCAGAGTCAGATTAGAGAGGCTGGACTGCCAGCTGTGATGTGGGGGCCACAAGCCAGGAGGACAGGCCCCCCCAGAAGCCGGAAAAGGCAGAGAGGACATTCTCCCCAGAGCCTCCGGGAGGAAGCAGCCCTGCGCACCTGTCTCGACACGTCTGCCCTCCACCCTGCGCGCGCATCTGCGTCGCTTTAAGCCACTGCACCTGTGGAAGTGCGTTACGGGAGCCGCCCGCAGCTGTCCTCCAGGAGGGCCTCGTGGGCCCGCGCAGGGGCACGGCGGAGCCCGCGGCGTTTCACACAAAGCGATTCCCACGTATTCCGGTGGGCGAGGAGCCTGGTGCTCCTGGAGACTGCCTGCCCCCCCAGATCCACAAGTGTGGGTGAATCACAGTGGGAGCGCGCTACCTGCCCGGCCAGTATGACCAGCGCTGTCACCACCCGGGGGTGGGGGAACCGAAACCCAAGCACTGGAGCCCGGAAGGAGCAGTGACACGGATCAGTGGCTGAAGCCAGTTCTCAGACTCTGGCCTGGAGGGGCTGGGGAAAGGGAGCCCCACCCTCCTGGACACAGAGCAGATGAGAGAGAGGGGACCTGGGCCTCGGCTGGTGGGTCGGGTTGGGTTGGGTCGAGCAGGCTCATTCCTTTAAGGGGGGGCACGTTCAGGGCCTCACTCCCATGGCTCTCAGCAATGAACACTGCTGGGCGTCCGGTGGCCTGGGGGGCTTCGGGTGCCAGGGGATAATACACGGGGAGTTCCCGACAGGACAGGAAATCACCGCACTGCAACACATTCACCAGAAAGAGATTTATTTGTGGATAATCGCGAGTCAATAGCGCACAGAAATGGACTGCGTAGACAACCACACACGCTTGGAAGGTGGGGCTGGAGACCCCGGGGCTGCCCAAACCATCCCCCGGACCTCAGAGACCCTCCCCACTCTCCCACGCAGCAGCCACCACCATCCGAGTTAATTTCCAGGAAGGCGCAGGCCAGCCCCGGTCAGGCTGAGTCAGCGCCTGGGTCCTCCTGTCCGTCCAGTTTTGCAATCGTTGGCCACAGTCCCAACTAGAATCCTACATTAGAGAGCACGCGGCTGCACGGTCCAAGGCATTCACAACACCGTCCACACACTCCTCGTCCTGGGGGCTCGATGCTGTACATGAGCGACTCCCGTCCCGTTCCCGAGAGTGTAACATGTACGCTGCCCCTCAAGACAACGGTCCCCGATATTTTGTGGGTGCACTAAGGCTATAAATTCTTGCTGCGCGTTTTGCTTCCCCTCTGTTGTCTGGGATATGCTGAAGGCTGCGGCCAGGCCCATCACTCTCCTTCTCTGTCCCCCGGCACTGCCCCTCCTTGTGCCAGGAGCTGGGTCCCACGTGAGAAAGTAAATATGGTGACTTTGAAGCCAGGGACCCTGTTCCGCAGCTCAGAACAGCGTGGTGGGGGGGATGCCCCAGCTCCCTCCCCAGACTGCCCGGCTCTGCAGAGCAGGTGGCCCAGAGGTTTCAGGTGGCAGGCTCCCCTCTCCGTTCCTCAGCTCAATTCTGCCGGGCGAAGGCGAGGACACTTGCTCTCCGGCTTCACAGGCCACCTTCGGCCACAGTGAGTGACGCCCAGGCCAGCTGAGTGGCCCACAGCCTCAGGAAGGCCTTTCTCACCAGACTAGTGTGGGGCCGGGGCGGAGGGGAGGCTGCAGCTGACCTTGTTCATCCCACCCAAAGCTCCCTGGCAGCCGGGGCTCAGGGGTGGACACAATGTCTCCTGCCCGGAGCGCAGGGCTCTGCTGGGCTCCAACAGTGGGAGGGCTTTTACAACGCCTGTTTACCCTGCCAGAATTTACAAAAAAAATTCTGGGAAGAACCTTCCGTGAAAGTGTGAAAATATTCTCTAAGTCAGAACTAAAATCACTCATCAGATTCTGCCTTAAGCAAAGGAACCCATTGTGCCGTCTGTGAGCACAGCCTCTTAGGACAGGCGGGCACGCGGCTTGGGAGAAGCTGATGCCATCAACCCGCATCATCATGCAGGGAAACAAACGGTTTTGCAGAGAACCCGCGGAGTCCACAGGGCGACACGCGCACTAGCAGCGTGGCATGTTAGGAACTCGGCCAGCCCGGGGCAGCACTGAGGTCAACATGGCCCCAGGGCGCTGACCCCAAGACCCGGCTGCAGTCCCTGGAGACTCGTGCGCTACTGAAGCGCCCCCTAGAGGGGTGGTGAGGTGTGCAAGCTCCGAGGTGGGGTCCGGACCCGCCCCCTGCCGGCAGAGGCTGCAAGTGCAGGGCTGGATTCTGCAACCAGAGAGGGCTCTCTATAAAAGCACGCAGGGGTTCAGGATGCTTCTCACCCGCACATACCCTCCGACTGCCCAGCTGCCCCCCCGCAAAGCGACCACAGCACAGACACACACATGCGCACACCAGCTCCGTGGCCACATGTGTGCGGGTACTTGACCACTGCTACTGCGTTTCAGGGGTCCAGCCGGACCAGCCCCCTCGGCAGAAATGAAGTGGGAGGTGTCCTGGGGGAGTGCCACCCTCCAGACCAACCAGGCCCAAGCACGAGGCTTCCTGGCTTGGGGCAGTAGACCTGGCCTCCCGGAGCTGCACGCCCAGGGACGGGGTCCTTCTGAGCGCCCACCCAGCACCTACAGCTAATGTACTCCTGCTGTGAACCCACAGGACCCGGCTCGTAGGGAAGTTTGGTGCAAAGAGCTGCACGAGTGAAGGAGAAGGGAGGGCCCTGCAGCCTGGCAGCAGGAGGTGGCGTGCAGTGAACACAGGCGGGCTCGGCAGCCGTGCCCCTCGGCAGAGCAGTCTGGGGCCACGTGGCTCCCACCCAGACTCAGACAGTGAGGACCACACTTGCAGCACCCTGATCTGCATGATCCCCTCTGAACACTCAAACTTCCTTCCGTGATTTCTGGCCCAGGCAGGTGCTGGGATGGGGGACTCCTGTTGACACCGCGTCCCACAGGGAGACTGCTTGAGGGATGCCCGAGTGACCGGGTGGGGGGCAGAGAAGGAGACAGGGATCCCGGCTCCTCTGGTGTGGGAATACAGAGTGCTCACGGGGGGCCTCCGATTCAGGCAGATATGGACCCGAAGCCCCAGGCAGGTGGTCCCATCAAAGGGGTCAGGGGGGATAAGAAGAGGGCGTGCTCAAGGCGCCGGGCTGGCAGCCAGAATGCTGTCACCTCCTTTACCGTACTTTTCACCTGGGAGTGAACATGAAGTCAAGCAAGGAGGCAATGGCAGAGTCGGGAGAGGCCTCAGGATACCCAGTGCTGCCAGGGCCCGCCTGCCTGGTCCCGCTCCCCCTGGCCTCCCCTGCAGAGGCCAGGATTCACCTGCCCTCCCCTCCAGCACACAGCAGTACTCTTCCTGGATGATGGAGGTGGGAGGGAATTGTGCGTCTGCGCCGGGACTCAGGCACCACGGTGCAGGAAGCGCGCTCTGGCTTCCAGGAGGACGGGACGGTCACCCTCCACTTGCTCACCAGACCACGCTCAGTCCACCATAAAGTCAGATGTTTATAAACTGGTTGCAGGGGCGCCTGGGTGGCACAGCGGTTAAGCGTCTGCCTTCGGCTCAGGGCGTGATCCCGGCGTTATGGGATCGAGCCCCACATCAGGCTCCTCCGCTATGAGCCTGCTTCTTCCTCTCCCACTCCCCCTGCTTGTGTTCCCTCTCTCGCTGGCTGTCTCTATGTCTGTCAAATAAATAAGTAAAATCTTTAAAAAAAACCAAACTGGTTGCAGCAAGTTGAAGAATAGGACGACAAAGCACCATTTTTCCATCGCGGACATATATTACAAAACTAATGCAGACTGACACGGCTGCCTTAGCAGCATCGGCAAGGATTCGAAAACAGTTTTAAAAAAAGGATATTCCGTATTTCATCTTTAAGGTCTACAGCAGCTTTGAAAAACTATTGAAATCTGTACTCTGGTCATAAGCAGACAATTTAGGACCAATACATCTCTCACCTTAAAATATATAATTATTACTTTGCATGTTACCAAACTATGGAAAGTAGAAACAAAGATTAATTCTAATTTGGACCCGACATGTATAAAAAAACCACTGCTAATGACCACGGCGGACTTCTGGATGGGAAATTCTAAGCACAGACAAGCCAGGGCCTCGATGTGCACGGGGGGCCGAGGCCGGGATCACAGGGACTCAGCGGCAGCACGGACACGCACACCTTGCTGGGAGCTAGAGGGCTGGACGGTCTCCCGTGGAAGCTGACACTTTCTAGGGGAGCCCCGCACTCTGCAGAGGTTCTCAGGACGCCCGGTTCCTGCTGCCGGGTGCAGAGCGCTCAAGACACCTCCTCTCCCAGTGCTTGGGGCTTCACAGCCACAGGAGACAGAGGAAAACGTCCTGATCCCGCCAGAAAGTTCACGATGTGACAGGAAGCTTTATGGTGGAATAATTATCATTCTACACGGAGTATAGGAAGTAAAGGATTTGAGTGGAACACAAAGGCATAAAAGGTAAAGAACAGGGAGTCAAACAGTGTTTGCGGGGTGTTCCCCAAGGCCACTGTACGTACACAGCAAGCCCCTCCGCCCTGTACCATAGCTTTGGGGAGGCTTTTCCGCCATCTCACTGCGGAGAGACACAACAGGTTCCTTCCCGTCTTACCCTTGCTCTCGATATTAAAAAAGAAGAGGGAGAAAAAGCTTTCTTTGCTCCTGGTGACGTGGCCATGTTCCCAGCTCTGCTTGGCAGCGACAGGCGGCCGGGCTCTGCCCCAGGGCTAAGTGGAGCCCGGTTCTCGGAATCAGGACACACGACAGGGACACAGAGCCCTGACCTGTGCCCGCTGCGGGAGCCGCGAGCCACCGAGCCGGTACACAGGCTGCCCGACACTAACACATGAGTTAAGACACTCAGGACGTGGGCAGACTGGGAAGAAAGAAAAGTGGACGCAACAACACGGAGGCCAGCGTTTCTGTTTCGGGGAGCCTTCACCAGAGTGAAGAACACCCCACTAAGGAGGTGGCAGTGGTTCCAGAGGCCACGGGGAACGGCCGCAGGGGTGGGTGCAGGCTGCAGGACAGGACCTGCCCGTGGGACATGGGCAAGGCGGAGTCCCCAGGGAGGGCTTGCTTTCCTAGGGGCCGCCATCCGCTGCTCCCCCCCCGCAGGCTGTGGGCTCCCGGGAGAGGCGGACCTCTGCACTCCCAGAGTGGGGATGGGGGCTCAGGGGCCGGACACTGGATTGAGGCAGGCCGAGTCTTCAGGGTGCTGGCAGCCACACCTAGGGGTCCTCACAATTCTGGGCAAAGTGGACAACAAGCCTGGTGTCAAGGCCCAGGCTGTGGCCTCCGCCTGCGGCATCTGGGAGCTGCTCCTCGGCCCTCTGCCCCGGTCCCTCTCCTGTAAGGTGCGGGTGCAGCTGCAGCTGGCTTTTCGAGGCACTCTTGCTCCCTGGCTTCCGGTTGGCACAGAAGGCAGAACCGAGCAGGGAGGGCAGGCGTCCCCGCTGCCCTACTGTACCCGTCTCTGCACCAGCACCGTGGCAACGGGGGCAACCACAGGCCTACTCGACCTGCCGTGCCACAGGCTAGGGGAGTCTTCCAAAGGGAACACAATGTGCTGCTCTCCCATAAGCTGTCGTCACCCAGCAGGTCCCTGGTCCCACAGATGGGTGTGACATGTGCAGACCAGCCTGAATGCTCGGGGCCTGGAGAGGGGCCCCCCAGCGTGACTGCACAGGGCCTGCATGTGCTGGGCCAGCTGCTGTCAACCCGTTCCCAGGGGGGAAGCCTTCCCCGGCGACCTGCCTGATACCTAGGGGACAAACGAGGCGTCTGAAGCAGGAGCACAGAGGGTCAGGCCAGAAAGACCACAGACATTTGGCATAATTCTTCCAGACACAAATGGTTAAACCCAAGTCTTCCTCGGGGACGCACAGAGCCCGGGCTTCCCCAGCCCACTCGGGACGGGACACACGGCACCCCGAGCCAGGAGAGCCGCCGGGGAGCTGCGTTCCCCAAATTACAGATTTCTGCGATTGCTTTGTTACTTCTGAAAAGCACGACCAGCACGTTTTCACAATTAAGACCGTTGATGCCGAACACTCACGAAAGAAAAAAAGACCAAGTTTCAGTCACAGCTCTAAGGCAGACGCTACATTTTCACGGGACAACAAGGGAGACACCACGTGCGGTGCGTGGGGGGGCAGCACACGGGCCTCACAGCACTGCGGCCCGGACCACGATCTCTGGGTCCTCGATGTCCTTTTTGCTCTGGACCATCTTCAGCTCCAGCTGCGCCGGGGTGGGCTTCTGCCCTCCCGCTGCCTGGCCTACGGGACACAGCGTCAATGGCAGGGACACAGCAGAAGCTGCCCTGACGTTCCTGCCCCCTTTCCCTTGCCCGAGCCAACAGCCCACGTCACGTCTGCAGTTCCCATCCCGGGCACGCGCTCCGCACGCTGGCCTCCGTCCCTGCGCCCAGGCCAGTGGAGGGCAGGTGCCGTCTCCCCCGCCCCCCGACTCCGCTCGGTGCCAGCCGCTCCACGCGCCCACGGGCCCGGCCAGGAGGTACCTTTTGCACATCTGATGGTCCGCTGCAAAACGTGATGCATGGCAGACACGGTCTTCTCACAGGCCACCTGTGGGGACGGGGGTGCGGGAGAGACACACACCTTGTGGTTCCCCCATTCCCATGATGCCCCAAGTCCGAATGGGGTCTTCCGTGCCAACAAGCACTATCTCTACCTCGAGTCACCAGGGCACTGGCTTTACCATCACACACTCCCCACCCGCGGACGGGTCGCCACAAAGACTCCAGGAGGGCTGGGCAAATGCCCGCGTACTAAAATTAACCGTCTCCCTCTGGCCCGTGTACCCTGGGGAAGGGCTGAGCCTTAGGACCTGTCAGTATTGTCTGGCATGCAGCAGGGGCTTAATACAGGTGTTTCTGGAATGAAGCAGTTGTAAAGAATCTACAGAAAAGAGCTCATACCCCAAAGTCGGCCAAGATCATTGCTTGCATCTCAAAGTCGAAGACTCAGGGCTTAGTAGGAGCTGGGGAAGTGAGTGGAACTCCCTCCCACCCAACTCAGGGACCCAGGGCCGTGCTGAACCTGGAGTTGGCCTCCACTGGGCACCAGCTGGCCCAGGTGCCCTGTACTAGACGAAACGCCCACGGCTGCCAACTAAAACAGCAGGTCTGTGCTCACCCTCGTCCCTGGGTGTTGGGGGCGGGCACCGGCCAAGACACAGCATATTAGGGTTTCACATCACAGCACCTGTCCCTGAGCCCTGTAGGTAACAGAGGCTGGGCTCTGCCCAAGCCCTGCGTTTCACAAGTGGGACTGATGTGATAGGGATGCTGTGTGCCTGCCCCCAGGGCAGACGGGGCCCCTCCTCGTGCCCAGTAAAGACAGTTTTAGGAGAATCCACTTTCAGATCCTGACTCCAAGCTCCTCCTTCCGCCAGTGGACCCAGCACAGATGAGGCATGCTTCCTCTTTCTTAACCACCCCTCACAGCTGCCCCTCCTGTGCACGTTCCAGAGATGGGGGCCTCCTCCTCTGCCACCACAGTACGCAGAGAGGGACCCGGTGGCCAGGGCAGCCTTGTGCACAGTGGGTCTCCAGTCCCATGCTTCCAACATGCTGAAGGAGGACACAACATGATGGACGTCACGACGCAACTACACTGCATGGGGCGCAAAGGGAAGTCGGAGAGCGCGGCTGTCATTCCTGAGCTTTGCCACAGGGCACACGGGAAAGACCCGCAACACCCCACACCCCAATTTACCACATCAGGACCAACTGCTCCCCTCGCCCAGCAATGCCTGTGCAAAATGGCTTTCTCTCTACACACCTGCATTTGTGGACATTTACACACCACGCAGGAAGCGGGAGGAGAGACGGACACACAGACAACTCCTAGCAAGAGATGAACCTCTTTGCAAGACTGATTTCGCACCCCTGTCCCTCATCCCTCATCCCAGCCTCTGGGTCTATCGAGTCACTTGGTGATGACATTTCAGGGCAAACACTGACTGGGCTGCTCTCCTGGGAAACGCTCCTACTGACAGACTCACTCAGGCCACAGTGACCCCTCCCAGGCCTCAGCTCACAGCCCCGGACCTCGTCTGGCTCGGCACTGCCCCGTAGCTGGACCTGGATGACTCCAGCATGGTGTATGCCGTCCTCCTGTTTACGCCCCTGCGGCACCCAGATCGTCCCTGCTGGGGGCAGGGAAGGGGCTTGTCCTGCTGACCTTGAGGTTGTTGGGGTGTTTGTGCGTCCACGCCAGGAGCATGGCGGCGAAGAGGTCCCCGGTGCCCACAAAGACTGCATCGACCTTGTGCATCTCCATGCGGATGCGTTCTGTCACCACTGAGCCATCGGGGTTCCCTGGAGGAGAAGAGCACGGCCAATGGGCCCTAAGACCCTGGGCCAGCAGAGGACCAGCCCCTCGGCCTGGGAACTGGCGTGCCTCCCTCCCCACTCCTTCCCTGCATGGCGGCAAGGAGGGCCAGTGTCGCCTCTCAGGGGTTCACTGGGACAGATACCCTGTCCCGAGGAAGAATGTGGATACTGGAACCCCTAGCAGGATAGCCGGGGGGGGGGGGGGCCGGCNGGGGGGGCACGGCACAGCGGCACATGAGGGACCAGCGCCTGTGACGGGACGCAGAAGGAACCCACAGCCAGGGAAGTAATGAGTGCTCCTAGAGCCATGGGGACCATGAACTTACTGAAATGGGGGTGTGTGCGCGGGGGTGCATGGGGGTGTGGGGTATGCTCTCCCACGGACACAGAGGGAGCCGTGAGAAGGCCACGTGCTCTTTGGGGCAGCAGTGTGACCCCGGCCTCTTGTGTCGTTTTGGCATTGTGCAGAAAACACCAACCCGGGTGGCATTTGCACGATTAAGATCGACACGCGCAGCCCCACAGGCCCTCCCAGAACTTACGAATCCTCTGGCTCCCCAGGGCAATCAGGTAGTCACTGCCCCTCGGGGACGGCAAGTTGGAGCTGGTGATGACCACCGTGTCAGGGCCCATCGCGTGCAGCTCGTCCATGACCTGCCGGGACACAGGTGCATCAGCCACACCGTGGCCACCCGTGCCAGGGCTCCCAGCTGCCCAGGCAGCCGGGCACCACCAGCCCTTGTGCCAAGAATGCACTTGAACAGGGCTTGGCTTGACAGAGCGGAGACCAGAGCCCGTGAACACGGGGAGCCAGCGCGGGTGGGCCGGGTGGCACCTTGTCACGTTGGAGCCGCCAGCCCGATGCCCTCTGCCTGAAGCCGCACCCCTGCTGGGCCTGACGCCTGACTCTACCCCCACTGCAGAGGAAGGTGCCCATCTGCTCCGGATGGGCTGCCCTTTCTTGTCTGGCCCCGCACAGCCCACCAGGCAAGGGCGCCCCCTTCCACCACTCACTCATGTAGTCACGGACACAGCTCTGGTGGGGGTGCCCAGTGACACGCCAGAGGCTCCCTGCCCTCCTGGAACACACGTCTTGGGATGCAACACCCACTGGGTAAACTGGGGTTCAGGAGAGCGCCAGCTATGCCAGAGGGGCACGCTCATGTCAGGGAAGGGGGCTGGACTCCAGGAGAAGGCCGCTGGCTCAGCCTGTAGGACCGGGCGGCCGAGGGTCACTCTGCGACCCGAAAGGCTCTCCTGCGGCCCTGAAGGGGGCGATGCATTCGTCCTTTCTGCTCCTGGGGGCCGTGTGGGTCCCCGTCAGGTTCCCCCGGCCCAGGAGAAGGCGCCCCGAGTCACCCCTGTGGCTGCGCCGCAAGCATCCTCCGCCAGGGCCTGGGAGCCGGGACAAAACCAGCCGGGGTCACGCAGCGGCGCCCTCTCTCCGTCGCGGTGGGAGGAGGGCCTGTCGTCCCGGAGCCACGGGCTCAGACCAGGGCTCGGGACCAGGCTGGCAGCCCCTCTGCTCCGGAGCCCATCCTCTGCCTGGTGCGTGCACCCCGCCCCCACCCCCACCCCGCACCGGGCGCGCCACGGGAACCGCTTAGAACTCTCGCAGCATGTGGCCGCATCGGCTCTCGGGACGCCGAGGCCCCAGGGTGCGGAGAAGGGGCACCGCTGTCCCCTGGCACCCTGAGCCCTGGCCAGACAGGCTCCACAGCCCCTCAGGCCTGCCATGGCCGTGCAGGGCCTGCACTCGGACCTGTCTCCTGCGAAGACACGGCACAGCTCCGACGGCGCCCAGCCCCGGATGCCGGAGGGCCCTGTTGTGCCGGACCGGGGCCGCCCCATCTAAGGCTACATGATTCACCGGCACCACGTTCCACGGGGACAGTTGAAAAGAACCTCAAAGAAACCTCCCTGCCTCGTTTCCAGCCGGCCCTGAGGCAGGCCCCAGATGCGCCCGGCCGGCCCTTCTCCACTCAGCGGGCCCCGAATGTGCCTGGCCAGCCCCCAAAAGTGGAAGCCAACAGCTCGTAGTAAGTCTCCTGGTGCACACGCAGACAGCTGCACACGTGTGCGCAGACACGCACCCCACCCCACATATGTGGACACGCACACCCCCGCGTGCCCGGCCACACGCACGCTGTCCTGTGGGTCTCTGCTGGACCGCGGCTGGCACAGGTGGTTTCTGGGCCCCTCTCTGACTACACTGGCTGGGGCGGCGGCACGCTCGTCCGGAGGGCTGCCTCCCACGCACACACACGGGTCACGGGTGCACGGGACTCACGGTACCAGGTACACAGCAAGCGCTCAGGAAATGCTGTGACTGTCGTGCGCCGAGCTGTGTCTCCCAAAGAGAGATGTGGGAACCCTTGGCCCAGAACCTCGGAGTGTCTCCTGTTTCCACCTTTGGAAACAGGGTCTGTGCGGATGCAAGCTGATTAAGACGAGGTCACCAGCATGGGCCTGGATCCAACCTGCCTGGCGTCCTCAGAAAGACAGGAGGCCACTTGAAGACACAGGCAGAGATTGGCAATGGGTCTACAAACCCAGGGATACTGAAAGCTGGGAGACAAGCAAGGAATGGGTTCCTCCCCACAGATTTAGACCGAGAAGGGTCCCACCAAGGCCCTGATCTCAGACTCCTGGCTCCTGGGGCCACAGAGAAGACATTTCTGTTCTCAGCCACCTGGTCTGGGGCACTATGTTACGGCCGCCCCAGGAAGCCCGCCCAGGCACCGCTGCTATGAGCAGAGCAGGCAGCAGGTTAGCCCAGACCCAGACGCTGGCTAGATTTGCAGGTGCCCAAGGCAGGGGCCCACAGGGAATTTACAACACGTCCCTCAGCCCCCGCCGGCTGGCAGGAACCAGGATGCCCGCCACCTAGGTGCCCATCCCCCACCCCCAAGGGTGTACGGCTGTCCCCTCCCCACCACGCACGGTGCCACTTGTCCCATGCCAGGCTTCAGAAGGTCTTACCGCTAATGCTTCTTCTTGACTGTGGATCTTTCTGCCACTCAGTAACCTGCAAGATAGGTGAGCACAGGTCAGACCTTGCTTCTCCGGGTCCTACTAGAAACATCCCCAGAGCTGTGGTGGCACTGGTAAACCCCTCCCATCCCCGCAGGAGCTCAGGGTCTGCTGGCCACCATAAACCTGGTGGCGACTGCAACATGGCTAAGGACCAGTCGAGAATAAAATTTAACCACAGCAAGGGACAGCAGCACATGGCCCCTTAGTGGACCATGAGAGTGACCAACCTCCACGAAAGTCAAAATGTGAAATGTAAACTGTAAATGGTTAACATACCATTCTCACACAGGTCTACCAAGGGTTCAGGGTCCTCCGGGAGCCCAGGATGGACCAGCCAGGTCGAGGGCCCCAGGCCCCAGGAGTCCAGGCACCCTCCACCCCTCCTTCAAAAGGCAGTCTCAGAGACAGGGGGACCCCACTGATAGTCCAACAAACCGCACCATGGCAGAGACGAACCCACGTGGACACTCAGTTGCACACCTACGGCAGCCGGCACTGCTCGCTACCCCCCGCCCCCGCCACACTGGTCTTCATCAGGTAGCCCTGCAATCTGAGAAGGGCCCTCCGAAGCTCGCTACTGCGAGGGCCCAGCTGGCTCCTTTTAATCCCATGTAGAGATTTGGGACGTGGGTTTCGGAGTGCCAGGGGGGTTCCCTGCATCAGCTGGGATGGGCTCTCCATCCCATGGCCTGTGTCGCCCACATGTGCCCTCAGCTCCTCCCCTTTCTGTCCCCAAAGGCTCTTGCTGTTCAGGAAGATGGCTGGGGGTCAGCACAATCACAGGACAGGGAGTGAAATGACCACCCACTGCTTGTGGTTGGGCCAGGGCGCCCCCAGGCAGAACGGCCTGCCCCCCACCCTGCTGCCAGATCCCTGCTCCACTTTGAGGGAACCCCGTGAGGAGGTCTGAAAGTTTAGTGGTTTCAGGTTACTTACTCGGCCTCAAACTGGTTGGGGGTTATAATGTCTGCAACCGGCACAACCTTCTCTTTATAAACCGGAAGGAGATCCTCAGGCACGTACTGAAAGGAAAGGGCAGCAAGGAACACAGGCTGACGCACACAGAGGAGGAGATGGGACCAGAGCATAATTGCCAAGGAGCCCCGTGGTCCAGGTGGGGGCCTGAGACGGGGGTGCTGCATGGCCAGCACGGGCTGACCCCCTGCCATCCCTCCCAGCCCAGGTGTCTCTGGGGGCCACGGTGATTCTTGCCAGCGGGTTTCTGGCTTCCTCACTGGATGGCACCCCTGCTCTACATGACGTCAGGGCCAGGAACCTACGGCCAGCCTGCTCTCATGTAGCCAGGAGGAAAAGTAAAAAAAATAAAATAACATTTTCGACACACGGAAGTTATAGGAAATTCAAATTTCAGTGTCCATACGTGAACTTTTATTAGGAAACAGCCATGTCTGTTCCTTTGCGAACTGTGGCTTTTTTTTTTCCTTAAAGATTTTAAGTCATCTTTATACCCAACATGGGGCTCGAACTCAGGACCCCGAGATCAAGACCCACACGCTGCTCTACCAACTGAGCCAGCCGATGCCCGGGGCTGCTTTTTGATAGAACAAGACATAGGGCCCCAAATGTCTACTCTCTGGTCCTTTACGATAAACCCTGTCTGCCAACCCTTGCTTCCAGGCAAGGATAACATAGGACGTGTGCTGTGTCCTGTGTGTGGAATCATATGCATGAAATCACTAACCATGGAGCCTTGGCCATTCCATTCGTCACCCATCACCGGGTCGCAAACTGTGGAGACACAAAGGGCATCTATCAGCAAACGCTGCGCCCGACAGAATGAGAGCCCTTAACGTCCTTGTTAAATTTCACATATGCAGCTAACAGCTTGGGAAAAGCATGGCCTCCCACTTTCACTCGCCTTGTGACCTGGCGTCGTGTGTTCTGTCATCACAGACGACTGAGTGCTCTGATTTTTATCTGACATCATTTGCACCTTTTTCGAAAGAGGGACGCAGAACAGCAGCCCCACTCGCCCCTCCTGGCTGAAGCCACGGTGTCCCCTGCCTCCATACAAGCTCGTTCCCTTCGGGCAGCGGGCCACGGTGTAGGACCTGCCATCGGGCCAGCTGCGGTGAGGACTGGCCTCTATACATGGGACACCTGCACCCCAGGGAAGGCCCAGTCTGCATGGATGAAGTGACAAGAACACACAGGGGCCGTGGGGGCCTCTGATGGAAGGGGCTGTGCAACGTGGGCCCCCAAACCTAGCTCCTTCTCCCGATGGTGGGGTCCCCACGACAGGCCGCTGGAGTTCTGTCCTGGATGTGGAAGTGTCACACACATGGCAGGACCCCGCGGAGCCCTGAATGTGCGTGTCTGAGTCTGAGAGGGACAAGAGTAACCTGAACCTTCGTTTCCCTTAGCCGGAGAGGCCTTTGGGTGGCAGACACCATTCCCCAGTCCCAGGTGTGGAGGCCCGGGGCTAGGGACAGACAGGCCGGGCAGGGGCCTCAGCCTCGCCCTGACAGCTGGGCCACACCCCGGACATACACACCCTCTACTGTCCTTTCTGGGGCCAACTCCCACCATGCACACCCTAGCCACAGGGCCTGGCAGCTCCAGCCTTCACACGCAGACATGGATTACCACACGTAAGTAACCCACTTCTCATTACTGTCCCCACACAGATGCCAGGGTCACTGTGAAGACGTTCTGAACCTTTTCCAGAGCCCTGAAGACACATACCCTTGCAAGCCCAGCACGCAAAGCTTACGGGCCGGGAGAGGTGGAACGGGAAGGAGGGGCGTCAGAAGGAAGGAGGCCAAGCCACCCGTTCAGGGCCCCCAGGTCCACCCCGCCAGAGGAGGTGACGGCCCAGCACCTACCGTACACCAGCTTGGGGTTCTGTTTCTTCAGCTCCCGCACGATGTCCACCACCGAGGCCAGGAAGGACTTGTCCCTCGTGTAACCTTTGGGAGGGAAATCCGGGCCACCCTCATGAAACAGAAGGCTCACATCAACTGACCAAGGAGAAAGAGCGCCATGCAAACCATTCTGCTCCAGAGAACGGCAGGCGGGGCTCAAAGTGTCCCCAATATCTCTAGTCACTGAGAGGACACTGGGCATTTCCCAAAAGAGATGCCAAGTGTGAGGCGAAGGAAGAAGCCGTGAGTGAGAAGTGTGCAGGAACACCTTCCTTCTTTTGTCTTTTCCATTTTCGATAACAAGCATACTCGCTTCTAACTACGTAAATACAAATAGATATTTTTACCGTAACCTTGGCTAACTAGCCACTGGAGCAGGTGGCCGCACGTGGCCGACCTGGGTGTTTTCACCCCGTGCGTGTCCTCCACATGGGCCCACGGCATGTGGTGACACAGCAGGCCCGTCTGAGTACATGTGGCCAGGACCCCCGAGGTCCCACTACGGGAGCCCGGAGGCCACTAGGGCGGCACAGGCCATCCGTGCCTGGAGGCCGAGCCCAGCCGTGCCAGAGCGAGGCGCACAGGGACCAGCTCCCAGCTCGCGTGGACTCACCTGTGAGCACGTAGTCATATTTATTCACGTTGTTCAGCTTCAGGCCTTCGTAGAGCTCGTGGAGCTCACCTGAGTTCAGCACTTGACCCTTCCAGTGTGCATAGCCTGTGGGGAGAACACAACATTCAGGGCCTTGACACCGAGGCATGCGTGCGAGACACAGCCCTACCCGATGGCCCACTGTGGCCCAGAGGACTGCTCACTTGCCCTGGATGGCGCCAGGGGCCGATTCAAGACCAGAGACTGCCCAGAAGCTGTGCTTCGGTGGGTCCCCTGACACCATCAGCCTCAGAGCCCCCCGCACACTCCCCTAGCTTGTATGCCACCTAGAGTTGTTCCTACTGACACCAGGGGTCCCCCTCCCACTGCCCATGCCCTCTGGAATCAATCCAGGGCCACAAGGACGGTCAGCTCGCCAAGCTGCCGTGCTGACACACAAGACACAGCTGTGTGCCTTCTCCCTGAATTCATGGGGTGTGTGGGGGTGCATGGGGGGGCTCGCTCTGCCAGCCTCTGCTGTGCACGTTTCCCCATCCAGGCCCAACGGCTCAGTGACTGTGACCCAGGCACACTGGTAGGCGGGGCCCATCACATCCTGCCACCCCAGGATGAGCCACAAGCAGAGCCGGTCTCTGGTCGAGATCTGACCAAGAGCCAGATGTGACCTGGGTTCTCGGCCCTACCAGGTCCCCAAGGGTGACAGGAGGCCGGGGTGACGTGCTCACTCCAAGCACACAGGCAGAGAGCATGCCTCCAACAGGAATCTTAGGGGACCCCCCTGCCATGCAGGAGGACCCCTGCCCACGTAGGCCACAGCACAGACACCCTGCAGCTCCCCTGTGAAAACGTGGTCCTGGTGTCTCTGGAGTGCGGGCCTGGTGCTGACTTCTCCCCGTGGGCTTTCGCCCTGGGCCGGTTTAGCCTTTTGTGCTGAGTCCTAGGAGACCCCCCAGCAAACTGTCCCGTCTGCAGGTGGTTCTGGGGACCCCGGCACACTGTGGCTATCCTTAACGTCTAGGAATGTTCCTCTGACCCTTGAGCTCCCCAAGTCTCCCTCCTCCAAAGCACATCACCCTTCCTCTCCCCAGGGGGGTCTCTGAGACTGGCAGCAGCGGCACCCTTGGGGGCTCATCTGAAATGCAGATTCTCAGGCCTGGGCCCACCCAGTTGAGTCCGTCTTTGGGGGTGGGCCCCTGCACTGAGGTTTAGCAAGGCCCCAGCTGGTTCTTATCCACAGCAAATCTGAGAAATGCAGACCCAGAGGAGGGGTCAACAAACCAGGCCCCGTGAGCCCAATCTGGCCTGCGGCAGGCTTTTACGTGGCCTTCAAGCTGAGACCAAGTTTTCACATTTTTACATGGTTGGGGAAAAAAAAGAGTAATACTTTATGACTTAGAATTATATGAAATTCCATTTTCAGCATCCATTAACAAAGCTCCAGTTTTACTGGACCGTAGCTGCACTCCATCCTTTACCAGTAGTCTCCGGCTGCTTTCACGCCAAGGGCACAGAAGGTGCCAAGCCTCAGTTATCTATTTTCCGGCCCTGAATAGGGAGAGTGTGCCAGCCCTGCTCTGGAAAACCTGCTCCCCCAGGATGGAGCCTCTCCGGCCTCAATCTATGGCCATTTCTTTTCTTTTAAGATTTTATTTATTTATTTGACAGAAAGCAAGCAAGCACACAAGCAGGGGAGGGGGAGTGGGAGACGGAGAAGCAGACTCCCTGCTGAGCAGGGAGCCCAATGCGGGGCTCGATCCCAGGACCCCGAGATCATGGCCTCAGCCGAAGGCAGACGCTTAACCAACCGAGCCACCCAGGCGCCCCAATCTACAGCCAAAACCACGAGCTCTGTTAAAAAGGATCAGGCCCCAAGCAGTGTCACTTACGTGAAGGCCCCAAGTCGGTAAACCGAGAGTTAACACCAAAGCTAACTGCACTTTCGACCCCAGAGCAGAGCCCTCCACCAGTCAACATGGCCCTTCCCGGTCAATCCTGGGAAACTGGCTGATAGACCCCCCTGCTCCCCTTAGAGGGGCAGCCTCGCCCAAGACATTCCTTGCTAGTACATTCTTTTATTCTTTTGTTTTTTCAATGCTCTCTCTCTGCCTTTAAAAATCTTTCTTTCAGGGGCACCTGGGAGGTTCAGTTGGTTGAGCCTCTGATTCTTGGTGTCGGCTCACGTCATGTCAGGGTCATGAGATCGAGCCCCACATGGGGCTCCACACTCAGCGAGGAGTGTGCTTGGGATCCTCTCTCCCTCTGCCCGCCCCCTTGCACTCAGTCTCTCTTGCTCTTTCTCTAAAATCAATACATAAATCTTTAAAAACCTCTCTGGTTCGGCTAAGTGGAGATCCCCTCTACTCGCCAGACAGGATGCTGCCCGACTCGTCAATCATTTAACAAAACCAGTTAGATCTGCACATTTACTTGGTTGAATTTTGTTTTTTAACAGATTCCATTCACACCACTAAGCCGGCTGAATGCAGAAGGCAAGTCAAACAATAAGGCCTGATAAGGATGCGCCCTCAGACTTCTCGGGAGGGCTGAAAAGTGGTGCAGCCAGTGCCGAGAACGGTCTGGCCGCTGTTCCCACGATCAAACACAGAGTCACTATCTGATCCAGCAAGTGTGCCCCTGGGTCTACCCGCTGGGAGAAAACTACCCCGCCCCCAGAGATGTGTGCGGAAAGATGTTCACAATGGCAGCGTTCATTTTCTTAAAGAATTATTTATTTACGTGAGGGGGGAGGGGCAGAGGGAGAGAATCCCAAGCAGACTCCGCCCAGAGTGCAGAGCCCAATGTGGGGGCTCGATCTCACGACCCTGAGACCACGGCCTGAGCCGAAATCAAGAGTCGGACGCTTTGCCAACTGAGCCAGCCACGCGCCCCCCAGCAGCAGCATTCATCAACCCATGTCCATCAACAAATGGACACAGAAGCCAAGTGTGGTCTGTCCACACTGGACGGACTGTGACTCAGCCACGAACAGGAGTGAGGCACAGGCACGCATGAGCACGGGGACGAGCCTGGAGAACATTGGGCTCAGCCGCTAAAGGTCACCTGTCCTATGATTCTGTTTCTATGCAATCTCCAGAAGGGGCAAATCCGCCGAGACAGGGGACGGGTCCAGCGGCCCGGAGAGGGGGCAGTGGTGAGGGTCAGGCCGTTACCCTGGTATGGGTCCCACTGGAGCAGTGAAAATGTTTCCTCTGTGAGTGTACTAGCAAGTGCCGAATTACACACTCCACCACGTGAATTAACTCTGTGGCACATAAATATCCTGAGAAAGGTGTCAAAAAAGAAGCGCTTTCTGACCTGGAAGAGCAGGTGGATCACGGCTCGCGGGACTGCGTCCTTGGGAACAGAGCTGCTGGAAGTGCCCCGACACCAGCCCGACCCCAGGAGGCAAGCGGTGTGGGTGGCCGTGCTCAGAAGCCTCTGCGGGGACCAGGCATTGCTCAGGGGTCCCCGCGTGCGATCCACGGGGCTGCTGGTTGAGCAGGGTACAGATGGCATGTGGTTGAAGTGTTCTGGCCGGTCACACGCGGTACGAGCCGGGCACTGAGTACACAGTAGGACGACACGGTGGAGACCGCACAGCCGCGGGGCCTTGGCCGGACAGCCAGAGCAGCGCGGTGCTGGGCGAGGCTCACGGCGGGACAGGGGTGCAGTGACTCTCCCCGCACACACAGGCCTCGACGGGCACTTGCTTGCGGTGAGTGCTTCTGGTTCTTTTTAGAGAGGTACCGGAGCTCCCGGGTGGCACAGCAGCTAAGCGTCTGACGCATGGTTTCAGCTCAGGTCATGGTCTCAGGGTCATGGGATCGAGCTCTGCGTAGGGCTCTATGTTCAGCAAGGAGTCTGCTTGAGATTCTCCCTCCCTCTGTCTCTGCTTACTCTCTGACTCTTGACTTCAGCTCAGGTCATGGTCTCGGGGTCGTGAGACCGAGGCCTGTGTCGGGCTCCATGCTCAGTGGGAGTCTGCTTGTCTCTCTCCCTCTGCCCCTCCCCCTGCTTGTGCCCTCTCTCAAATAAATACGTAAAATCTTAAAATCTGGGGGAAAAAAAAGAATTCTCTCTGCTCTCCTCTGCCCCACCCCGACTTCACACGCACACTCTTCATCCGTCTTAAAAAACAACAACAACAAAAAAAACCTAAAAACAAAAAGTCCCTAAGTACTTCCAGGTCCAAAGCTCAGGACTGAACCCCGAGATTTGCGGTCAAGCTGCACAGACAGCCATGCTGAGTCCAAGCATGGGGTGCTCGGGGCCACTGCTGGATGGGAGCCGCCTGAGGGGTCCCCTCACCAGGCAGGCACTGCACAGCATCCAGGGGCCCTGCCAGGAACCACAGGAGTAGGCCACAGTGGACGTGAAGCCCCCCTCCCCTTCTGGCCCTCAGCACCTCTGCACATGCGTGGGCTCCCAGCACGCGGGGGTCTGGTCTCCATCCACCCCTGCTGGGGCAGGCCAGAAGGCCCCTTGGGATGCTAGCCCGCCGCCAACGGAGGCGGTTCTGTGGGAGCCCAGGGGGCAGCCACGTGCCACTGAAGCCCCCAGAAGCCCCCTCCCCTCAGCCTGGGATCTGTGCAAGGGCAGCAGCGGCCTCGGAGCCAGGCCTTGGCTTCCCCAGAACGGACGGCTGACTGTGGCACCCTGTGACAGCCAGCAGTGAGTTCAGCGGCCAAGCCAGTTTGGCTCATCTACTTAAACAAAAAGGAAGGTGGTTAAAACAGCCAGGAGAACCTGTGGGATTCAGGGAAGTTCGCTGAATCAACGTAAACATCTTGGGGCTTCTCCAAATTTCACAGCACCCAGAACACTCGGCAAAGCAAAAGCAGGGAAGGGCTTTCGGTGAGAACTGTTTTCTTCTGAATCCCAAACGTCATTCTTCCCCTCAATTTATGACTCACGACATCCCGTCCCTTCTGAGAAAAGCCACAGCAGGAGGGTTACAGGCTCTTTCCTAAGCCTGTGGGCAGAGGCCCAGGTACCCACCTGCACACCCTGCTGGCACTCGGCCAGCCTGGCTCTAGGACGTTCTGTGCCCCTGGGGTTCTGTCTGGGTTCAGAGTAACTTCAGGAAAGGTGATGTTGGGATGTGTCCAGGAAAGGAGTGGCCTCATGCCCCTGCCTCTACGGGACTGTGGGGTCACAGGGCAGGCAGCTCCCGAGGCCGTGGGGCCCGGGGGTGTGAGGAGCGGGCTCCGGAAGCTTGTCCCGACAACTTGGGGCCTTCCCGAGGGCAGTGTCCCTCACGTGCCCTTGAGCTGGCAACTCTGTTTCAAGGCCTCTGTGCACGGGAGTCCTTGTGTCCCCTGCGCTGAGACGGACGACTCCACGTGAGTTCCCGAGGCGCTGGTTTTTAACAGAGAAATTAGGCTCCGCTCCCGCGTCCACCAGTGGCACGTGTGGCCCTGCTCGCGGCCCGCAGTGTCCCGTCACCCGGCAGCGGGCTCAGCCCCGCGGCAGGGGCTAGGAGCAGGTCCCCGTTTCACGGAGGAGACTGAGGTGCCAGCAGGCCCCCCAACCTGCCCCCGGGTCACTCAGCTTCAAGCAGCCGGGCCGAGGTTCAAATGCAGCGTCCACACCCGAGGCCAGGCCGACCCTCACGAGCTGGGTGGCCCCTGTGGTGCCATCTCCTGACTGTCAGAGGAGGGGTGGGGGGTCATTTCTAAAGGTCCTTGCTTGGGCCCACACCCCGCTTTTCAGTGGCTGCGCAGGCCAACAAGGGCTTACCTGTGTGGTTGGAAAACTGGACAGAGTTCAGCGCGTCAATCTCAAATCCCAACACCTGCAAGACAGAGAAGGAGCGGGTGGGAGAGAGCCAGGGCCCCGGCGGCAGGCAGGAGGCTCCCCCGAGGTGGGCTCAAAGTGCGCGCTTTGGTGCCATGCTGTCTGGTGAGGGGCCGCGTCCGGAAGCATGTCGGGAGCCGCCAGCCAGGAAGGCCGAGCCTCTGGAAATCTGCCAAGCGACGATGCCTGCAGGTGCACGACGCGAGGCGCCCATCTGCTTGGATGCGGACAGAGGACTGTGAGGCCCTTTGCTTCGAGAATGTGGGTGTGAGGCTGCCACCCTCGGGGGGGGGGGGAAGCCAAGGGCTCCCCACGGGACAGCACACCTGGCCACTCCGTCCCCAGGAGCCTGGCTCTCACGCCTCTGCTGCAGTGCCAGCCCCGGCCCGCTCGAGGCTGGGGGGACCTCAGTGCGGAGCCACGCTGGCCTGGCCTGGGGTCGGGCGGCCACCCCGCGGCTGCCCCACAGCTGGGCACGCGCCTCCCAGCACACGGAGCAGGTGACTGCGCACAGGTTCCAGGTGCCATGGGGTTACAAATGAAGCTTAGAAAGAGTAAGAGCTCCTTCCTCAATGAAGGGGAAGAAAGGTTATGTCCAAAACGGCCCAGGTGCCTCCCCAAGCCAATGTGGACAGTTGTCTGCCGGTCAAGTAGCAAATCCCATGGCGACCTTTCTTTTTGTTCACCTTCCCGTTTCTCCACATTTAACAGGCAGGTGTGGATTATATCAGGCAGCGAGATGTACAGAACGCTGCAGAGCCCCCTGGGGGATAAGCCACATTCTCCGTGGGGCCCTTCCCATGACCCCAGGCCGTCAGAGGTGGTAGGCATGGGAACACCGCCCAGCCCATTCCTCAGCCTTCGTGTCCTACACTGGCCCTGGGTCCCTGCCAGGCCCCACTGGCCTCCACCATCTGACCTGCCCAGCTGGCCCTGGCTGGCACCATTGCAGACAGACCCAGGACCAGAGCCCTGCTACAAGGACCATCCACTGTGTCCCCCCTCATCCCGCAGAGCCGGCTCCCTGAGGACGTCTGCCCCGTGCTGCACAAAGGCCTCTGGGGCTCGGGGTGAGGGTAAAGCCATGAGCTATCAGCCACAAGGTGAAGCCCAAACACCCAGGAGCAAACCAAAGCCGCATCAGTGTGGGCAGCAGACCAGGGCCTGGCCAAGTCCTCCGGACCCGGGGGAATCAGGCAGGCCCCCAACAAGAGCAAGGGGTGAGTCCCTGGGTCCATCAGCCCAGGGGAACCCTTGTTCAGGCCTTCCTTCTGTGTCCCCTAGCCCTGTGCGAATGAGGCAGGCTGGAGAGGTCAGGGCTCACACATAGGCTCCAACCACAACTTGTCTGTGGGATACTCTAGTCCAAATGGGCTCGTGGCCAGCCCTGACTTTGGAGCCAGGTGAAACCACATCACGACAGCCAAGTGTTTAATCTGGATTCTGCTCCTGTTGAGAGCTGGGCTGTCCCCCTGGCGACTGGCACTGCGAGGGGCCCACAGCTGGACACAGGATTGAACTCGCCAGGCTGGACCAGGAAAACCATGCCACCCGCTGGGACAAGCGTGGCACAATCAGCCTTGCCTGGAAACCCAGAGGCACGTGCTCACCCAGCGTTGGCAGCTGTCTCCCCGTCTCTGCCTGCGTCATGCCACCCCAGCCGGGTCCTGCCCAGGTCACCACACGACTTCTCGGAGTCTCCGCGTCACCCTTTCCTAGGGAAGCACAGCCCTCCTTGACCCGCTCCATCCCTGCACACAGCTCCCTCTGGGGTTGGCACTGGGCCCACACCAGCAGCCAGCACCTGCCGGCAGGAGGCCGCCGAGGGGCCAGCCTGTCAGCCTGGAAGGACCCTGTCTCCTCCCCTCTCCTCAGCGCTCCCAGCTACATCACACCCACCCCCTGTGGCCCCCAGGGCTCCCCCGCCACGCTGACCCCCAGCCCCACCGTGCCCACACAGCTGCCCTCTGGGACGATCAGGGGCTCCAGGAGGGCACAGGCCTCTTCTTCAGGACACGTCAGGGACAGAGCATGGCTGCTGACGTGCCCACCACACCTCTCTGGATTCTGTCTCACCGGCGCCCTGCTCCAAAACCCTGTGGGTGTGCGTCTCCCCTCTATCCCTCCTACCCCGGCCAGGTCTCGGTTCACATCTAGGGCTGAGGCCGCCCACGGGCTGCCGGGAGACCCCAACCACACAAGCCACACACAAGCAGTGGGACACCAGCAGGCACCGACAGAAGGGCCAGAACAGCTGCCCTGAGGGGGTGTGTGACGTCAGAGCCCCATGAGCACAGCAGCTGATGGAAGAGAGGATGGAACCCCAGGGGAAGGAGGGGAAGGAGGCCTCAGAGTGTTTGTTAACACCCCCATAAACCACATGCCATTGCGTTCATGTGGCTCACTGACCTTTGGACTCTCTCCCTCCCCAAACCCAGGAAAATGAGAAAGAACAAAGGAGCCTTTTATGATGCTGGTCCACAAGGACAGGACAGGACACCCAGTGGGTAAGAGATTTCGACAAACTTTGGAGACACACACATACTCCACAGGGCACAAGGACACTGAAACCTCAGGTCCCACAGAGGGGGTGGAAACAGTGTCCCGTAGAATATGCCGGAGGAGACAGTGGGAGAAGTGGAGCGATATAAGGAGAAACACTGGAGGGTGTGTGGGAGAGACAGAGAGAGCAGGAACCAAGGGCCATGGTGGCCAGTCCCTGGTCGTCCCCTCCCTCTCCTGCACACAGATGACTTCCCAGCCTCTTCCCCTACTCACCCCAACACCACTCACCACCCTCCAAGTCTCCCCTGAACCTTCAGAGATAGGCCCCCCCTACTGTGGTGGTCTGAGAGGCTGCCTCCAGGCAGCTAGCTGGGTGTGGGGAGAGCTGCTCACACTCCCCACTGCCCGCGGGGTAGGGAGGTGGGGGGCGTGGGGGGAGTGGGGGTGGTGGGAGGGGTTCCACAGGTGAGCTCCCTCTGTGATCGTTCACTGAGCCACACAGTCGTGACAGGTATCTAACAAGTGTCTCTAAAATATTTAAGTGGCTATTATCAGACCTTAACGAATAAAACACAAACCACCAGTCTCCTTACACAGTTAAAACCGGCCCTTTGCAAAGTTGCCTGCCCGACGCACCGCTTCCTGTTCCCAGCTTCAGCCAGCGCGGCTTCAAATCTCTTAGCATCCTAATCAAGTCTAAAGAAACAGCTTTGAAGCGACCATGACACAAATCCTGAAAACCCTGCCAAGATATCCCGCTCCAATGTTTCCGGATGTGTAGATAATTAATCCTTTGAAGCTGGCAAACTGATCCGGGAATGAAGTCCCTATTTCGTGCTTCCGAACGGTAGCGAACCGAGCCCCGGGCCAGCTTCTCCACTTCAACAGCAGCGGCGGCCGGGCTTATTACTCAGTGCACGTGCTGCGCGCAGGACACGCACCACCACGGGCACGCCACTGCGCAGGCGCGGGCCGACCACCCGGCAAGCAGGCGCCGCGGTGCCGGGCCCTGCCGGCATGCCCCCGACCCCCGGCGCCCCGTGTGGGCTGGCAGCCCGCGCCAAGCCCCTCCCCACACGCCCCTGTGGGCCCTGCGCCCCTCCCGGCTTCGCGCTGGCCGCACAGCTGCTTCGGGAAGGTGCAGGGGCCGGTGGCGCGCAGGGGCCTCGGCGAGGACCACGCTCTAAAAGCAGGCGGCCGTCGGCAACCTGGTGAAGCCAGACCGGCCGGAGGCGACGGGCGCCCCGTGCTCCGCTTGCTTTTGCGAAGGACCCGCACTGGGACAGGAGCGGTTTCTCCATAACAGCGAAAACCCTCTGCGCCCCCCCCACCCTTTGGCGTGAACAGGTACTAGCTGTGCGTGAGTGCGACGTGGCTGCTGTGAGGTTCCGGAAAGCGGGCACGGCGGTGCCTGGGGAAACACCTGACCCGCCCCCGTGGGCACGACTGCCCTGGTCCCCCTCCTGGACTGGCCCCTGCCGCGGAGCCCCGTCCTCCCCGACCCCCGGGGGAGCCACACCGCCCCGACTGCCGGGACAGCATCGCCTGTGTCTTCCCGTGGGGGAGGCTCGCAGGGCGCCACGGTGAAGCGAGGAGCCCACGGCCCCAGCAGCCACGCTCACCGCGCACAACCCGGTCTGCGGGTGGAGGCACCGCGGAGGGGCCTCGCTCTCCCACGATCCCGCCCGTGGCCCCGGGGAGATGAGATGACGCAGGTGAGTCCACGCTCGCCACGGGCGCGCGGCGGGGCAGGTGTCTGGGTGCAGCCGCGGAAGGGGCAGCAGCCTAGGAAGGGGCAGCAGCCGCTGGATGCGGAGGGAGTCCGAGCGCTGGGCCGCCTCAGGGCGCGTGCGAGCAGAGCGGTTGTGCAAGAGCCGGGCACGGAGAACTGTTACCAGAACCCGAGCCACAAAACTTACTCAGTTACATGAAAACAAATGTGACAACTGGCCGAGCCTCCGCTGCCCTAGTGACTGCACTACCTTTACCCTGAGCTCGGCTCCTGAGCGACAGGCCTGTGGCGGGAGCCCATGTAACAGAGGCCACCGCCACCCAGCTCTCCGCCACCCACGCTGGCAGCGTGCGGTCACCACGGAAACGGGCGCACACACAGGAATCGGCCTCCCCACCCCCCACTTTTTTAACATCTACAGCACAGCAGCACACAGTGAAAAGATGCAAGAGATACTTCAAGAAAGAAAAGAAGAAACGTAGTTCAGCCTAGGAAGGATAGCCTTGCCACAGGAGGGCCCCCCCAGCTCCCCAGGCAGAGTCCCCTCCTCCCAGCGCTGCCTGGCTGGCGGCCCCCCGGGGGGCCCTGGCCCTCCTGCGGCCCTCAGTCTCTGTTCAGCAGCCTCCTGCAGGCCTGCGTGATGGTCCTCACCCCCCCAGCCCCCCTCGGCTGCGTGTCCCCGCACTCCATGAATTCCACGTTGTAGCTGCAGAGCTGCTGTGCGCTTTCTGACCCCCCAAAGCTCTGAAACCCCTGTGCCGCTGTGAGCAATCTCCTGAAGGTCGACCACCTTTCTCTCAGCCCCCAAGACCTTGTGCAGAACCTTGCCTTCTCAGCCTCCACTCTAGCACCCGGACTCGGTGGTGTTTTAGGGTTCTGGGGCACCCCTGTGACCGTGAGCCCACCATCCTATACGCCTCTGGACGAAGGCTGGCGTGGCCAAAGCCCCAGCCTCGGACTCCACTAGCAAACACACTCCCGTTTCAGAAAAAGCCCAGAGCCTTGGCCAGGAAGCCCCTGCGACAAAGCACGCTCCCTCCCCCCAGCCAGCCCCTGGGCCTCCACGCAGCCGTCGGCTCAGTGACCACGGAAGCACAGCCACGCCGAGGCGGCAAGGGTCTCAGGCTCAACAGAACTCCTGAAGGTCACAGCCAGTCCAAACCGGAGGCATTTCTGGCACGGTCCCAGGCTGGGCACACTGCCCTTGGAAGTGGTCCCTCCCCCTGCCAGAGGCTGGGGGCGCAGACGCGCACGGCGTACACAAAGCACCCCCATGTCCTGCGAAGAGAAGGCCGGAGGGGTCCCACCTCCCATGCCTCTCAGTGTGGGGGGGGACATCTGCAGCGACTCATCTGGGGAGGGGGTTTCAAAGGCTCCATCGTAGCCGTCCAGCCACCAGAAGCGAGCGAGGACAGCCAGGATGCCGGCACGCAGTCAAGCTCTGTGGCCTGACCCCCACAGCTGCCATCTTCTAGACCCGGGGCCCTTCCTGAGGGTGGCTACACGTGGCGGGGGGGCCTGGGCGGGTGACGCATGTTCTCGCGGCCAGATCCCCCTCACTGCCACATCATCAACCCACTCTGCTGACAGCCACGCAAGACACGGTCATTAACTCTGCAGCTCGGCGGGCGATCCGCCCTCGCGGGGACGCAGTGCACTCAGAACAGCGAGAGTGGAGAAGCTCTGGAATATTCCAGCACAGCTCCCCCAACCTGCCCAGACCACCCCGGCTCCTCCGGGCGAGGGTGCTCACTGTCTTCCAGAATCCTCATTACGGCTTCTTTTGTAAGACCTTCAGCTGCTTCCACAGGAAATGAGAATGAGGAAAGAGGGGACACCACAGTGTCATGTGACTGCTGGCATCCTGATCAGCCCTGGGGCTGAGTGCCCGGTGTCCTGCCCACCCCCTGGGACCACTCAGCCCCACAGTTCAGCTCTACCCACGTCCATTGTCCTCTGACCTCCAGCGGGAACTCCCACTGGAAGGAGCCCTCCATCCCGGAAGCAGCCGGCAGCTCGCCTTCAGTCCCCTGGCCATCTTTGCCCACGTGTGTGACCCTGCGTCAGCTGGCACAGCCCTGGACTCCCGAAACCCCCGCCCTGCTTATGACACACCCCACGCCCTGACTGCCAGGCTCACCGTGCTCAATGCCAGGCCCACGGCCCCCTGCCAGGCCCTGCACAAGGTCCGTGCACTAGCGGTCAGGTTCTGCCGGGGGCTGGGCTGCGCTGCAAAGCCCTTAGAGGAGGGGCCTCACCCCAAGCTCCCGGCAGCACCCGGGTATGGACGGGGAATGGCTGCTCTGGGTGGGCAGGGAGGCCAGGCATTGCCCCTTCGGCCAACCAGGTGATGTTATCACATGGCCCGAGGCCCCACGCCTGTTCCTTTCTTCTTGAGAGCCGCCATCATGTATCCTGTTCCCCGGTGTCACTCTTCCACATTGCCGTATGAGCAGAACACGTTACTTCTATTTCAAAAGTTCCATGTGGGCGTGCCCCAGCGATGACCAGGCCCATGAGCCACAGCGCCAGTGGACCCCATGTCACGTAAGCCCCCTGCGCACAGACGCACCTCCCTTCCAGAGAGCACAGTGTTACCCCTGACCCTGCGAGGAGCAGTCTCTTAAACAGGAGCCGGGGCCCCACTCGGAGCACAGCGTGCGCACACGCACACTCATCACACGCATGCAGACACAGTGAGAAAAAGATCAGAAAATGGGACCAATTAGTTCTTGCTTTCTCCATGACAGGCAAAGAGGAACAACAGAATCCTCGGTCCCAAACCAAGAAAGAGAGTTAGGAAATCAAGAAATTAAGCAATGCTGGATCTTCTTACAGAAACAGCAAAAGCATCACCTAGGCTGCAGGGCTGGCACACATTCCGGATCAGCCCAGGGACTTCCAGAGGCCAGGGAAACGGGAATCATCACAAGTGGCAGGGAGTGAAGCCAGCAGAGCTACGTGTCCTGGAGCACGAGGGAACATTCCAGAACACACTTAGACATGTTCCAAACACAACACGCCACCTCCAAGGATGTGAATGTCCACACTGGGCAGGAGGGCGGTGCCCTCTTTCATGTCAGCTGTCTTGTACTATTTGCCAACACGGGCATCACCAGGAAAAACGTTAAAGCAAAAACCATGTCTTTCGAAGGGGGAAGGGTGACACTCTTCTGGTATCTTCCAAGCGCAGTTCTGCCGCAGAAGGCCCTTCCATCCTAGGAGTGCTAAGGGAAAAAAAATTTAAAGATCTTCCTCTGAAGAAGCCACCTGAGGCTCCAGGGGTTCTTGAAAGTGAAAAGCTGGAAATAACCCCCGCCCCCGTCACAGGGACCCCGCCATGCCTGCGTCCCAGCAGCTCTCCGGCTTCGCTCTGGTCCACCGCAGCGGCGGGCCCTGGCATCCTTCTGCCCCAGCTACCGTAGCCCACACTGCTCGCCAGGCAGGGGTCTCCATCCGCATTTCCAAGCCAGGGGACTCTCGACACGCCCTGCTTCCCGCCAGCCTCTTCCTGAGGGATGTCTGTCTGAGCCACGCTCCCCTGGCAAAGAGGTCCCTGTATGGAAAGCAGCATCTCCACCCGGCCACCAGACAGGGCTAAGGTCTTAGGGCTGCTTCTGCACCGATGGGCTCGCAGAGATAAGGAACGAGGCTGGTTTCTGCAGCAGGCCCCACACGGAGCCGTCCCCCCAGTGTTCCCCTATTGTCCCCCAGGGCCTTGTCTTCCCGTCTTGGTGGCGATGTGGGATTTAAATGGTTTTAAGCAAAAGCCCAAATCAGATTCTCAAGGTTTTAAAGCTGCACCTCTCCACTGTGACCCTCCAGTGACACCCCCACCCCAGCACAGAGGTCACACCTGTCCAAGGTAAGGAAGGCTCCTCCCCCGGAGCCTTCAGAGGGCGTGTGGCCCCACCAACACCCTGACTTCAGCTTCTGGCCCCCAGCATGGCAAGAGAATCTCTGTGGCTTTAATGCCGCCGTCTGCAACACTTGGGAGAGGGCCCCAGGACACTCACACCACCCCAAGCCTCGCGCACCTGCCTCCTGTCACTGTGATAGCCCAGAAGCAGGTGCTGTGGCTGCCTGGGGGATTCTGGGACCTCCCCTCCCCACAGGAAGTGCTGCGGATCCAACATGCAGACACACCGCGGGCTCACACGGACTGTACCTCCCGGCCCCGAGAAGTGTGGGTTTCCAATTTCTGAGAGGAGGCAGTCCCACCAGTGTCTGGTGTGGGAGGCAGCAGGCCCCAGGGCACACTTCATCTCACCCCACCTCATCCTTCCCTGCTCTTTCCCTCCCCCAGAATCGAAGGCCAGAGCAGCAGGAAGGCCCACCGTGCACAGGGAGGAGCCCCGATGCATCACTGGCGGTCTGGCCTTGACTGGGCAGCCCTCTCTCCACGGACAGGGCCACAAAGGCCACAAGCCAGCCCTTACTCTCCTCGCTCTGCGAACATGGAATCACCCCGCCCGATGCTCTGCCTGCTCTGTTGCTGGTCCCTAGAACATACTTTGGACTCAGCCTGAAAACAAAATTCAAAAACAGGGTCAAGGTTCTGCTCCTCTCTTTCGTATGACATTTTTCTCTGCCCAGGGAGGGTGGCTGCTCATGGGCGGCCTGCCTGAGACGGCAGGGGGTGTGCTTGGGGGACCTGGCAAGAAGCAGTTCGGGAACCAGGGCCCTGAAGCCCAGCCTCGCAAGCCTCCAGCCAGCACGCGTCTGTGCCACGCTCGGGGCGAAGCGCCCCAGGAACGGGCCCTCGCTGTCCCAGCACCACCGGCAGAGCCCCGTCCGGGCAGTGCCCCAGAGCCTGGCCCCACCTGACGGCCAAGAGCACTGTTCTCACTGTGCACACGAGGCCTGCAAAGGCTCAACTGGCCGCGCCCGGTCCCTGAGCCGGAACTCAAAGACAAAGGGACAGCGGGCCAGTCCCCACAGGGGCTTCTCCAGTCTCCGAATCTGTGGGGCCCAGGCAGGGCCCGCCTTCTGCTGCCCTTCCTAAGCTCTCTTCCCACACTCAGCTGCATGCAAGTGTGCCTTAGTTTAGCTCTACGGGGCTGGCCAAACGGAGAACATACCCCCCACTAAGCACAAGTCTGGGAGTCCCGGATGCTTCCCCTCAGAACCCCTGCTGGAATCTGCAAGTGCAGGCTCCAAGCCTATTGCAGGCTCTGTCCAGCCCAGCCCGTCCTGTGCTGAGGCTGGTCCCAGGGCAGTCAGCGGCCACCCCCACCCCTCTCTCTGCTTGGCTCTGCTCTGGCAGGGCACAGGTGGGGGGAGGGGAGCAAAATGCCTGCGTGGGACTCCGTGGAGCGCCCTGCAGTATTAACTGTTTGATCCTCCTGGAACTAAGCAACCCGGGCCAAAACAAGCATTTGCAGGCTGATAAGAAATCTAGACTCTGCTCAAGGTAGCACGAAGTGTGTCTGGTGAACTAAGAAATTTCTGGAAACTGTTATTGTTATGGGCTGAATTATGTTCCCCAAATTCCTATGCTGAAACCCTGGCCTCCAGCACCTCAGACTGTGACTGTGTTTGGAGACAGAATCTTTAAAGAGGTAATTAAGGTAGACCGAGGTCATAGGGTGGCCCCAATGCAATGTGACCGGTGTCGCTATGAGAAGAGATCAGGATACAGACACGCACAGAGGAACCAGGCAAAGACAGCACCCACGTGCCACGGAGAGACCTCTCCGGAGCAGGCAGCGTGCTGCCACCTTGATCTGGGACCGCCAGCCTCCAGGACTGAGAGACCACACACGCCTACTGTTTGAGGTGCCCGGCCTGCCTTATTTGGGGACAGCCACCCAAACACACTGATATTGCCCTGTCTGGGGTCCAGCTTGGGGGAACATGTTTGGAGGATGACCACCCCTGGCTTTCCCCCGCTTCAGCCTTCGCCATCCCGACACTCTATCTTACTTCGGTAATTAGGAGGAAGAGGGGGTAATTAGGGCAAAAAACACACCCACGTAAATAAGTGAAGACCCTCCCAGCAGAGGTCCCAGCCTCCAGGAGATGCCCCAGCCACACTTAGGTGCCATCCAGCCCTACCACCCCGTCTGGTCCTCCGGCACAGTGGTGGGTGAGCACAGCATCCCGGGCATGCTGACCCACCTCATTCAGCAGCCAGCACCTCCAAGGGACGTTCACACACCCCGTCGCCCCCAGCCCTAAACAACAACCTGGGAGCAGGCATCATGCCCATTCTACAGATGAAGCAACTGAGCTCGGCGTGGAAGATGGCCTCCTGCCATACTCCTCCTGGGCCTCACAACTCTAGAAGGAAGTGCCGGGATGGGTCGAATCAGAGGCAGAGCCCCTCCACGCCCCCCCCCCGACGGGTGGCAGGAGATGACAGGATCACCACCCTCGCCCCCAGCCTATGTCCCACAGCCCCAGCACACAGGTAAGGGCACTAGAGAAACCCCAGGTGAGAACCACCTCTCTGACGTTAAGAGGCACTTTGGTGTGGAAGTTCAGAGCACACACCTGGAAGGAACAAGGGGCCTCACCGGAGGAGCCAGGTGAGCCAAGGAGGGAACAGTGTGCCCAGTGCAGGCGTGCAGGGAGAAAGAAGGGAGCGCGTGTGGATGGATAGGGAGGAGGGACCGGGCACAGGACACAGGGAAGCCAGCAGGGGCCCTGCACAGCTCTGCCAAGGGCAGCTCCTGTGGCTCCCCGGCCAAGAAGGGCGAGGGCTGCTCCTCCCACTGGGACAGCAGGGTGAAGCTGTTCTCAAGGGCCCTGCCTGGTCCTGCCTTCCAGGTGCGCCCCTGCCTTAGAGAACCTGCACCTTTGTCCCCAAGCACAGGACTACCCCAGTGACCCTGCCCACACAATCCACCCACAAGCAGAGCTCCCCCTACCCCAAGGAGCTAAGTGCATGCAGTCACCCAGCCATACCTGCTTCTTGGCCCCCGGTGGGGGGGGGGCATGCCAGGGACAACAGGACAAAGGTGGGCAGTCCAGGAGAGCCACGACCTTGTCATGACCACCCAGCACTCCTGCTGGGCAGAAAAGGCAAGGGAGTGCCCATCACCCTGGTGTTGCCTCTGGCCTGTCATGAAACCCCACCGCATCCAGGCCTCCTTCTGCCCCGCCGAGGACCACCCAGCCATAACCTTGGGGCTGTAGCAGGAAGCAGTGGGTGCCTGGCCTGGGAGACCCATCAAAGACAAGCAGGAGAGGCTGGAGGGAAGCCCGTCATTAAGGAAACGCTATAAAACGTTTGAAAAGCTGCTTCTAAAGCCAAAAGGGTACGGGCCTGACTTGGCCTCTGGGCTTTTCTTCTTCAGAGCCAACACCTGCAGGGAGGCCTTCTCCGCTCCACCCTACTCTCTGGCGACCACCTCCCAGAAGAGTCCTCCGCAAGGTGGGACTCACCCTGGCCGTTGGGAGCCAGGGTCCCTGAGCTTGCTGCTCCTGCTGCCGGCAGGTGAGCACTGCAAACACCTGCTTCCCTCTCTCCCCCTGCGCCCCCAGGGCAGGGGCAGGAGGCACCCGCCGCATTCTCACGTCTCCAGGGAGCCCCCGGCCGCCCGCAGCAGGTAGGGGCGCGGGTGGCGAGTGCGCCACAGCTCACGCGCGGGGGCCCCACGCTCGGCGGACGCCCGCCCGCGCAGGGGCCCCCGGCGCTGCGGCCGCGCCAAGGTCACGG
>NC_048218.1:2489790-2496439 GCF_002007445.2 Ailuropoda melanoleuca
GGCGCCGCGAGAGTCGCCCGCCCCACGGCCCCGCCGTGCCCCCTCCCCAGCCTAGGAGCGTCGGGGCCGCCCCTCCGGCCACCAAGCGGACCGGCGCCGGGAAGCACCAGGTCGGCGCGCGCCCTGCGGTCCGGGGGCGCCCGTCTAGGGGACGCGGAGCGGCCAGTCGTGCCGCCCCCACCCCCCACCCCCGCAGAGGCCTGGGGGGCGGACATTTCCGCGGTGCCATGACACCCTTGGGGACACCGAGGCGCCCGGTCCCCCCCAGCCCCGGACACGTGGCCCGACCCTCCTGCCGCAGGGTATCTTGGGCCGGCCACGTGGCCCGTGTCCATGCACCACCGCCCGCCCCATCTCCACCTTCAGAGCCCGCCATTAAGTAGGAGTCCGGTTCCCCCATTCCCCGCAGTTACTACCCGGCCTTTCACCTCCCACTCCCACCTCCGCGGGCCGGAGGCATTTCCTGGGTTCCCCCGCGAGGGTCCCGCGCTACTTCGGGGTCTTCAAACTTCAGGACTGGGTGATGTGGGTCCCTTGGTTGCTTGTGTTTCAACCTCTCCATCCTGGGGGGAAGGCTGATGCGCCCCAGCAAGTGCTGGCTAGAGAGGAAGGAGGGCACTGCTTTAGCTGTCCAGCTTTTCAAGAGGAAGAACATCCTAGTTAATAATAATAATAATAATAGCAGCTAGCATTTATTGAGCGCTTACTATGTGTTAAGCCGTTTCCTGCATTAACATATTTGAAATCCCCAACACCCAATATGGAAGAGGCTCATCTCCTTTTACAGTGAGGAAACCGGAAGAGAAACCAGAGGTTACAGAATCAGGGACAGGTGGTGCTGGGTGAGATCCCTGCAGACAGCAGGGGCCCGCGCACTAGACACTGCCCTTACTGCCTTTTCTCTGTCCTACTCTGTGAGGTCAGCTGTCCTTGGCTCTTAGGAGGGCCTGATGAATCTCTCTCTGCAGCTGATCTCACCCCTCCCCACCTTGATCTCTCACCTACTGTTCCTCGGCTTTTCTGGGCCAACCTCATAAGCGCCCTCCCCCTTCTTCATCCCCACCCCCACTCACCTTCCACCCAGGTAAATGCAGAGCACTAAGTGGGGAGGAGGCTGATAGGCCTCCAGGCCCCCAGGCTCTGGTCCTCTCGTCCTTAACAGAGGGCCCAGGTAGAGGTCAAAATCCTGGGCAGGACATTTTGGTGAGTTCACTTTTCATCGGGCTTTGGGAAGATCGAGGTTCCTCACTCCCAGTTTCGATGGGTCCCAGACTAGTCACGGGAGGCTCACCTGGAGAAGCTGGCTGGTAGACTCGCCAAGGCCCAGCCCCGTCCCACTTTGCTGAGCCTGGCCCCCAGCGTACTCTTCCAACTCTGCAGGTGCTCCTGGGGCCACTCAGGTTGGGCAGACACGTGACTGTGGTATTTTATGAGCACTTTTGCTGCTAATTATCAGTCCACAAACAAACCTCTTTCCCGAGGACTCAGATAGTGAAGACCTTCAGAAACCACCAGTCCATTGAAAAGATACTCCCGGTCTCCGCCAGCCAGGTGATGGGTGGTCCTCCTCAGCACTGTGTCGGGGTGGGGGGGGGGAGGGATGCAGAGCCCCTCAGGCAGGGTGATTCTTAGCTGATTAGGAAGAGGCCGCTGACTGCCAGGTCTCTTGGGGGGAGGGTGGCTGGAGAGGCAAGTGGGTGGGGTCCAGGAGGTTCCGAGAAAGTTGTTCAACAAGAAAGAACTGAGGGAACTGAGAGAATCTGTGGCTGACCCTGGTCTGTTTGGGACCCCCTGAGCCAGGTGCCTGTGCACCTCTGTGCCCTGGTTATTATACCGTCAGAGCAGCACCTTGGGGTTGGAACCCCACTTGGGCCTGTGTTCCCCCCCCGCCCCGCCACAGGGGTGCTGTGACCTGGGAAGAGTCTGGCTGACTCCAACCCCAGAACGGTGTGTTCTTCCGCTGGAGGTGAACTTCACATACACGCTGCCTGTATTCCCCCGACTCATATGTCGTAGCCCCAATCCCCGGTACCTGGGGGTGTGACCTTACTTAGAAATAGGGCCTTCTGCAGATGTAATCAAGTGAAAGTGAAGTCGTTAGGGTGGGCCGTAAGTCCAGCATGGCTGGTGTCCTTATGAAGAGGGGAACACACTCTCCTCCAAAGCCCTCGGAAGGAACCAGCCCCGTTCACACCCTGATCTTGGGCCTCTGGACTCCAGAGCTGGGAAAGAATCCGTTTCTGCTGTTGAAGCCGCCTGGGGAACCTGTGTCAGAGTTCGGGCTTCACCCCGGTGCACTGCCTGCTGGCCGTCAAGCTTGCCCCCTAAGGGTCCCAGGCACTGGCACGGTCCCGAAGAAGCAGATAGCCATGAAGGGACAAGCTGGCTGGGCTCAGCTCATGTTGTGGGTCCCAGATCTTCTGAGGCCCTCCCAGTGTCGAATGTTGTGTCCCACCGGCAGACCATGGATACTGATTTCAGTCCCAGAAAAAGTCATCACTGTCCCCAGGCTCCTCCGGGCCAGAGTGCTGTCTCTGATGTCGGCTACAAGGGAGGGGGGTCTCCAGAGACTCAACCACCATTATGACACACTTGTATCCCCCAGAATTCCTATGTCGAAGGCCTACCCCTCAAAGTGATGGTCTTTGGAGATGGGCCTTTGTGGGGTAATGAAGGTTAAATGGGGCCGTAAGGGGCGGTNGTGATGTGGGTCCCTTGGTTGCTTGTGTTTCAACCTCTCCATCCTGGGGGGAAGGCTGATGCGCCCCAGCAAGTGCTGGCTAGAGAGGAAGGAGGGCACTGCTTTAGCTGTCCAGCTTTTCAAGAGGAAGAACATCCTAGTTAATAATAATAATAATAATAGCAGCTAGCATTATTGAGCGCTTACTATGTGTTAAGCCGTTTCCTGCATTAACATATTTGAAATCCCCAACACCCAATATGGAAGAGGCTCATCTCCTTTTACAGTGAGGAAACCGGAAGAGAAACCAGAGGTTACAGAATCAGGGACAGGTGGTGCTGGGTGAGATCCCTGCAGACAGCAGGGGCCCGCGCACTAGACACTGCCCTTACTGCCTTTTCTCTGTCCTACTCTGTGAGGTCAGCTGTCCTTGGCTCTTAGGAGGGCCTGATGAATCTCTCTCTGCAGCTGATCTCACCCCTCCCCACCTTGATCTCTCACCTACTGTTCCTCGGCTTTTCTGGGCCAACCTCATAAGCGCCCTCCCCCTTCTTCATCCCCACCCCCACTCACCTTCCACCCAGGTAAATGCAGAGCACTAAGTGGGGAGGAGGCTGATAGGCCTCCAGGCCCCCAGGCTCTGGTCCTCTCGTCCTTAACAGAGGGCCCAGGTAGAGGTCAAAATCCTGGGCAGGACATTTTGGTGAGTTCACTTTTCATCGGGCTTTGGGAAGATCGAGGTTCCTCACTCCCAGTTTCGATGGGTCCCAGACTAGTCACGGGAGGCTCACCTGGAGAAGCTGGCTGGTAGACTCGCCAAGGCCCAGCCCCGTCCCACTTTGCTGAGCCTGGCCCCCAGCGTACTCTTCCAACTCTGCAGGTGCTCCTGGGGCCACTCAGGTTGGGCAGACACGTGACTGTGGTATTTTATGAGCACTTTTGCTGCTAATTATCAGTCCACAAACAAACCTCTTTCCCGAGGACTCAGATAGTGAAGACCTTCAGAAACCACCAGTCCATTGAAAAGATACTCCCGGTCTCCGCCAGCCAGGTGATGGGTGGTCCTCCTCAGCACTGTGTCGGGGTGGGGGGGGGGAGGGATGCAGAGCCCCTCAGGCAGGGTGATTCTTAGCTGATTAGGAAGAGGCCGCTGACTGCCAGGTCTCTTGGGGGGAGGGTGGCTGGAGAGGCAAGTGGGTGGGGTCCAGGAGGTTCCGAGAAAGTTGTTCAACAAGAAAGAACTGAGGGAACTGAGAGAATCTGTGGCTGACCCTGGTCTGTTTGGGACCCCCTGAGCCAGGTGCCTGTGCACCTCTGTGCCCTGGTTATTATACCGTCAGAGCAGCACCTTGGGGTTGGAACCCCACTTGGGCCTGTGTTCCCCCCCCGCCCCGCCACAGGGGTGCTGTGACCTGGGAAGAGTCTGGCTGACTCCAAGCCCAGAACGGTGTCTTCTTCCGCTGGAGGTGAACTTCACATACACGCTGCCTGTATTCCCCCGACTCATATGTCGTAGCCCCAATCCCCGGTACCTGGGGGTGTGACCTTACTTAGAAATAGGGCCTTCTGCAGATGTAATCAAGTGAAAGTGAAGTCGTTAGGGTGGGCCGTAAGTCCAGCATGGCTGGTGTCCTTATGAAGAGGGGAACACACTCTCCTCCAAAGCCCTCGGAAGGAACCAGCCCCGTTCACACCCTGATCTTGGGCCTCTGGACTCCAGAGCTGGGAAAGAATCCGTTTCTGCTGTTGAAGCCGCCTGGGGAACCTGTGTCAGAGTTCGGGCTTCACCCCGGTGCACTGCCTGCTGGCCGTCAAGCTTGCCCCCTAAGGGTCCCAGGCACTGGCACGGTCCCGAAGAAGCAGATAGCCATGAAGGGACAAGCTGGCTGGGCTCAGCTCATGTTGTGGGTCCCAGATCTTCTGAGGCCCTCCCAGTGTCGAATGTTGTGTCCCACCGGCAGACCATGGATACTGATTTCAGTCCCAGAAAAAGTCATCACTGTCCCCAGGCTCCTCCGGGCCAGAGTGCTGTCTCTGATGTCGGCTACAAGGGAGGGGGGTCTCCAGAGACTCAACCACCATTATGACACACTTGTATCCCCCAGAATTCCTATGTCGAAGGCCTACCCCCCAAAGTGATGGTCTTTGGAGATGGGCCTTTGTGGGGTAATGAAGGTTAAATGGGGCCGTAAGGGGCGGCGCCTGATTTAGTAGATTTGGGTCCTTAGACGCAGCAGCAGCGAGCTGGGTCCCCATCAGTCTGTGGGCACGGTTGAGATACGGGGTCAGTCCCGTCCCGCTCAGCTCTCGGCACTTACCGCCCGTATGTTCCAGCGGGGAGGGATCTCGGTTCCTCTTGGAGATCAGTCGGGCAGAGCCGCCGGCGGCTGCTGCGTTTGAAGGGGTCAGACATGCAGGTCAGTGTCTGAGGCCTGACGGTCTGCTGCCCAAATCCTCCCTTTCTGGAAGGATGTGGTCGGTCTTGGCCCTGCAGACCTTCTCTGCTTCCGCTTGTTTGTCGGTGCTGGGGTGTCGTCAGCCGGTGCTGGTCCTACTGCAGGACCCCGACCTGCTCCCCTCATTGCTTGACGCAGGCCCCTGCTTGACGGGAGAGACTCCATGGCACTCTCTACGGTAGCATTCCACCGGGCCGCTCTCTGCCCTGCTGGCTGCGTTTTGTTCTTGCCTGAGAGGCGGTAGCCAAGTCCTGCGAAGTACGGTTGTGTTACTGTTCATGGACCGTGAGGTCAACAGATTGGGAGACACTGCCATTGAAAAGATAGTTTACCACTTGAGGTTTCCAAGAGGTGGGGGCACCCACACCACACAGGGCCACGTGGGGAAGCGCCAGGTGGGCTGGGAATGGGGGGCACGGGAAGGAGACTTTATTGGGGTTTCAAGGAGAAAGGCAAGGCAGGCAAGCAGGGTGGACATTGATGAGTTCGAGCACCTTTGGCAGGCTCTGGGGTATGGGCTGTCTCTGCTTGTCTGGCGTCTGGCCCTGGCCAGAGGGATACGGCTCTTGGACTGTAAAAGATGGAGGAGCGGCGTGGAATGTGGGCTCTGGGCTCGTTACTTCGCATGTGAAAGGCACATTTGCTGTCTCTGAGGGTTGGCCAGCCCCGGGAGGGGTCGTTTCTCCCCACTCAGCCAGGCTCCAGATGTTCTGTATTCTCATCGAAAACACAGAAATAGGAACATGCAGGTCGTATATACCAGGGTGAGCTCTGGAGGCTGGAGCCACACTGCCGGGCGGATTCCAGCTACTCCAATGGCCTTGGACACTGTGGAGTGACAAGTTAGGTCAGCTCTTGGACTCAGCGTCCTCCTCTCTTCAGGTCAGAAGAGTATATCAAAGTGGTTTTGAAGGGATCCAGCAGATTGCCTTGGGTGGGGCACGAATGAGGGTTCCAGAAAGTCTACTCGTCACTATTTATCAGGATACCCTGGCCTGCCGGAACAGAGCTGGTGGAAAATTTTACTTTCTCACGACTGCTGGACTCCAAGTCGCCATTTTTATGGGATGAAAAATCTAGTTTGAAATCCTTCCATATTTACAAGTGGCTCCATCCTTCTGAGAACAGGCTTTTGGACATTTCTCAGTTCCAGAATATTCTTTCTTTTCTCTTCTTTTCTTTTCTTTTCTTTTCTTGTCTTTTCTTGTCTTTTCTTGTCTTTTCTTGTCTTTTCTTGTCTTTTCTTGTCTTTTCTTGTCTTTTCTTGTCTTTTCTTTCTTCCAAGTAAGTTCCATGCCCAGCTTGGAGCCCAACGTGGAGCTTGAACTCATGCCCCTGAGATCAAGACCTGAGCTGAAATCAAGAGTCAGACACTCAGGGCCCCTGGTATCGAGCCACACGTCAGGCTCCGTGCTGAGCGGGGAGTCTACTTGGGATTCTCTCTCTCCTTCTCCCTCTGCTGCTCCCTCTCTCTCTCTCTCAAATAAATAAAATCTTAAAAAAAAAAAAAAAA
>NC_048218.1:2499939-2531827 GCF_002007445.2 Ailuropoda melanoleuca
AAAAAAAAAAAAAAAAGAGTCTGATGCTCAAGTGACTAAGCCACCAGTTGCCCCCAGAATATCTTTCTTAAGAAGCAACAACTGGGGGCGCCTGGCTGGCTCAGTTGGAAGAACAAGCAACTCTTGATCTCGGGGTCATCAGTTCGAGCCCCACATTGGGTGTAGAGATGACTTAAAAAAAAAAAAAAGCTTAAAAAAAGAGGCAATGACTGAACCTCAGGCCTGGGTTCCTGGGTGTTCTTTATTCGGATGGGTTATGTTTTTCACTTTCCTCTTGGGAAAAGCCAAGATTTTTGGAACCCTGAGAGCACCTGGGGTCAGCGTCTTCAGGAACTCTAGAGAATCCCCTAGATTCTTTCCTGACCCAGGTGGGTGTGGTTCTACTTTGTAATCCTCAAACACGCTGGTCTGGTTTGAGACTCACCTTGCAGCCCTGGGTCAATGCGCTGGTCACTGTGGCAACCTCTGGGCGCTCCCTGGAACAGCTCCAGGCCATCTGGAGAGTTTTCTCCCAAGAGTTCAGAAAAATGTGTAGTTAAGAGCCGTCTTCAGCCCATGAGGGGCTGTCTGCTCGCGGTTCCCGACCCAAAGAAATAAACTGGAGCCTCCCCCGCTCTTTCTGACCAGGGTTTACTGGAAATGTTTCTTCTTTCTCCTCAGTGATACTGTAGCTCAGAAAACAATTAATCTGGGCCAACAGCCAGGAATTTTAGCCCCGCAAGGGGCCTGTTGGGGCAGGTGATTCACAGGGAAAGAAGAACAGAGGGAAAGTGGGGGAATTCGCTCTGGTAGTAGCCGTTCCCTGACGGGAGTGGCTGGATTTCAGTGCGGGCTGAGCGGACACGTGCGCTGACCCAGACGCTTGCCCTTGCCTGCCCGGCAGCTGCTGGTTCTTACTGTGGCCCACAGAGATGCGGGAAGATTGCTCGTGGTTCTCTAGTTGCAAGAGAAACTCACGTCCTGGACACCTTGGGGAAATGACAAACATCACAGGGAACAAAACGGAAACCCGTCGCAGCCCCGCGTCTCGAGGGTAGATGGCATTCGGGTCCTCTTTCTAGGCACGTCTGCGTGCATTTATGGGAATGTGGCGGGTGCCCAAGCCGCAGACTGATGGGAGACTTTCTTCTTCTTCTTCTTTTTTTTTTTTTAAGAAGATTTATTTATTTGGGAGAGAGAGTGAGGTAGAGAGAGAGAGGGCAGGGGGCAGGGGCAGAGGGAGAGAGAGAGAATCTCAATGAGATTCCGTGCTGTGCACAGAGCCCGACTCGGGGCTTGATCTCACAACCCTGAGATCATGACCTGAACCGAAACCAAGAGTTGGACCCTTAACCGACCGCGCCATCGAGGCGCCCTTGAGACTTTTTTTTTTTTTAAAGATTGGGTTGTAATGGATTGTGTACATTCATAATGTTATATATATATATATATATTTTAGATTTCATCTATTATTTATTTGACAGCCAGCGAGAGAGGGAACACAAGCAGGGGGAGTGGGAGAGGAAGAAGCAGGCTCCCAGCGGAGGAGCCTGATATGGGGCCCTATTCCAGAACGCCAGGATCACGCCCTGAGCCGAAGGCAGACGCCCGACGACTGCGCCCCCCAGGCCCTCCCATAATGTTGTGTTTTTACACCTTTCACGTGTCCTGCAACATTCTTACTGATCTTTTATGGCTACGTCTCCTCCCTCCCATGAAATTACAAGAATTTGACGAATCCTCTTATCAAATAGTCAGGTCGTGTCCAGTGCTGCACTGTTAAAAATATTTCACTGGACTCACTTGTGAGTCAATCTTCGTGTGCGTGTCTCATTACTTTCTTGGTGCAAATTTGTTGACGTGGCGGGACAGGTAGACGTGGAGTCTGCACCTTTACGTTGTTAATGTGTGTTGTCAGATTATGTGCAGGAAGGGGTCCGGTGCGCACTCCCGCCCACACCTCACCGTCGCTGCAGCTCAGCATCATCAGGACGGGGTGCCTGTCTTTTCAAAGAATCCCTGCAAATTGGCAAATATAAAACACGGGAGACACTTTTAGGAATGAATCTGTATGGTTTTTCCCTAGAGTTTTATGGAAGTCAAAGTGCGAATAAAGGGGATGACTCGACTTGAGGAAGCTGGATTTTGGGGGCAGAGGCTCTTCTGTTTGCTTCAGAAACCACACAGAGCAGGGCTGAGCTGGACCGGGCGGTGCCGCATCCCAGGCCACAAGAGCCACGGGCTCACACGCCCTCAGCACCTCCTGGGGTCCTCACTGGGGAGAGCTGCTCCCCGGGGGCCCCTCAGCTCGCTGGCCCCTCATCTGGAAAACAGTCACAGGGGCTCATGCGTGGCTCTGGTGGCAGTCACACGTGGGATACACGTGGAGCGGGCAGAATATGCCCACGTTCCCGTCAGACTGACTCCGTTAGGGTGGGGGCAGGGCCGTCCTGCACCCACCAGGCAGGCCGGTTCCCTGCTCTTCTCCCAAGGCAGGAACAAGTGGCCCAGGGATGGCGCAGGCCAGAGTGAGAAAGGCAGTCCGTCCCAGAAGTCGCCGATCTCCCTGCCTGGTCAACCAGAAACCTGTGCTCACCGCCTCCGGCTGGTGGAGCCCACGCAGCCTCTCCCTTGGGTCTGTCGGGGCCTCCAGCCTCTCTGCCTCCTCCCGCCCGCCCTGGCTGCGGCTGGCACCACCGGTCTCAGCCTGGCCTGCCTCCAGCTCTGCCCTGGTCCGTTCGGTGGCGCCCCCCCCACCCCGCCCCCAGGCACTGAGTCTGAACCCCCCGTGCCCTGGTCCCACCTCTGTGCCTTCAGCCGCGAGCCGCCGTGGGCAAGACTGCATGCGGGCTGGTCTGCAGCGACATGGGCCTAGTCACGTCTCAGGTTGCTGCTGTGTTGGAATGATAGTATTTTGGGTATTTGGGGTAAATACAACATACTACTAAAATTGATTTCACCTGTTTTTTTTTTTAACGTGGCTACTAGGAGATTGTTAGTGGCATCTGTCCCCCATTTCCACTGGACGGTGCTGGCACTTCCCTCGCATGTCAAGGTGTCCCTGGTCCTGGTCCCCGAGCAGTCACTGTTGCAGCCTGCCTCGTGGTGCGGGGCACTTCCCTGGAGATCGCTGCGGAGGGAGACCCGGGGCCCCTCCGGGTAGCGAGCTTGGGGAGTCGGGAGTGGGTGCACGCTCTGTGGCGGGTGCCTCAGGGCGGGAGCTGGGCCGCCTCCTGCCTTTGTCAGTCCCCCAGCAGGGTCACTACAGAGCCTTCAGACCCCGTGTTCAGTCGTGGCTCCCGCAGGCTTCATGGGCTCCGAAAGCTGGTAGAAGCCGGCCACCTTTCTGCACTCCTGTTGTTTTTTTTTGTTTTTTTTTTGTTTTTAATTTATTTATTTGACAGAGATAGAGACAGCCAGCGAGAGAGGGAACACAAGCAGGGGGAGTGGGAGAGGAAGCAGCAGGCTCATAGCAGAGGAGCCCGATGTGGGGCTCGATCCCACAACGCTGGGATCACGCCCTGAGCCGAAGGCAGGCGCTTAACCGCTGTGCCACCCAGGCACCCCTGCACTCCTGTTGTTTTTAAATAAAACTTTGGGCTTAGGTCTCATTCATGGACAAGTGATACTTAGTGGGGGCGTTGGTGAAATCACGTGTATTCCCAGGACTGACTGACTGACTGGTCCATGGCCTAGAGACCAAGGTTAGGGGGTGACCTGTGCTTGAGGCAGAACCCTGGAGACGATGTCTGTCGGGGCTGGCCATGTGCCCGCGGTGCCAGGCTCAGCATCCGGCTAGGTGAGAACCGGCCTCCCCAGGACATTTCCCCAGACGCACGGGACAGGTTGCAGAAAACCAGCCGCCCTCAGTCCTGACTCCGGGCCGGGCAGCAGTCGTCCCCTCCCGGAGCTGAAAAGAAGCCCTCTCTGCACCGGCTTCCTGAGAAGGCTGGAGCCGGCTCCGGGGAGAGTGCTCCACCCCTGCCGGGCCATCCCCCTCCCCCACACTCACAGGGCACNGACTCCGGGCCGGGCAGCAGTCGTCCCCTCCCGGAGCTGAAAAGAAGCCCTCTCTGCACCGGCTTCCTGAGAGGGCTGGAGCCGGCTCCGGCTCCGGGGAGAGTGCTCCACCCCTGCCGGGCCATCCCCCTCCCCCACACTCACAGGGCACGCATGGGGTCAGGGGTCAAGGTCAGGCACACTCCTCAAAGATGCAGTGTCCGGAGATGTTCTAGAAAGAGAAGCTTGAAGCCGCAGTAGGCAAACGCAGCGTGTGGCGGACTAGCTCCCGGTCGGAAGTGTACGGGGAGCACCTGGGGGGCTGCTGAGCGTGACCTCGTGTGAGACCTCCTTTGGTGTGGCGTGGCCGCGGTTACACGGAAGACCGTCATTCTTCGGCAAGGTGGGCCGGAGCGTTTGGGGCTACAGTGGCCGGTTGTTCCTAACGCACTTGGAGAGGCTTCAGGCGGAAAACATGACTCAAACACGGCCCCTGTCCCCATCCGTCCCCGTCCAGTCGGCGGCTCCTGAAAGACAGCCCAGGCCGAGCGGCTGCCGGGGAGCTCCTCCAGCCCGAGCGCGTGCAGGCAGAGCCGAGCACCAGCCCCCCGCGTTTGGGGTTTTGTGCCTGGACTCAGTTCCGTTAGCGGCTGTCTGCTGAGCCCCGCTCGGGGTCAAGGCCCGGCCGAAGGCTGCAGGTTTCTGCCTCCCGCCTGCGCGAATCCCGCCGCCCTGGGGAGCCGTGGAGCTGCTTCCGTGGGTCTGGCCGGGGTCCGCGCTGCCAGGGGCAAACCATGGCCCCTGCGGCTCCCTCATGAGTCACTGCCTTCTGAAGTCCGACCTCCTCGCCGGGGACAGGGACTCGTGGGAGGATTTCCCTTCCGGAAGCCATGGGGGCTAGACACGGTGGCAGGTGAGCGCAGGGCCCCAGCAGGAGAGAGGGCATGGGGGGGGCTCCCACACCCCCTGGGATGGAGACAGGCGTGTGCTCCAAGTCACAGAGTCCTGCTCTGTGCGAGCTCTACGAGCATCCTCCGGCACCCACACGGCCCTTCTCCAGCCTCTGGACCCCTGTGGGCTCCCTCCCCAGGGAGATGGCTGCCCACCCACCAAGAGTTTCCCCGTGGCCACAGCCCCCAGCTGTCACAGCCTCCCTCCCACCATCCTCACCCAGCCGCTGTGGTAATTTTATTGAATAAACGCCTCTCAATTTGTTGTAAGCCCTTTGATCAATCTCCAGAGACTTGGAATGGTTGTTGTTGCTGATTCTAAACAGCGTTATCAGAGGTCCCACCTGGGATCGCGTCCCTCAGCACGTCACACTACCTTTCCGGAAGTCCCACCTCCTCACTGTTCTTAGACTTCACTGAACATGTACCTGCCACAGGGCCTTTGTATGTGCTGCTCCTTCTGCAATATCTTCTCCAGACACCCATATGGCTCACTTTTTAATCTCTTTGGGCCTCTGTTCAAATGCTACCATCTCGTAAACAGTCCTTGCCAGCAGAGTCAGGTAAATTAAGGAAGAAACATACACAAATGAAACCATGGATTCCATTTAATGGTCTTTCCAACACTTAGTACAAGCAGCACTGCTTCCAGATTGAACTTTTGTTAAATTCTGTAGAAACTTAGGAGTGTAAAGTCTGGTACCAATCTGTACAAGATTGGCCAGACGTAGCAGGGGAGGGGTTTATTCCTCACGAGACAGCACCAGCCCCACGTGTGCTCCCCGCTCTCCTCTCCAGAGCTCTGACTTCACCTGTCTTTCCGTCCAGTCCCCTCCGGCAGGGCCAGGATCCCGCGGACCGTCCCCGTAGCACAGAGCACAGACAGTGCCTGACCACGGCAGGGGCTCAGCAAGTGCGGCTGGACGGAGGGCTGGCGTGGAACCGGTGGGGTATCCTGTCAGGATGTGGAGGGGAAACAGCTGCTGCGCAACCTGCCTGCTAACGGGCGTGGCTCCTGCCAGGGCGATGGTTTTCTGCCGCACACACTGAACTCGAATGGGAACGCGGGGACGGAGCTGAGCCCGTCATGGACTGCGAGAGAGCAGGTGCCCACCGGGAGCTGAGTCCGGGCATGGAAATGGGGACAAAGCCTGTGACGGACCAGTCTTTAAACTGATGTGCACAGTTCTAGGTCTGCAGTGGACGAGGGATGGGACTCCTGACCCCAAGCCCCAGGGAGCAGGTTTGCTCCCTGATGCCCACAGCATCTTAGGACAGGGCGGGTGTGGGCGGAAGGCCCTGTGCCTCCATTTGGGGCGAAGGGAGAACAAGAACCAGGCAGAGGTTATGGGCCCGGGGGGCCTTGGAGATCCTTCTGGGCGTTTGCACTCCCACCGATGTGTAGGGTGCAAGCCCCAGCTGACACTTGCGCTGCGTCTTAGAAAAGCAAGAGCCCGGAACTCAACTGGCCACTGTTGAAGGAGCAGACGAAGGCACGAGGATGTGGTGTGGAGACTTGGGGTCGGGTCGGGACGACAGATGGCGGGGACAGGCTGTACTGGTATTCGGGTTATGTTAGGGCTTACACCCTTACACCCTCTGCGGAACTGGTTTGGGATCTAGACCACAGCAGAGGAAGTTTTTTCGGGAACAGGTGCGGATAAAGGTAAAAGGCACAGCGCCTGTCTCCTGCCTACCTGCCCGCTGCAGAGTGCGTCGCTGGTCCCCAGCAGGAGAGCAGGTGGTCGCCGGGAGGATGTGGCCTCACCACGCAAGTGGCAGCCATGTCTCTGGGAGGGAGCTGGGCGTCTCCCCCTGGGACACGGGCACCTCTCTGCTCACGCTCAGAGGCGAGGCTCGCAGAGCAGAGGCGTCAGGCCCGGTAGTGGTGTTTCTGCGGGAACCTCTCCAGGAGCCATGCCCAGCAGCCCCTTGCTGGCTCTGGGTAGGGGCGTGCAGAGGGACAGGGCCCTGAAGAGCCTGTTGTCAGGCGCGCAGGGCTGATGTCAGCATCCGCCGACTCCCTGCCTTCCCGTCGTTCCCCAGAAGCCTACTTCCATGCACACGGACAGCCAACATCAAGTACAAACGTGAGTGCAAAGACAGGTTTTGTTTATTGGACTTGGCTTTGATGCAACGGACACACTCTGTAGACAGGAGTACAGACTGATCGTAAACACACGGTTCTTGCCAGCGGAGTCAGGGAAATGTAGAGAAAACACACAGATCAAAAGACAGGTTCCTTTTCATGTCCTTTCCAAAACTAACAAGCACTTCCCGATTTCCCTGACCCTCCTTTGTGCTTTCAGGTAAATAGGGAGTTAGAAAGGTTTATGCATTTATAAAGTGTAGTACCAAATTGTACAAAACCAACCAGACACACGGGGTCGGGGGGAAGATGACCATTCTACAAAATACTGTAAGATCACCAGCATTAATGTAAAGGATTTCCAGTTCTGCACTTCCAAGTCCCCTTAGCAACTTTGCCTAGGAACATAACATGCGCCGAATAGAAAACCAGTATTCTAAATACATTTTCTTTGCGCAACACATTCTTGTTGTGTAATGAGAATTAAAAAAAAAGTTTTCTGCCTTTTTTGCCAAAATTTAGGCATTAAAAATAAGCCACAGTAAACCCACTGAACTTACCCGCAAAATGGAGTAAGTTAGGACAGATTTAGAGAAGGAGGGAGGGAACCGTGGTCACTCCTGGACCCGAATCCGGAGGCGCAGCCTTGCCAGCAGGTGCTTCTCCTGGACGCTCGGCTGGGCGTCTGAGCAGCAGACGGGCGCCGTGAGTGTGTGTGTGTGTGTGTGTGTGTGTGTGTGTGTGTGTGTGAAGGGAGGTCCCTGCATCCACCCGCCCGTGCCCTCGGATGTCTTTTGCTAAAATATCTCAAGCCCGCTGGACTGCATGGCCCATCTTTAAAGCTAAAATAAAAACCGTTAGAAAAATAATATGGCCAAGGATAATGAAACACTTTTTTTTAAACAAAAAGTTAAAAGTATTGGAATATTCCAATCTAATCTTCTCCCATGATCAGATTTGGTTTTGAAAGTGGTTTTAAGCATTTTACCGAATGGAGCACGAAAGCCCCATGGAAACACCACCACGGCATCTCGGACCTAAGACTTCTCGTTACAGGGTCTATCTGACAGCTCAATGTGAATTATGTCTTATCTCATGGATTAATTAGGACAAAACTTTATTACAGAGCAGGCAAAGGACAAGGTTCATACTTCCTTCTCAGCCGGTCCCCACCCTGCACCGGCCGGGCCTGCCTGACCTCATGGCAACGTATTTGCAGAGCCCCACCCTGATGACGTGATTAAGAAACCGAAGTCACATCAACACAGCCCTGCCATCCCAGTGGACCTCCCTTGTCACACGAAGCAATGGTCGGTCCCAGAGGCAACGCTGGGGGCCTGCGTGGGGCAGAGGCAGGAAGGGGGAGGCAGCTTTCACTCCCAGGAGGCCCGAAGTCCCCTGAGCAGAGAGCGGACCAGGGGCAGCACTGAGCACCCCGGTGCCCAAACGACAGACCCCCGAGTTTCGTACCTCTTCTTGAGGTGATTAGTTACTTCGTAAACTCAAACAGGAGCTGGGGGCCAGTGGCTCTCCTTAGGTGACCACCTGATTTCTGAATCTGCCTTGCAGCGGTCACTCAGGCTCGAGGGACGGATGCGGCTTCCCCACAGTCCGTCCCTGCTCCCCCAGCGGAAGTCGGAGAGCCTGCCACGCACATCTGTAATGAACTGAGGTCGGAGGTCTGTAAAAATCTCGAGTGCAAGCGTCAGTACTTCAGATAAAGGTAGCTACGGACAAACACGTACGTGCGCGCGAACAATTCCTGAAGGCTGCCGAGCTCCGCCTTCCAGCAGGGCTCAGCCTTTCCAACGCTGCCGCCACTCCTCTGAGGACAGGGATTTCCGTCCGAGCCGGGAAAGCTGCTTCCGGGAAAGCCAGTCTCTTCGGCTGGCTCAAAGGCTTACATGCAGGTAAGAAGCGCAACCGGAGCACAGGACCCGGAGGAAGGAGCGTGCTCACAGTCTCGGGTGAGAGCCGAGTGGCGCTCACCGGTCAAGACACTTTGGGCTGGCCTGAGAGGTAGGAACACGGGAATGAAACAAGGCCCAGGGGAGGAAAGAGGCGTCCGGAGGGTGGAGGCTCTTCTCTCCCCGCCCCTCCTGCAGGCCCAGGGGAGAGAAGCTACCACTGTATTGCTGATCCGGTTACACACATCTCCCCGGCACAAACTGCCAGGCACCCGGGGAACAGGGGAGGAAGGCCCTGCGTGCTTGGCGAAGACCGAAAGCCACCGGAAGCCAGTTTGGCACGGCCTGCGCAGTGCTGAGCGCCCGAGCTCTGCCGTCTGCGGGCGAGGCCGGCTCACGGCGCCGACAGCGTCAGGCCACGTGACGGATGGTCACTGCGCTCGGCTCCCACCTTGGTGGGGGTCACAAAAGTCACCCGCAAACACGAGGCCCCGGACAGCTCATGCACCAACGGCGTTTGTAGCAAAACCTTCAGCAAGATGCCCACAGCCCCCAGAGAAGGGATGGAAAAGCAGCAGCTCCCGCTCAGACCTTGTTTATACAATTTATGGGATTTATAAAACAATAAAAAAGGCCCCACCTTCTTAAAGTTATAATTTATAGAATATTTGTACACACAGTCTTTAAAAGGACCCTGCTGCTACTCTAGAAGAAGTCCGCAGCCGTCGGCCTTCTCTTCGGCGTGGCGGTCAGCAGCTTCTTGGTCCCCAGGGGGCTGCTGGTAGGCGAGCTCGTGGGCGTCTTTAGCACTCCATGGAGGGGCCTCTGCTCGGGGTTGAAGGCCACCCGGGAGGGGCCCGTGGGACTGACCAGGATACTCTTGTCCGTCTTCTTGAATTCTGCCCCAGATGAAAGCAAGGCCACACGTTAACGGTGGAGCACTTCCGACCCGTCCACCCAGCCAAGCACTGTCCCCCACGGGAGCCGGGCCGCACACCCCAGCAGGGCAGCCCTGTCACGGGGCCCTGTGGAGAGCAGGCCCAGAGCTTTTGGAGGAAATGGAGTCTGCATCCTGTTTCAGAGGAATGAATGAACCAATGTCCACAGATGGCATGGGAGGGGATGCCGGGTGGGTCAGGTTCTGTCAAGAGGGACTCGGGGTCAGGGGCACTCAGGGAACACGGATGAACCGAAGGCTCGAGTGGCTGTGGGAAGAGCCACTCTTTCCAGCTGATCTACTCCCGCTGTCTCCAGCTCCCGAAACAAGGCCTCGCAAGCCCAGGGGCCCCTCAGATGGTCCCTCCCCAACGCACGTGCGTGCGCAGACTCACATTTACTTGTGGGCCCTATGAAAAGTCAGGTCTTAAATGCATTGCATCCTTTATTTATTTATTTTTTAAAAGATTTTATTTATTTATTTGACAGAGATAGAGACAGCCAGCGAGAGAGGGAACACAAGCAGGGGGAGTGGGAGAGGAAGAAGCAGGCTCATAGCAGAGGAGCCTGATGTGGGGCTCGATCCCATAGCACTGGGATCACACCCTGAGCCTAAGGCAGACGCTTAACCGCTGTGCCACCCAGGCACCCCGCATTGCATCCTTTAAAGAGTTTGGTTACCATTAACAAAACAAAACAAGCGAACGGCACCAACATAAACACAACCAGACGAGACGAGAATATCTCTCTTCTCCCGTCTCCTCCTGGACACACGGCTCCAAATGTTAGCAGAGGCAGCCATGACTGGGGACCATCAGTCATCCCCAGGCAGGAGAGCCTCAAGCGTTCTGCGAGGGTAAGCTCGAAGAAATGGCTTTTCCCCACATCTTCTACCAGACAGGCTCCTTCCAGAAGCACCTGACCCTGGCCACCCCACCAACAGCTTGGTGGCTAGACTTCTGACTTGGGAACGGATCGGGGGCTCCATCTCCCACACTCACCCGCGGTCATGTTTCTGTTCAGCCCGAAGGTGACTTTTTTGGAGCTGGATGGCGTCTTGTCTCGCTGTAAAGGCAGAACAGCAAAGGGAGTGAGACAGCAGTGGTGGAGACGCTTGGCCAGGCGACCACGCTGTCCCCGGGAAACCCTCCATCAGGACACGCCAGCCCTGGGCCTAGTGTCTCTGGCCACACGGCAGCCACGTGTTGCATCCAGGGGAGGAAAGCAGGGCACAGAGTGGTGTCGGAACCTCCCAGCTGACAAGAAAAAGCTCGGCATTTCAGAGCTGCAAGGACCCCCATTCACTTTGAGTTTTACAGTTTCACACACACCAGGGATGGACTCTGGCTTCGACGGGCAGCACACGCTTCCCAACGCTTCACGCATAACAGATCTAGATGTTCTAATAATTCGTGAGAATTATCTAAGCTGTTTTCTATTTGAAAGATTCCTGCCCGCGGGCCCACTTTGCATGATGAAGCACCCCCATTTCTAGTGAACCTTATAATTCCACCCACACCATTTGTGCTTTAAGACCATAAACGGTTTAGAAGAGGAACTTGTCTTCTATCTGTGGAGTCACTGGCAGGTGTTGCGGAAACACCGGACGTGTGTATAGTTAACACAGGCAGTTGCCCCTCTGCTAGTTCAAGCAGGTACTGAAACAGCACCTCCTCCTTCCCCGAAACAGTCACCGCTCTGTGCGCCTCCTGGCAGGGCCAGCCCAGGAGCACCCGGACCACGCGGCTTTGGTCTGCACCTTGCTCCACACCACCCAAAGGCACCTAGCGGACCTGGCTATGTGCTTCACCATGGCCCTGACACATCCTTCTGGGAGCAGCCGCCACCCTGTCCTACCACCGTGACCGTGACTGTGCTGCTCCCCCCCCCAATATCCTGAGCAGGGACCCCTGCTGTCCTTCCTCCTCCAGGTCTTCCCTGTTCCCAGAAATTCTAATACAAGGCATCACCCAACACACCTGCAACCCCCTTGGACTGATCTCTCAGGCCGTCCCAGATAGCTGAGAGATGAGCCCGAGCCACCAGGTGGAGACCAGAGCCCCAGGGCCACTGCGGTCCTGGGGACCCCCAGCACGGCACACCCGGGCTCAGGAGGGCAGCGATGGGGCCCGAGGCCCAGCGCACGTGCCTGGGTGCGTGGCTCTCAGACAGGAACGGGCTGTGTGGCTGCAGGGGGGTGGGGGGCAGCAGCCCGTGGGGCTGAGCTCACATACCTGCACGGCACGGGGCGCAGAGGCGGCAGGGGCACTGCTCTTGGCTCTTCTGAAGAACAGTGGCTTTGGTAAGAAGGGGGTGTCAAACTTCACAAAGTCATTCTCTGGCCTCAGCTGCTGCTTCTTCGAAGGGCTGAAAGCGTCCCCGCCTTCCTGCGTGAGGGAGGGGACGAGAGGAGAGGTCATGCGTGGGAGAGAGACTCAGCGTCTCCAGCTTGGACACCCCACACCCACTTCCTACATCGGATGACACACAGCTCTCGAATTGGCAGGTGCGAACTCCAGGCACACACGGGTCTTTTTCTACCCGGCCCCGGGCCCGCATGGCCAAAGGTTTCCTAGCTGTTCAGCCACAAGAACCCATCTTTATCTATTTTCCAACTTAGCTCCTCTGAAGATTTCTGCCTTTCAAAGAGCACCTGTTACATAGTAACTCATTTTCTCATTTCCGATCAGAGACCTCACCTTCCACTGAGAAGTCTGGTATGAAGGAGCAAGCACGAGGTCCTAGTTAGGACCTGCAGATCAGTTACTGGCAGATAAAGAACCCTCGCTGGGTGTTTTACAATTTTACAACCTACTGCCATCCCCAGCGAGGCCCCTGCTCGAGTCTGGGGTCCCCGGGGGGTCTGGAGGCCCAATGAAGCGGACATCACACTGCTGGTTTCTGCAAGGTCTTGGCGTTCCTAGCTTGGAAACTGCTGCCTTCCTCAGCAGACCCCACGATGCCGCAAACGAGGGGAGACCGGGGGGCCTCTCTCCCCGCACCTTCGCCCACAGCAGAGACACAGGAAGGACCCCTTCTGAGAGGAAAACCTTCCTTGACCCTGCGGCTTCTTTAGCAATAGTTCCAGTGCCAAGGAAGACTGCCAGAGCCCGAGAATTGCGACTCGGAGACTTCCCTGATATTCTCAGCAAAGAAAGAGCACCAATGAATGGTGCCTAGAGGGCCGAGGGACAGTGGTACCCACGACAGAGATGCTCAGGGAAGATCTACGGTGAGAACAGGCTTCCGGGAGCCCAGGGGAGACTTCCGTGTGCTCCCCCAGTTGGGCCTTCTGACCACAAACTGGTTCAGCTACCTTGTCAGAGACACCGTTAGCCCGGGATCAGCACTGAGCCGAGCGCACTGTGGGGCCCGTTACGCACACCGAGCGCCGCAGCGCAGTGCCTGCCCTGCGCGAGCTGGACGCGGTCAGCAAGCCTGTGTGGGAAGGGCCGGGGAAGAAATACCGGCAGCCCTGCGGGTCACAAGTCTTGTAACGACCCCGGCCTCGCGTCAAGGCGGAACGGTTTGCGGTTACTGGTAGGGCCCCATGAAGGACATGGAAAGCAGCTCCAGAGCCTGGCTCCTCATTTACACAGGCTCTAGCCGGGTAAGCACAGGCAGGCTTTCCGTTAAATAAAAAAAAAAAATAAAAAAATAAAAAAAAAAAAAGGAAAAAAGAGAATCAGCCCCAAAAGGGCCAAAGGTTGGCTGGGAGTTGATGGAGCCCGAGAACAGGGTGTGCCGGAGACGCCCGCGCGCCCGTGTCAACAGCCGGGCAGCAGCGCCCTTGGCCAGGGGACACTGCTCCCAGCTCGGTGCTGGCCCTTCCGCGGCCTCCGAGGACGCAGCCTGGTGGGGCATGGTCCGGGGTCTGGGTCTTGGCCGTTCCCTGCGGGCCCGTCCCCCCCGCCGCCCCGCGGATTGGGGCCAGCTGCCTCACCAGAGCCCGGCCCAGCGGCGCCTCCTTCGTCCTCTTCCTCTTCTTCAAGAGGGCGGCTTTCTGGCTGGACGCGCTCGGGCTGCCGGGCTCCCCCTTCCTTCTCTTCAGCCTCCCGCCCGGGCCCAGGGGCGGGGGCCAGGCCAGCGTGGGGGGGCCGCTGCCGTTCACCGGAAGGGCCCCGAGCTTCCGCTTCCGCTTCGGGACGGGGGCGCCGCTGGCTGCGGGAGAGCGCGCGGGGCAGGTGTCCCCGGGCGCCACGTCCTCCAGGGGCGGTGGTGGCGCGGCCGCCGCTCCCGTCCCGCGCCCTGGGGCTCCTCCTGCGGGGCCGTTTCCTCCGGCTGTGCGCGGGGCCGCGCTCCGGCGTGGGGGCCCTGCCTGCTCCGGGCTCGGCAGCCCCGTTCTGCTGCGGGGGCCCGGCTTCGGCCCCCGACCGCACACGCTCAGGCTGCAGGTGGTTCTTCTTCCTCTTCCGTTTCCTCTTCTGAACGCTGGCGTCGCTCTCCTCTTCCTCCGCAAGAGCGAACCTGTTTCCTGGAAAGACGCCCCAGCCCGTGTACAAGGGCCGGGCACGGGGCAGGGCGCCGGGCTCCCCGGGGCCCAGCTGGCCCAGACCGCCGTGTGTCCCCTGGTCACCGCACCTACACCCGCTGCCCCCGCAGGCGCCCCAGGAGTAACACGGGCTTTTCGTTCAGGGAGCCCGTAGGTGCCCCGAAAATCACACAGTCAGCGTCTTTCCTCTTGAGCCACAGGAGCGGGCGCCGTGGCCCCACCCTGACCCAGGCAGCCCTGCGCCCGGCCTTGTCCGCCGAGCTTCGTGGCTCACCTGTCTCTTTCTCCAGCTCCGTCTTCTCTAGTTTATTCCCTTTCTTCTTATGCTTCCCTCGGCTGAGGGCTTGCTCGTCCTCGTCAGCAGAAGCCTCCTCCGCAAAACTGAGCTGAGACAGACTGCCTGCTGGACATGAGCCGCATGTGTCGGCTTTCTGAGACTGGCCCCACCTCACACAGGAAGATCCTCCACCCTGGCCCTGCGTCCTCACCCCCGCTTCTCACAACCTCCCCAACCCACACCTGCTGCAGATGCAGGAACCGCACCGTGGGGACACCCTGACAGCGCGGCCCCTGGGGCTCAGCCGCTCCCCGGGCACGCTCGCTCACGTGTCACCGGCTACGGACAACAGCTCCCCCAGGGGCACAACTGACCATGGCAGCAAAGGAAAGGGAGTCTAAGAGGTCAACTCTTTTTCCTAAAGAATCAAACCAGAACCTTCCTAGACCAACAGAAATCCTTCCTGTCAAAAGGACAATGACCGCCCGTGCCACCCTGGCTTGGGTCCCTGGGACGGGAGGCCCTGCACGCTGGCCCCCCGAGCTCTGCCCAGCGGACGGCCTGCACAGGTAAAGGCCACTATTCATGTTCCCAACGTCTCTCAATCCTCTTTTGCAATATTTGCTGTAAGTGCCTCAGTGGGGCCCAGGTTTCATGTAACATCACCCGCTGTAATCCTCAGAGTTCCTCACCTTCGGAGAGATCCTGGAATCTGAAACAGAGAACAAAAGCCCCTGAAGAAAGTCCTTCTTTCTGTCTTCTGAAAACACATGCACACAACTTTTAAGCTGTGCTTCCTGGGTGTGTTAGCTCACTTTTTTCCTTCTGGAAGGGGAGGCTAAAGGTGGTGGGATGCAAAGGCCTGAAGTGAAGGACAAATTGCCCTCAGTTAAGGCCAGCGCCCTCAAGGACGCGGCGATCTAGAGATTCCATCTTGGTTCACTGACACAGAAGAAATTCAAACTTCCGTCTCAAGGCTGAAGCAGCTTCTATCTCTGCTTATGTCCCACTGTCCTCTCGTTCACCTCGTCGAGAAGATGTTCCATGCAGTGCCGGGGTTAGAACAAAAAGGAAGTGTGGGGGCTGTGTGCTGGGTGGGGGGCAGAGCTCTGGGGGAGCAGACAGCGGGTGTGAGTCCAGCCCCGCCACCCGCCAGCTGGGACGTCGGGCAAGCCCCGTGCCCTGGCCGAGCTGTTTGTGAGGCAGGGAAACGACAGAAGCCCTCCTGCAGGGCTTTTCTTAGCATGAACTAATTTATGTCCAGTGCTCAGAGCAGCGCCTGCTTATACAGCGGGCAGTCCACCTCGGCTGTTCCTTGTCGCCAACCACGAGAAGCCACGGTGCTGCTCCGTACTGAATTCCTGGTATGGCCACACTCTGGCATCACTGCGACGGGAGCTGAGCGACCTCGGCCACACCTGAGTGGCACCCTTACACCGCCATCTCTGGCTCTACGAACGCAGCCATCACCGATCGACTTCTCTTTGCACCACTAGGAGGCGGCTACAGGAGCTGAGTGCAGGGGCACGTGAGGCGTCGATGTGCTGGCAGGGGAGTGGCTGTTCCCCGAAACCTTTCAGCTGACATGGGCACATTGCATGCTATGGCTAGACGTGATGAAGGCCGGCAGAGGTAAGGGTGGAGGGGACGCACCGTCCACCGCGAGCTGCGCAAACACGGGTGACAGTCAGCAGACCGCGCCCACTGGTCACTTACTTTTTGATGAGTTTGGAGAGACGCTTCCTGTTGAAGGGAGGGATGTTCTTCTTGTTGGTGATTTCCAGGAGTCGGTCAGCAACAGCCTTGTAGTCGAACTGTGCGAGAAGAGCAACAAAACATAAACCCGCAGGCAAACCACACCCTGACTTAGAAAGTCACTTCCACTGGTGACAGAAGCCAGCAGTGTGGGATTCTGGGTGCCTTCAGCAGCAGGATGGTCTTAACAGGTGAGTGCTAAGACTCAGTGACCAAAAGGTTAAATGCCATCTTTGAAAAATCTGTTCTACTTATTTTTGGGGAATGCTGATCTTCCTCTGTTCTATTTATTCTTTCTTTAAAAAAAAATTGTGGTAGGGGCGCCTGGGTGGTGCAGTCGTTAAAGCATCTGCCTTCGCTCAGGGCGTGATCCTGGCGTTCTGGGATCGAGTCCCACATCGGGCTCCTCCGCTGGGAGCCTGCTTCTTCCTCTCCCACTCCCCCTGCTTGTGTTCCCTCTCTCGCTGGCTGTCTCTCTGTCACATAAATAAATAAAATCTTTAAAAAAAAAAATTGTGGTAAAACACACCACATAAAATTTGCCTGGTGTGCTGCTTTGTAAACTGAATCTAGACTTCCAACTTGCTCTTGGTAACACAGTAACCTTCACTGGAAAAGCACCGAGCTGCCTTTGTTGCAGGGAAGGGAACGATCCTAACAGTTCAAGCCAGAGTGAATACCAACATCTTTCAAAATTCTGTCCCATTTAAATTTGCCCCCAGTAAGCTCAATGTAAGGAAGATGACGTCAGCGAGCGAAGGGATTAAGGACGACTGCATGCTTGGGCCCTGGGGATAATGAGCTCTGACCCTAATTCCCACTCAGCCAGGCCACTGCACAACAAACCTACGTTCTACCAACCTGGAGCAGGGGCCCAGCGTCCTCTAGGCGCCCACCGCCTCTCTCTCCGTTGTCGTGGACCCCGTCCTTTCTGGAGTGCTGCTTGCCCAGCGCTATAAAAACACACCCAGAGACAGAGCTCTTCAAACACATGGCAACAACTACGCGCAGAGCAGCCACTGTCTGTCTCTTCACAGACACCCCACAAACACATCTGTCATCTCCCAAAGAAGGCTTGTTAAAGGAAGTCCCGGAGAAATGACACATTTTGCCTTTTGATGACGTCACAGACAAACCCTCTGCAGCCCTCAGTGCCCTCTGGTGCGCTCTGTCTTCCTGTGAACCCTGGCGGCGGGGGCAGGAGCCCCTAGGCGGGAGGCCCCGCATGCGGAAACAGAGCGCACTCAGGAGTCTGTCCCCAGCTTCAGGTAAATTTGAGGCTGTGGTAAAAATCTATACAATACACTAACTGCTCACAGATGCGAATTAATACCAATGCAACTCCTAACGGTTAACAAACCAGCGCCCATGAAGAAGCAGATAATATTCACTAAGGAAAACTCACAACTTGTCAAATCCTAGCAGCTTGTTAGTGGCAGCGTCTCCGGGCACAGCCTGGAGAAGACGAACAGGGCCCTGCGTGCTCAGGTCCCAGGCAACAAGCAGGACACCTGGAGCCGGGAGAGGTGTCTAGTTCAGACAGAGACCTGGTGAGCAGGAGGAGCAGGGGACAACCCCCGAGACCGCAGGACACCTGCTCAAGGTCAGTCGGTTAATCCTGTCACCTACACTGAATTTAAGATTAAAAGTTTTCTTTTTTTTAATAATTGTTTTTCTGATTAAAATACCTGATTGCTGTAGAAAGTTTAGAACAGACAAAAGTACAAAGAAAGCAGAAGACACCCATAACTCTGCCACATGTGGCCAATGACTGACATTTTGGGATCTTTCCAGATTTTTAAGGGCACGTACCAAACTGGGCTCCTTGTACATAGTTTTGTGTCCCGTTATTAAAAAAATGTTTACATTGCCTCTGGCCGTTGGTTTTTGAAATCTCGCCTTTTTAATGTCTATACAGCATTTCAAAAGCACAGGCATATCCTGACCGGACCGTTTACCCTGAGATGCTGTCAAGCACTGCCGGAGTCGGAAGCACCCGCACCTTGACACGCGGGCTCCACAGGCAGCCCCTGAGGACTAGGACTGGCCCCAGCGGCAGCAGCCCCAGCGGCTGTTACTCGCCCTGGAGGCGAGGAGGCAGAACTACGGAACGTTCGCAGCGTGAGCACCCACGACCGTCTTGCAGAAGCAAGTCCACGTTAGCATGTTTAAACGGCAAAAAACCCGAAACAACAGAAACAAACAAAAGCCAAAGCAAGAGCAATGACAACGTGAAACCCTGGGGGCGCTCATGTGACGCTGGGAGGAGGCGTGGGCGTGGGGGGCTCCCAGGTGCACAGCCATGTGTGTCAGTGCACCTGGGCCTCCCTTCCCGGTGGGGGGGGGCCCACAGAATGGCCCCCTTCGACAAACTCTTAGGTTGTATCAGTGAGACTCCAACGAATGCATTAAAAAGTGTTCAGTTGATGAGAACTTTATGTAAACAGACAGACTGTTCAAGGGAATCGTCTCACCCGGCTTCTTTTTACTGGCTGGCCTTCTCCACGCCGCCTCGTTTTCAGGCATCTCTTCTTCGGAAAACTCGCTCTCACCCACTTGAGTTTTCCGTTCCTCGAGGGTCTCTTCGGGTCCGAAAGGAGACTGGTCTACGATGACTTCAAGAACACCCCTCGCTATAGTCTGCACCAACGTCTGGCTGAGAGTGGAAGCACAACAGAGAGAAGGTGAGGACAACAGATGGCCTGGTCATTTAGTGGCTGTGGCGGGGTGCTTCGCGCTCGGCCCACTGCAGCCTCCAGAGTGCCTGCCATGACCCATCCCCTGGCCTGCAGCGCTCCCATGCCAGCCAGCTGCAGCGGTGCGGAACCAGCGGGCAGCCGCGTGGTAAAGGCAGACGAACTGTGGCTGTGGGAGGGCGTGACTCCTGGAATGTCTGGGGTCAAGCCAGCAGAGCCCAGGTATGACTCTAAGGGTCATACATCTTGCTAATGGAAATTCAGACAGCTGTTCTGGGCTTTGGATGCCATCACAGGCATCTTGCCTCGAGCCTCCCAACAATTTTAACACCATTACCCACAATTAAGTACCAAATGAAGCGGCAAAAACAAACACGGGACTCACTTACTCCTTAGTCTTGGCAGCAATTTTGCAGAATGGATCAATAAACTTGAGATTCTGATCTGCCAAAAGCTGAAATTTAGAAACAGAATAGAAACAATTTTTTTGATTTGTCCTAGAAAAAGGAGCCATTTGCATTTTTCACACAGGTTGGATCAGGAAAACACTTCTGTCGACACCCAAAACGCACTCCGCATGAACTCCCCAGATGCTCAGAGCCAGGCTAAAGGTCATGGCCACCTTCCAGCCCCCTGAGCATCAATGTGCGATGACCAGAGAACCCAGCCCACCAATCTGTGCTGCTCTGCGTTCCCTGCTCTATAGACAGTTCTATACAGATGTTGTCGGAAACTGTAAGACAAACCAGTTTGTAAAAACGTATTTCTACTTCCTTTTAATTAAAACAAAAGTGTTCACTGCAGAACACCTGTTAAAAAAATGTGTAAAAATAAACAAGTAAAAATTGCTGATAGTCCCAAATTCAGATAATCACATGCAAGCTAACATGTCTCCTTTCCCACACTGTCTCCTCATGGATAAATATACATTCGAGAAAGGCGTCCACGAGCACAGCTCTGCCTGCTGCTTTTTTCCCCTACAGCTTTTAAAAAAATCAATACCGTGACCATGTTCTTATGTTATTACTGGAGTACATAAGTTGCTTTCAATTGTAAGACATCCAGGAACATCCTTAGTGCACAATCTTTGTTCATGTGTTCCAGTAGCTGCTTAGGACACATTCCCAGATGGGGAAGAATTTGTCAAAAGACAAGTTGAGGCCATTTATGCCGCTCATAGCTCTGGGACTGCACAGAGAGCCAGAGTCCTGGTCAGGTTGGCTGTGGTCTCATGACACTGCCGGCCCGGTGTCCCACTGTTTCTTACCTCTTTCCCTCCCACTTTGGACAGTTCATCCAGATAAATATCGATGAAGTGGAATTTCACTCCATTTGGAGACTGGCTCTCAGGATGCAGGATTTCTTTCATCAAGACATCGAGGAAAAGCTTGATTCGGCTGAAGAAAACAACACACACGGTTCTGTAAACTACAGCACGCCAACGCTTTGCTCTTCCCCACAAGAAAACAGTCACGTTTGTTCTCTTGCTACGCTGCGCAACAGTGCAAGGCTGAGCGCATTCTCCAAGGAGAAGAGCAATCCCTGGAATGGGTATAAATGCTTCACGCGGGCTCAACTCCTTCAGGAGCCTCTACTGGGCTCCGAGCTCTTCACGAGTAAGGACGTTCTGCTTCCCACAGGAGTCGGCACACAGGAAGGCAGACATCAGGCAACTAAGCTCAGCTCGCTACTTGAAACGCTTGAAAAACACACTATCACTTTAAAAGATTAATTGATTAATTAATTAATTTGAGAGAGCAGAGGGAGACAGCAGAGGGAGAAAGCAGAGGGGGGGAGAAGCAGGCTTCCACTGAGCAGAGAGCCTAATGTAGGTCTCAACCCCAGGACTCTGGGATCATGACCCAAGCTGAAGGCAGATGCTTAACCGACTGAGCCCCCCAGATACCCCACTTTAAAAGTTTTAAAGCCACCAAATGCTTGCCCCAATACTTTACTGACCTTTCTTCCCAGCCATGTCGCTTCAGAACTTCAAAGGACTGCCTCAGGACCAAACGGATCAGCTAGAGAGAGACAACTTTTGTTACAAAAGGGAAAGTAAGAAATGTCCATCAGTTAGCAGAATGAAGAGGCCAGTGGAATTGGTACAGCCTGCATTTGCACAGTGCAGTCACCGTCATCACAGTGAACTTTCCATCAGAAAGTGCTCACTAAGGATCCCCAAACTCACAACGGCTGCGAGAGAACATATGCGAATGCTGTCGCACGATCACATTACCCGCCGCCACACTGAGCCTGGGGCTCGCTCTGCTTCCCAGATAAACCTTCCCACTGCTCTGAAGCAGCTCAACACCGTGCCCTTCACAGGCTTCCGAAGCAAACGCGGGAAAGGCGCTCGGGTCTTACCATATAGTATTTGCCCAGGCGCAGCCGGTCTATCCCCTTCCACTCTCGATTCATGGTTTGCCAAAAGGTCTGAATGAACAGGTGTTCTGCAGTGAACGAAAGGCTTTGAATACTACCATAAAGCAAGAAAGTAACAAAGGGAAACAAACTAGGATTATTTATGATTTACTTTTTCCAAGAATTTTTTCAGTAGCTAGAAAATTCAGTCAACAATTAAACTTGCTCAGTAATTTATTTTCCATTTCCACAAAAGACTGATAATACCTTGATGTCCAACTACGACGCTCCACGGAGCGTTTTTCTTTATCCGCCTCAAAGCTTTGTTTCTACTACAATCAGAAATTCTCTGAGCCACGTCTGCAGGCCGTCTGCCCACCTACACCTAACGACCGCTCCGAAGCGTTCACTCTGACGAACACTTGGACGGTCCGCGCGGAGACTCAGCTTCTTGCTTCATGTTCTGTGTCAGCTGGTTGAGCTCTAACAAAATGTTCTATTTTTCTCTTCTGAGCCATGAATCTACCACTTTTCCATCCAAAAATAACTGTCGAATTTTTCTGTTTGCTTTTACTTCTTTTTGCATAATTCCTCCTTGCGATGTGAAAACCTAGACGATATTTCGCGTGTAGAATTCTGCTCATTACGAGTGGGCTGGGGCCCGGCTGAAACACAAGGGCGCTGGGGTTCCTAAGCCAGTGGGAAGGGTCTGCTCTGACGTGTGCTAAGCAGAACCAACAACCAGGTCTGCAGTCTGTCTCTTCCTTTGTCAGGAATCAAAGCCTGAACGTGTTGGGAACAGTTCATTTTCTCCCTGCGTTTGTTCTTTTGGGAAAGAGGGCTTACTTTACGGTTTATTACCAGTGATGACCTTACATGGCTCCAGTCTTCAGGAGGACAGCCTGGCAGCCAGAGACTCCAGCGAGCCCTGGCACAAGCACACACAGCCTCCGAGAGTGCTTCAGCAACTCAGAATGTGCCGACTCTGGAGACTTTAATTTTTTTTTTTTAAAATCTTTGACAGGTCACACGATACTGCACGAGATGCCTCTTTTATTGGCCCTCTTTTGGGGTCACGGCCTTCTCACGGGGAAGGTCTGTCGCCTGCCATGTGCACACTGGTAGCCCCATGTGCTTGTTCAACAAGCCCCCGGAAAATGGAAACCCTCAAGGAAGGAGAAACAATAGCGCCTAGTTTCCTAGGCAAGTTACGCAAGCCGATGAACGAGGAAGTTTTGAAAGTCATGAAAAGATCAGGACTTACGGGCCTCTGAGTTGTTAACAACGTGGACGAGCTGGGAAATAGTGTTCGCTAGCTCCTCCTGCAAAGGCGGGGTCGGGGAGAGACAGCGGGGTTATTACACGGCAGCACCGGCCGGGACAGCATCTGCTGGCGTCTGCATCTCCTGTTACGTCACTGCTTCAGTTTTACCAAGTGGGACACCCCCGTCTCAGTGGGCTGTTGTGCCAACGTGGTATGCCTCTGAGCATCACGCCACACGTTTAGAGAAGTATCCCTAGTTTCAGTTCAAATGACCCACAGAAGTAAACTAGCTGTCCATTCTTGGCTTTAAAAGTATATCACTGAATGAAGGTTCTATTCTAAGCCCCCAAATTAGATACGGGGACTGTCTCTCCTCAGGGATACGTGTGGAACACAGTCTGGCCTCGGCTCGCTCACAGCCAGGCTGCCGTGGGGGGTGGGAGTAGGAAGCGAAGGTGAACGGCACCCATCCAGACTCTGTCCAGCGCAAGAGGGCCACAGGAAGTCAAGTCCTGCTACAACGCAGCAAGCTCACTGGCGGGGAGAATTTGGGGGTCTGGGTCTAGGAAGAGACCCGCCCTGGGGAGAGTCCACACAAGAATCCTGTTCACGAGTGACATGAGAACAGCCCTCCTTGGTGTGACCTGCACGTCATCTGGGCTCACGTCTTCCTCGCCCATTTTAAATGAGCCCCCAGACTGGAAATGATGCTCCTGTTCATCTGTTTTCTTCCTCCACTAAAGCTGTCGGTTGTTACTTCTGAACGTAACTTAAAAATATTTTGCCCTGCTGTCCTACTCAAAATATGTTCAGTGGGGTGGAAGCAATAAATCAAAGCCTGCTCTTTCATGGCTTGGGGAAAGCGGTAGAGTCGCACACTAAAATACAGACAAGTCTACGACGCTTACGCAGCGCAGGCTTCCATGGAGCATTCCTCAAGGCTCGCCCTCCACTCTACAAAGGCAGGTCTGCTCTTACGCACACAGCAAAGCTCCGTCAATAGTGAGCATCACTTTCAGAAACGGTTTTGGTGCTCGGGCTCAGCGTGCTTGGCAGATGGGTCCAGAAGCACATACTCATCTGTGCCAAGTCTCTGCTGGACTTTAAGGCTGGGGTGTCAGAGACCGGTCCACTGCTTGCTCTACAAAGAGCCTGACCCCCAGCAAGGCGGCTGCCCAGTCCTGGCACCCACTCAACTCACGGCAGAGGTGGGCTCGGAGCCCAGTGCTCATAGGCTCTTAGACCAGTGCCATGCCACAACTGATCACCAATAATAACAGATGAAACAGAAACTTTAAAATATGTAAAACCTTCCATGGAACCAACCTATGAAACTATGACAGACACATACGAAATCTCTGTTTTATGTGTATTCTTCATTATTTGAAGAGATAACCTCACTGCTTGGCCACTGTGTCCCTCTCTAGATGGACAAGAGGTGAGCAACTGAACCCTGAGCCATGACTTCATAATTTGTTCACGTGCATGGGAGACTGACCCAGCAGAAAACAAGCCCTTTTTATCCATTGGGCCAAAAACCCCAGTCATATGACAAAAGGAACTGTATGTTACCTGTAGGAGGGGTTCATCCTGCACCCACATGCAATAGAAGAGCCCTTTCCATATTTTTAGAAGTTCTTCTTGACTGAAACCTCCTAGGGGACAAAACAGCACAAACATCTTAGAGTCCTTGCATTTCCTGTCTCAGCGTCTAGAACCACCACGCGAGCAGGGACAATAATACCACAAATGTTTTCATTCTCTTACCCACAAATGTCCTTTTTTTTCTTCTTAAGATTTTATTTATTTATTTGAGCGAGAACGAGCACAAGCGGGGAGGAGGAGAAGGGGAGGGAGAAGCAGACTCCCCGCTGAGCAGGGATCCTGAGGAGGAGCTCGAACTCAGGACCCCGAGATCATGACCTGAGCTGAAGGCAGATGCCTCACAGACTGAGCGACCCAGGTGCCCCTGAGAATGTCCTTTTATGCTGAAGCATACGCTTCCTTGTGGTACAAAATAAACACATACAGATTCAGTGGTGTTACTGTTTATGGGGCAGGTGGTAGTGGTGCGCCCTCATTCTCTGAGTAGCGTGAGGAAGCGCATGTCATCACAACAGGAGCTAACTAGTGAGGTGGTCGTTTATGAAATGAGCTCCCTCTGCGTGCTCCTCTCGGCCTAACACTCGCACCGCCCCAGGCGCACCGACACGCGCACCGCTCTCATGAAACAAAACGGAGGGTTTGCTTAAGTCTCATGCAGCCGGCCCTGGGAAAATGGCAGGGGTTTGGGGTATTTTTGCAAAGACACCCTTTTAAGGATCCTGCCAAGAGGTCACACTTGGCTATACCCCTATCTCTTTCCCTCCTGGTTGCAATTTTCATTAACTGGGCAATGTTTGCCTTATTTTAAGTGACGTCACCTTGGTTAGCCTTGTTTGGACTCATTTTTAAGCCCTACACCACCTCTGACCAAGACACAAGTCACACACAGCCTTCTAGTTCCCGGGTAGATCCCCGGTGTCATGAAATGATTGCTGAGTGACATAAGGGATCTCAAAAATCAGGCAAGGGTACGTTCTTGGAGTTTCCAAACCTATGGAGAACAAACAGAACCCTCATGTCTTGGTGCGTGTTACCAACGGTCTGTACTAATGCTACACTAGGAGATACTAGGAAAAATCTTTTGGAGTATCAAAGGACAAACTAGGTGAATGCAAACAAGTACATATATATCGGGAATCAGTGTGATTTCAATACACCAAAAGATAATTAAAAAGTGGTGAACAGATCCCTTTGACGTGCTGAAGTTTAGTGCACTCAGAGTTGAGAGCATACCTTTGAAGGTACGTAGATATTGACTTCCAAGTTACTGAAGACCTTTCTAATATCAACAGTTTTGTCACGGTGCATTTGGATCCTTTGTGATAGTTTCTCACTTAAAACCACTATACCAGAAACTAGAGTAAAGTTTATTAAAATGTATTTCCTTTAGGGGTTGGGCCAACAACGTGGGAACTGGCTTCTCCACCCCTCCCACCTTGTTATGAATAAGCCACACGGTGGCGGGGGGGTGTTGCTGACTGCTAGCACAGCTATGGCGCGAGTGACAGATTACCCCAGAACTGAGACAACGGCAATCAGGATCACAGGAAGTTTGTCAAAGTGACCTCTGGTTACATTCAATCGTGATTTAGTGGGTAGGGCAAGGAACTCAGGATGGATAAATCGGACCTCCACTGTCACATCTTAGCTTGCAGAGACAGCTGTCATCAACAGGAAGAGCACAGCAGCACCTGCTAAGTATTCTTACAAAGATGAAAACTAACCGACATCATGGAGAGTCTAACCGTTAGTACCAGTTCGCGGGGAAGCACGGGGGCAGAGGAATATGCCAATTGAGACCATGGGGTACAGTCAGCAAAACACCGAATGCAGGGAACTCCCCGGGGCAAGTGACCCAGTTCCGGCAACAAGTAAACTGCAAGGGAAAGGCGGACAGGAGCTGCAGAGTGCAGTGGCTGGCTCCTGCTTGGATTCTGTGTCACAGAAAAATTCACAAGGTGACAGGAAAACTCAGCAGATTAGTTATTTCATACGAAGGACTTTTAAACAGGTGTGGTAACGGTACTGTGGTTGTGTTACAAAGAGTCCTCGTCGTCTGGAGACCCACAGCGAGGTGTGCGGAGGGGAGATGTCTGCGATTTGCTCCACAACACATTAGTGGGAGGAGAAGTGGACGCACGGGACAAACCAGGCAGGTAGTAACAGTGGCTGAAGTGGAGCAGTGAGTCCGCTTAAGAAAAAGAAGGAAAAAAGGAGTGCATGAGGTCACTGAAGTGTTACCATGGGCTGTTTTCGTTCTTCTTTCTGCGTAGAAAACCCTTCATAACGAAACTAGAAAACCGTGAACCCCGGCAAACTTGAGCGCGCACAGGACTGAATGACAGTGGTGCCTGCATGAGGCCTGGTGCCGGGCAGCCCCTGCCTCTGCCAAGCAGCTGGACCGTTATCCCCTCCAGGCAGGGCTTGGGGAGGGAGGCAGGGGTCTGGGTGGGGCTCACCCCACAGAAAGGGGAGCCAGCAAGCTGGGCTGCTGCCAAAAACGCGTGAATTCCCTTGGCCACAGGGCTGGACAGATGAGCCCATCTCAGGCTCCTGCTCTCTCCCAGCAGATATGGAGAGGACATGGTCTACACCTGCACTCAGGCCCCTCGCCACATGCTGGGGAGCCTGTGTGAGAAGGGAAGCAATCTAGGGGAGCAGAGTTTGCAATGAAGAAAAACAGTCCTGCTACCATCAGTTGAGCTCTGCCACGATGCTGTGCTTTGGTTTTCCCCTTCAAACTAGTTTGGCTTGGGGGCACCTGGAGGCTCCATCGGTTAAGTGACTGACTCTCGGTTTTGGCTCAGGTCATGATCTCAAGGTCGTGGGATCTGCTTGAGATCCCTTCTGCCTCCCTCTCTGCTCCTCCCCCTGCTTGCCTGCTTGTGTGCACACACGCTCTCTCGCTCTCAAATAGATAAATAAGTAAGTAAATAAAACTAATGTGGCATGGATGTTCAGTCAGGTTGTAACTGAGAAACAGTCTTAACCAATAAAAAGTTTTATTGCAAAGATTCATATATGACAACAAAATGACACAATCACAAGTACCTCGTTTACTACCTCCTGTACCCCAGAGAGACCACTGTCATCTGCCTGCTGTGCATCTTTCTAGGTGGTTCCTGTGCACTGACATAGTGCTTACACATGGTACAGAAACACACAGACGCACAGCTGTGTGTGTGGAACCTAGAGAGCGTTACACGTGCTATGCATTCCATACTCTGGCCTTTTTCACTTAAAAATAGCACAGTGTGTATTTATCTCCAGATGGTTCTTCTAAGTACACCAGCGTGTCACACCAACTCCAAGTATCTGTGGCTAACCCACCCCTGTAGTAGGCAAAGATGCGAAGGATATGCTAGAGAGGATTATGTGATGCTCTTCCATCACTGTGGATTTCCACAAAGTCACAGGGTGACAGCAGACCCTAGACAGTAGGCTGGAAAGGGGGCCGGGCATGAAAACATATTCTGTTTCTTCCTATGTGAGGCAGCAAAGTGTCACAAACCCGTGGCTTGGTCCCAGCTCACTAATTATTGGCTGTGCTATATTAGAAAACCATCAGCTAGCCCTTGGGCCGGTTCCCTCACCTGCAATATACGCACAGTTTACGGTTAGGATCACAGTTAAAAGCACGCGCTCGCAGCACCTTGTAAGAGTAAAGCACTGTTCAGCACTATTGGTAGGGATTACGACTGTCTCATGTTCTCCATCGGCAGGCTACTGAAGCTCCTTTCCTTTTAATACATGTACTTTCAATATATGTATAAAAATCATTTGTTTTCACCCAGGAATTTAGCTGGTCAAAACAAGGTACCATTTAAAAAAAACTTTTTATCTATTAAGTAATCTCTACCCCCAATGTGGGCCTCAAACTCTTGATCCCGAGATCGAATCCCATGCTCCACTGACTGAACCTCTCATTTTTTTAAAAAAATGGACTTAGAGTTGACACACAGTGTCACCTCAGCTTCAGGTGCTCACCACAAGCGCAGCTACCATGTGTCACCCACACGACACTGTTCCATCATCACTGTCTGTATTCCCCACTGTACCTTTCATCCCATGACTTATTCATTCCATAACCGGAGGCCTAAAGTACCCGTTTTTGAAGCATTTAAAGCAAAACAGAGAAATGCTCATCATTTAATTTCTCTTCACTCTGAGGGTAAGGGACTCATCTGAAGAGTTTCAGCCCAGACCTGTCTTCTTGGGGTTGACTTTCTTAAACCAAAGCCACTGTTTCTGACAACAATATAGGTTTAGTTATTTCACAGCAAATGAGGCGAACACGCAGTGAGATGTGATGTGGGCAGAGTAAATTCCAACAAGTTGCGAAATGAGAAAACCCGACTGCTACTCTTAGCATGAAATGACTCAGGAATCATTTTAGGGCTGGGTGAGTCCACACCTGGTCAGTTAAAGCATCCACAGCTCTCATTTATTCTACCTACGGGGTCCAGAGACCCCTAAACATAACAGCATGAAGAAACACTTCCCTCATTACTGAATCTGAGACCCCATCAGCCCTAAGATGCACGGCTCTTTTATGTGCCACCAAATGAAAGCAAAGGGCAAATAAAATGCTCACAAGATTGATTTTAAGATACATCCCAATTTCTGCAGATGTTAAATGTTTAAAGTTGCAGAATCAATAAAACTGGGGGGAGGGAATTCTGTCTTTTGTTCACTGCTCTATTTCCAGTGCCAAGAACAATAACAGCACACAGGAGGTGCTCTGTTTGCTGAAGACACGAACGAAGGAATGAACAGTTACAAATGAGCTCTCGTGACTAAAACCATGGACAGCGATCAGTCTGCGAGTGCTCTGCACCAACAGTTAAAACACCAGAGCAACATTTAGTTGCTTTAAGCAGTACAAAGATTTCCAATTTGTTTTTAAAATCACAGGGCTATCAGGGCGCCCGGCTGGCTTAGCTGGTGGAGCATCTGACTCTTGATCTCAGGGTTGTGAGTTTGAGACCCATTTTGGGTGTAGAGATTATTTTTTTATTTTTTATTAAATGCGAGGCATGGAGCCCAACGCGGGGCTTGATCTTATGACCCCAAGATCAAGACCTGAGCTGAGATCAAGAGTCAGATACTTAACTGAGCCACCCAAGTGCTCCAAGATCACTCTAAAAAAAAAAAGTCACACAGCTATTTATGTTGCTGATGGGCAGTTCTTTGTGTCAGTAAGACTAAGATTTCATGTTTCCTTTACTATGCACATGACAAAACACAAAACTGTGAGCCTGTCAATGAGACGCACATGTCAGACTGAGTTATTCCCCAACTGGTATTTCATGTTGATGGGGCTCAGTGGCGGTGGCGGCCTTGTTTATTCCGCCCCATGGTCACTGTCTACCACGTTCACCATACGGTTCCTTTTCCAGAGGCCCAGCGTACTCCACGCAATGTGGACGTGGTGGTGAACAAGAGATACGAAATAAGTCACTCTCAGCGTGATGGGTGCTGACCAGACAGGACCCTGGAAGCACTGGTGTACACCCACTGGCCTCATGCCCGTGTCCCCTCAGATCCTGGGCCTGCTCATCAAAGGGGTTTGAGCAACAAGCTCTGACTGGCCATCTCAGCCCATATGTAATGCATCTGGCCTTTCTTCTGTTCTTGTGTACAGGCAGGCCGGCATACGCCTGGATGGGCTCCCACTTCTTGCTAAGCAGCCAGACGGAAGCTTACACTGTTTGGGGAAGAATGATACAGTAACAGATAACGAAGAAGTAGCTAAGTGCCATGATAGAGACACACTGGCTATTTTGGAATCCTGGAGGGGTGGTGTAAGATAGTAGGGAAGGCACTTTGGAGGAAGTGATGTTGGACTGAATGCTGGGAGTGAAAAAGAGAGGCAAAGGCAGAGACGAGAGAAATTGTACACTAGGAACCAAAACGAAGAAGTCATGTAGGTGCTGAGGTGGGAAGGGAAAGGGAGGACAGGCCGTTGCCTGCAGACCTGGAAATCCAGGAAGGCTGTGATGTGATCAGAACAGTTTTAGAAGATGCCCTGGGCTGGTCTGTGGAGGACAGATTCAAAAGAGAGGCAAATGGAGTTAAGGAACTGGTTAGGAAGTAAGCAAAGTCAGAGTCTATATGAGATAAAGGGGGCTCAGGGAGGGCAGAAAAACTCAGAAGATGACACGGGTAGAGGCCAGAGTCAACGAACAGATGAGGGGTGGGGGAGAGGATCAGGAAGAGGAGTCCAGGATGTTACCATGTGTCCGGCCAGACTCTGAGTGGCGGCGACAGAGGTGAACCAGAAGAGAACAGGTTTCAGGGGCAGGAAAATGAATCACTCTTGGGCATCTGAGTCTGGGATGCCCACGGGACACCAAGGCGGAAGTGCCCTGTCCATAAGGCCTCTCTGAGCTCAAAGTGGCCAGGTCTGCTCCGGCGACTTCAGGTTAGGAACCTTCCGTGGACTTGGGATCCCTGAAACCATGACAGTAAGTGAAATCTCTCAGGGAGAGCCCTAGCAGAATTGAAGTTAGCAATTTGGTCTTCATTCCTTTCTAGCAGACTAACTGTATTTTCTTTATCCTGGGTAGTCCTTTATGATTTCGCCTCAAAATAAATCAAACCCAGAAAGCCAGTACAGGGGTAGGTAACATCTGTTCTTTCAAGTAGACTCTAAAGGTATTAGTATTAGCAGTAAACAATCAAACTATCCAAGCACAGCACAACCCCCACGGCGTACTGGAGCGCACACCCTCAAGAGCTCACAGAACATGTTCTGGATCGGGTACACGAAATCCTTCACTGGCATCCTGCAGTCAGCAAACAAACTACAAAGCCCAATGTGACACGGCCACTGCCCACTCTTCCAGCTTTAAGTCCTAACACCCTCACCCTCTCTCCCTTAACTGGTCTTCCAGCCATTTCTAGGGCACGCTCCACTCCTCTCTCCCGCCTCTGTTAGCACCCTTCATCACCCCAGAGGCCTTCCTGGAACAGCCTATGTAGAGGAGCTCCCTCTTCCCGTGATTTTCCTTTCCCTTCCTGCACTTACAAAACTCTATTTTAGTTATCCACCTCCTGCCCCGGCTTACTAGTGCAACTTTCAAAGTAGGGATTCTGTCTTCTCTGCTCTCACTCCTGTACCTAAGGTGTTAGTCCAGACAACACGTGAATCCGTGTGAAGCACAGTAGAAACACTCGGCTTGGCGTGGTGATTCGAGGGCCGGGCTCAGGGTCCGGCAGCCTGGCCCACTCTCGGCGTCCCCACTCCCTGCGACTTTGGGCACACTAGGCAGCCCCTCAACCGTCACGGCGGGCTGCACCCGGCGGGAAGCGGTTCCCGCGGCGCGGACGCACACAGGCGCGCGGCGGCTCCCCCCGGCTCCCCCGGCCCGGCCGCCATGTGGCGCGGCTGACCGCCGGGCGCCCACCTGTCTCCCTCTGCGTCTTCACGCTGATGTACTGGCGCAGCTTCTTCACCGCCCGGTCCCGGATGCCCTTCTCGTGGGACGCCAGCCGCTGGGCGAACTGGAGTTCGGCCAGCTGCATGGCGGGGGCCCTCGCGCCCGCTGGACCATCCCCGGCCGCAGCCCGCCGCCC
>NC_048218.1:2531973-2651679 GCF_002007445.2 Ailuropoda melanoleuca
CGGCGGCGGCGGCGGGGGCGGCGCGCGGGCTGATGGCGTCACAAAGGCGCCGGCCGCCGCCGCTGGCAGCGCGTTCCGGGGGCGAGCGCGGCCGACCCTGGCAGCGGGCGGAGCAACCCGGTTGGGCTTCTGTGGCGCTTTCGCGCCTCGGCTGTCTGTCGGTCGCCACAGCTCCCGGCGTTCGGCGGCGAGGTTAGCTAGCGTTGGGTCTTGGCCAGGAAGAGACGGATGGCCAATTTCAGTGGTCCAGAATCTTTAAGCCCACTCTACGAAAACTCCATCCGATCGACAGCTCACCTACGAGATAGACGGCACCGAGTTTTTAATTGTACTAGACTCCTCGAGCCGCCTCTGCGGGATGGAGACTGAGAAGGACGGCAGTCCTTGGGATTTTTCGCGGGATGTTGGGGACAGCCCCATTGAGGAGCTGCCCTGATGGGGGCAAGGTCTGAGCCTCTGCTGCTCTCAGAGGCAGCGCCTTCCAGCGTCCCCAGTGTCCGAGTCCCGGGGCAGGGACAAGTCCTGGGGCAAGGGCGGGGCAGGGGTAGGCACAGGGCAGGTCCCGGTGCAGAGGATGGTAGGGTCAGGGTCAGGTCTTGGAGCAGGGGATGGCGGGGTCAGGGTCAGGTCACTGCAGGGGTTGGCAGATACGGGGTCAGGGTCAGGTCTCCGTTCAGGGGATGGCAGGGACAGGGTCAGGGTCAGGTCTCCGTTCAGGGGATGGCAGGGACAGGGTCAGGGTCAGGTCTCTGTGCAGGGGATGGCAGGGACAGGGTCAGGGTCAGGTCTCCGTGCAGGGGATGGCAGGGTCAGGGTCAGGTCTCTGTGCAGGGGATGGCAGGGACAGGGTCAGGGTCAGGTCTCTGTGCAGGGGATGGCAGGGACAGGATCGGGTCCCAGTGCAGGGGGTGGCAGGGACAGGGTCAGGTCTGGTGCAGGGTCAGGGTCAGGTCTCTGTGCAGGGGATGGCAGGGACAGGATCAGGTCCCAGTGCAGGGGATGGCAGGGACAGGGTCAGGTCTGGTGCAGGGTCAGGGTAGGTCTCCGTGCAGGGGATGGCAGGGACAGGGTCAGGGTCAGGTCTCTGTGCAGGGGATGGCAGGGACAGGATCAGGTCCCAGTGCAGGGGGTGGCAGGGACAGGGTCAGGTCTGGTGCAGGGTCAGGGTAGGTCTCCGTGCAGGGGATGGCAGGGACAGGGTCAGGGTCAGGTCTCTGTGCAGGGGATGGCAGGGACAGGATCAGGTCCCAGTGCAGGGGGTGGCAGGGACAGGGTCAGGTCTGGTGCAGGGTCAGGGTAGGTCTCCGTGCAGGGGATGGCAGGGACAGGGTCAGGGTCAGGTCTCTGTGCAGGGGATGGCAGGGACAGGATCAGGTCCCAGTGCAGGGGGTGGCAGGGACAGGGTCAGGTCTGGTGCAGGGTCAGGGTCGGTCTCCGTGCAGGGGATGGCAGGGACAGGGTCAGGGTCAGGTCTCTGTGCAGGGGATGGCAGGGACAGGATCAGGTCCCAGTGCAGGGGGTGGCAGGGACAGGGTCAGGGTCAGGTCTCTGTGCAGGGGATGGCAGGGACAGGATCAGGTCCCAGTGCAGGGGGTGGCAGGGACAGGGTCAGGGTCAGGTCTCTGTGCAGGGGATGGCAGGGACAGGATCAGGTCCCAGTGCAGGGGGTGGCAGGGACAGGGTCAGGGTCAGGTCCCAGTGCAGGGAATGGCAGGGACAGGGTCAGAGTCAGGTCTCTGCAGGGGATGGCAGGGACAGGGTCAGGTACAAGGACAGATGCAGGGGATGATGGGCTGGTACAGGTCCCAGCGTGGGGGCAGGGATTTACAGCAGGTATTTGTGAGTCTGTTCCTAGGCCTCGGATACATTCAGGGGGTCTCGTGCGCTGTTGGCTCCCTGCCAGTTTCAGAAACAGACGAAGTCTTAGTTGTGTAGTAACCCAGTACATTTGAACCACAGGCTGCACCCTATTTTGCAAACTTGGTGGGCATGTGGGGGCAAGTGGATGGAGGAGGTGACATCTTCCAGTTTATGGTGGTCGTCTCAGTTGCTTAGCCAGCTGGCTGGACTGACCCTCTCTGTCCAGGGCAGACGAGGAGCCTGCTGTCAGAAAGCTTCGAGCCTTGCTGATGGAGCTTAGAGCCCAGCGAGGGAGCGTAGCTGCCGGCCGCGTGCTGGCGGCTCCCTTCAAAGTATCGCCCCTTAGAGTAGCGTCCCTTGCCAAACAGGAAAGGTCCAGTTCGACTTATTTAACTTGACATTTACACTTGGGTCTCACTGTCCTTCTACTCTGCAGTTAACCAGTTTAAAAACCCGGTTAAGCCGGGAGAGCCGACGCGGGATCTCGACGACCCCAACCCTTGTCTGCTGGGCCTAGAATGCGGCTCAAACTCTTAGAGGTTTGAGCCTCACTGCTCTCCGTTTTCCCACCCCGGCGTGGACGTGGACGCGTTCCCGCGCTTTCAGGCGTGAGGGGTCAGAGGGCGCGCCGCTGCGCAGGCGCACGGAGCCGAGGCTGCGGAGGTGGCCATGGGAGAGGCAGGCGGCGCTGAGGAGGCCTGCCGGGTCAGTGAGGAGGCCTGGGATGCCACCGTTGGCTTTCCCGCGCTGTGCGGTGACCCTGGGATGGGGTTGGGGCCTGGCGGGGACCCCTGCCGCCAGCCGCGGGGGTCTGCGCGCTGGGGCAGGGGGCGCGACGGTGGGAGGTGTGTCCCGAGCCCGGCCCTCAGCGCCCGGTGCACGACAGCGTGGGCCCGAGGTCCCCGCGCTGTGGCCTCCGCTGCACCGGGGGTGGGAGAGACCCAGACTCGGAGCCTGCTTCTGTCCGGTGCACGGGGTTCGCCGGAGAAGGTCACCCAGCCTGCCCGGCCTCTGTTTGTGGCCTGACACCCACGAAGGGTGGAGACGGCTAACCGGCGAGACGCTGGGCCCGGCGCACCCGTGCGAGCCCGTGAACTTCCGCTTCCTCCCTGGGAGCTGGGCGCCGGCATGGGCAGAAACAGCGCCGGCAACTTTGGCTTTCCAGGGGAGGGCCTCGCGTGCAGATAAAAAACAAAAACTGGCTCCCACTTTGAAGTCTGCAGAGCAGAGGGCACGGTGGGTAAAGACGTGCTTCTGAAGCCTTTGTGAACAGGAGGCGTCAAAGGAAGGAAGCCAACCAACTCGCGCCGTGGTCATCCGGAGAGAGATGTAACTGTTAAAATCTGCTTGTTCTTTTAGCACGTGGGGACTAAAGAGGAATTCGTTAAAGTCAGAAAGAAGGACCTGGAACGGCTGACAACTGAAGTAATGCAGATCCGGGACTTCTTACCCCGAATACTAAACGGGGAAGTGCTGGAAAGCTTCCAGAAATTAAAGATTGTAGAAAAAAGTGAGTCTTACTTACATTTAGCAGTCATCGACGGTGACAGCAGTCTGCGCCAGCAGGTTGATCTTACGGGAGCAACTGTAGAGCAGTGGTACATAGACCTTAAACGCTGTTACAGTCCTTATGATTACATTTGGGAGAGGCGGATGGGAGGTAAGGAAGAGAGGCGCCCTGGATCGGCTTGCTCAGACATGTGTAAGTTGGCGGTGGAGGAAGGGTGGCCAGTTTTCTGGAGTTTGTCTTCTCTTTCCACCTCTCATCCTTGACATAAAAATTTGATATTCTTCTAATTGAAAAGCTCTACTCTAAAACTCAAGTGCTTGTGTAAAAGATCTTGCCATGTGGAAACCTTGATGGAGTTAAATGTGTTTGTAGAGATAGATGTGTATTTACTTGTTTCTAGGTGAATGGACAGGTCAGGTTCTTTTTTAAAGATTGATTTATTTATTTTAGAGGGCGGGAGGGGCAGAGGGAGAGAGAGAATTCCAGGCAGACTCTCTGCTGAGCTCGAAGCCTTATGGGGGCTTGATCCCACAATCCTGAGGTCATGACCTAAGCCGAAAACAGGAGTCGGAGGCGGTGACTGAGCCACCCAGGTGCCCCACCAGCCCCGACATGTCAGTTTCTAGCACCGATTTAAGTCCAGATTTGCCAGGATTTGTCCATTCAGAGTTTGAGGTTTGACCTGAGCCATTACATCAGGTATCAGTCTGGGAGCCTATTGAAGTTCTTAGAGTCTGGGATTGATTCTGTGCTTGCCTAATTGAGGCTGAATTATGGGTAAACCAGCCTTTGGTGCTTTTGGCCGGTCCAGCACCCTCCATTGGCCTACTCACCATCCCTGGGCAGTCTCTAGGAGAAGTGTTTCTGATGGGCCCAGGGTGTGTCTCCAGCACTGGTGCAGACAAGGTATCTGGATTCAACAGTATACGTTTCTGGTTTGTGCAGATGTACGTGGTCAAGAGGGCAGCCATGCACAATTAGAAGGGAAAATGCTCACGGTCACCACAGTCCCCTGTCCTGCTTAGTTTCTCTTTGGAATGCTCAGATCCGCCCCCTGCTGCCCTGTGGCGTGCTCTGGACGGGGACTTCTGCACACTGCCTGCCTCTGATTTCCTTGCTGACTGCCAGCAGGGCTCACCAGTGGAAGGCATGATGGGCAGAGAGAGAGGTTGGGGTGTTTCTTCCTGCTTCTTCCACAGCTGTAACTCCCACCCTAGGACATCCTTGACAGTCTCAACTCTCGCTGGGCTCTGGTAACAGCTTTTCTCCAATTCCTCCATTTGGAGGGCTGTTGCTAGTCTCTGGGTGGCTTACCAGCCCCTGCTCTCCTCTTTGTAAGCAGTCCTTTCCACACATCTCAACATCTGGGATTTTGTCTCCCATGGAGACCCTGCAGGATATGCTCTAGGTTACTGGTTATACCGTGGCTCCAGGTCATTTCTTCTTAGTCCCTGGTTCTGATCCCATGCTCAACCAGTGACCTTCTGAGAGTGGCTAGTCACCCACATGCACTTATCTTCAGGGAAGGAAGGTGCTGACCTGTAGCAGAGTATGTCAGCGGTGCTGAGTGGTTATATTTCTCTGCAAATTAATAAGCTGGCATTCTGCAAATTACATCAGGGTCTCATGAATTGGTTAGCACGAGTCAATCTTTAGAGATCACAAAACCAAAACTGGTACATACGAGAGTGAGGGCCACAAACGCATCTGTGGTGACTTAGACTTTAGGAGCTTTTGCCTCACGGTCCCCAGGCCCTGTGGGACCTTGCTCTCTGGCCACTTCATCTTGGTTTGCATTGCTGATGCGTCCTCTGCAGCAGCCTTCGGCTGGTGGAGCTGCTTGAGGTTCAGGCCTGGGGCCCTGTCTCCTCGCTCCACGGCTTTTCCGTGGGCGAGCTTACGTGTATACAGCTTTAGTTCCCATCCTGATGCCAGGGGCTCCTAGGTTTATCTCTGGCCCTAGGTTTGGCCCAGACCCCCAGGCTTATTTAGGGTTCTGTATCCAACTCCTTGGCATTTCTTCTTGCTTGTTTCACCATTGTTTCAAATTCTCAATGTTTGACCTAGCCTAATCAGCCTGCAGCCGTCAGGAACACCCGTAGTCTGAGGAGGTCAGGTTTATTGGCTTATTGCCATGAGGGGGACCACACCCCAGAGGAACTGTGGGCAGTTTGTCAACAAAAGAGCTAGAGTTGCTGTGCATTTTGGGAAAGGGTGGAATTTAGGTGAAGTGCACATTAAACCACATTTTGATGGGATCCAAGCGAGGTAGGGCTGTGTGTGGGGCCATCACCATATCCCACTACAGTGGACCCAGGCCTGTTTCTTTGAAAACTACAAAGTTGAGATCAATGTAGAACTTGTGCTGGAAATCCCTTATTTGAAGCTCTGCAGCTAGCTAGAAATCAAGGCTGCCTCCTTTGTCCTGGTGACTTTGATCCTGCCGGGGACAGTAGGATGTTTCCTTTTACTGGTCTAATTCCAAACAGCAAAATTTCTGACAGTCTGGGATTTTACAAAGTAAGCTTTTTGTGAATAAGAAATCCGTAGTCACGGAAAGGGGTCGTTGTGACACTTTACTGTCGCAGTGTGTTCTTGGGAGAAAGATTGTTTCCTGTTAACGTGGCAGCTGGCTTTATACCTCTGTTGGCCCGGCCTAACAAACTGCAGGACAGATTTCTACTTTCCTACCTCTGACTCATGCTATCCATGCCCCTACTCCACCCCAGACTGGGCTTCCTCAGTCTCCCCAGGGCATTAGCATCCACCTAGAGACCTAGGATCCTCCTCATTTTCCATCCCTCCTCACTATTCACTCCTCTGCCACCCCCCCCTTCCCATAAGTTCTGTACATTTCCCCTCATGGCTGCATCCTGAATTCACTAGCCTGCCTCCACTGCCACCACCAAGCCCAGGCCCCTATCATGTTCCCTCAGTTTCTGCCTCCTGTTTCTCTGTCTGCTCATTGTCACTTTCCAGTCTGTCCTGTACACTGTAGCCTGTGTAGTTTTTAATAGTTAAGTTTATGTCATTCCCTTGTTTAGGTCTTCAATGGCTTCTCCTTGCTTTTAGGATAAAGACCCCCCGAAAAACCTCCCTCCCCTAAAAAAGCGGTACCACCCAAAAACCTAAACAAAACGGTACTGTGGCTGGAAAGACTGTATTACTGGACTTAGCCTCAGGTGCAGACTCACTTCCTTATCTGACTGCTTAGATAAGCTCTGTCTTCCTGTCAGTCCTGTCAGGTGTTCTTACAGCACACCATACTGTTCCTTCAGATAAAGTCGTTTCATTGTCATCCAACTGTGTAAGTCGGTGGGAAGGCAGGGCCCCTGTTTTTGCCTCCCATTGTATTCTCCGTGCCCCACTATTTGGTCCTGAGGGACTTCCCACCCCGTCTCTGCATGTTCTTCTTTCTAAATTGCTTGTTAGCTCATGAAACTAGCGTGGTATAGGCACCTGGGTGTGAAGAGAAAGGGAGGATCAAAGTGGACAAGGTGGACTTGGTGCATGCTCATGCTGGCTTTACTGTGAACTTGGAACTTCAGCTGGCTCTTGAAGGCATCTGCTTCTCTGGCCTGAGGCTTAGCCTAGAATGTGTCCCCCTAGGGGATCTTTTGCTCAGTTTTGGCTGTTGAATTTTTGCTACTTGGGTGACATGAAGGAAAACAAAGATTCCCTCCTTTTTTTTTTTTTTTTTTTTTTTTTGTAAGGACTAGGTCTGGTGACTCTTCCTCGGGTCCTCTGAGACAAATCACGTGAGCCCTGGCCTTGAGAATGGCTCCCCCAGAGAAAATCCAAGGATCATAAGGTGGGAGCAAAGCTGCTGGACACGTTGATCCATCTGCCCTCCTGGCCCCATCGTCCAGGAGGTCTCTTGGCTTTGACCAGTATCAGAACTCCTTTTGCTTCTACAGTTGGCATATGCTTCTCAGCTTAGAAAGTGACAAAGGGAGGAATGAATGCAGGCAGGGAGAGAGTAGAGGGCAGTTGTACTGGTTCAAGGGGAAGCTTCTTTTGGAGCGTAGGTATGGTTGGCTTGGATGGGCTCAGGCCCTAAAGGACCCATGTTGATAAAACGAGTGTCAAGTAGTGAATGCGACTTAATTCTGACTCTAGCATAGTAACTCCCTTTAGGAATCTGGGCAGGTAAATGGTGGAATTTGGAATCATACTGGCAAGGCTGTTGCCTGAAATCTTCTGGGAATAGATAAGCGTTGAGGAGCAAGGCATGTTTTGTTAGAAGGATAAGAGGAAGATGTTTTCAGCTGGGGTGATGGCGTGTGTGAAAGTCACAGACAAGAGAGACAGTGGAGTTGATTGCTGGCTAATAAGCTAGTTTTTCTCCTTGATACGTGAGCAAGAATTGGGGTATAGCAGAGTCAAGGTCAGTAAATGTCAGTTTTTTATAGAAGACAAAATAATTGTAGCTTGTTGTTTTTAATTTGAGATGAGAGGCAGGTGGAAGTTACCCCATGGAAATGATATCAAAATAGCAACTAAGATTACATTTTCAGGGGAATGATATTTGTATCTGAGTGGGGATAAGTTTGAAGAATTGGGTGGAAGATGAAGGAGAATTAGTGATAGAGTTCTCACCAAGGAAGGTCTTGGACTCCTTCGACTGTGGGATTATGGCTGTGTGGATGGCATGGAAGGGACACTCAAAGAAATGATTAGTCTTGGTGAAGAAGTAAGTGCAGAGCTTGGCAGTGGAAATACGGAGTGTTCTGTACCGGATGAACTCTCAGATGTCCCCTGTGTGTAAAATGGCGATAGTGATGCTTACTTACCTCAGGAGGTGGCGAGGCTTAAATTGAGACTCTTTGGGAAGCGCATGGCGTAGCGTGTGGCTCAGGGGGCGCCCTCAGGGAAGAGGACCTCTTCAGGTGGAGGGGCCCCTGAACACTTGGTGGAGTGAAGAAAGTGTTCTGTTCTTGACGCAGCAGTTTCCATTCTGGCTTGAACAGCATCACTCTGTGAATCTGGGAGAGGTGTAGGGAGATTTGGAGTATGACTGACCTCGTTTGAATTCTTATTCTTTCTTATCTTGGTAAAATAGGGGTACCCACGGTGTCCTCAAGCCTCCATAAGATGACCTTGGCAAAGCAGAGATTTGAAAGTACTTGGTAAAAGGTAGCTCACCCCTTTGTCTCTCACCCTTTTGCATCTGTTCATCTAACAATGACAGAGTTGGCACTGTGTCAATGTGTGTCAAAAATATTTGTTTTAAACTAGAGTCCTCTATTTCATAAAAGCTTATTTATTTTAGGGAGCATGCATGTGCGTGTGTGAGTGGGGGAGGGGCAGAGGGAGAGAACTTCAAGCAGACCTCCTGCTGAGTTTGGAGCCCAGTATGGGGCTTGATCTCACAGCCCTGAGGTCATGACCTGAGCTGAAATCAAGAGTGGGATGCTAACTGACTGAGCCACCCAGTCGCCCCTAGAATCCTATTTTTTAAAAAGTAAAATCCTATTTAATATGTGACTCAATATGTAAAATAGATGAAAGTTATATTTTTCTGCATATTTAGAAAACTCTGTTTAGAACATTACTTATAAAATCAGTACAATGACAGTGTTTGGATGAAAACAAAATATAATATTAAAAATTTTGGGGGGCACCTGGGTGGCACAGCGGTTAAGCGTCTGCCTTCGGCTCAGGGCGTGATCCCGGCGTTGTGGGATCGAGCCCCACATCAGGCTCCTCTGCTATGAGCCTGCTTCTTCCTCTCCCACTCCTCCTGCTTGTGTTCCCTCTCTCGCTGGCTGTCTCTATCTCTGTCGAATAAATAAATAAAATCTCTAAAAAAAAAAAAAAATTTTGGAAAACAGATGCAGTACCGTCTTAGGGGTCCAATTTCTGTTTTTAGTTTTAGTTGTTAAGAAGCAAGGAAAAGACAGAAATCACAGAGATAAGGAATTGCATATGGTGAAGTTTTTAAACATTTCACTTTGCAGCATCAGGATGCTTTTCAATGAAACTGATCTGGAAGCTTGAGGCCAGTGGGGTTGGACGTTTTTGTTTCACAGTGAAGTCACTGGTCTAATAATTCCTTGCCTGTCTTACTGGCACGGGTTCTTCTGGAGAGAGATGGTGGAAAAGCCATTCGGCCTGTCCTATAGAACACTTTCCAAATGCATATGCTGCCTTGGCTCTGTTAGATGATATAGTTTAGAAACAACTCTACATCTTAGTGGCAGATGTCGGATACTCAACCCAGACACTCCCTGTCGACGCCAAACATAAATTGCAGTCTCATTTCTGACACTTTAAAATCTGCAACATTAGTTTTAACCTTTTAGAATTTATTTATTTAAATACACGTTTAGGTGTTACTAATGTGAACCAGCCTTGTTTTGTTCCGTGATCGTCAGTGATGAACATAAGCTGGTGCAGCCGTGGTACAGTGGGGAGAGGTTTGACTGATTTTCTTTAGCAACAGAAAAAAGTTATTTTGTGTAATTTAAAATGTGTGCGTGTCAGCATGGTCCAGTAGAACTTCCTGCGATGATGAAGGTGTTATGTGATTCATGTTAGCCGCACGTGGCTGACTGGCCCAGCACCATTTATTGAGAAGACAGTGTTCCCCTCCTGTACCACAGGGTTGGTTTTGTTTTAAATGGCTGTATGTGTGTGGATTTGATTCTGAAATCGTCATTAGTTTTATTATTTATTTTTATACTGTTCATATTAGTATTTATTAGTTTTTATATTGAGTTTTACTTGGTTGTGTTTTATTCCAGTTCCCGGATGGAATTCTCTTTTTACCTTTTTGCTGGAACATTAATCATAATTATTTTAAAGTCTGAATCTGGTAAATCCATTAGCTGGATCACCTGTTGGTCTGCTTGTAGTGTCTATTTTCCCTCTTGGTAATCTTGGTAATTTTTGTTGATTGATAGATTTTTTTAAAGTGAAAACTTGTAGAGACTTTAGATGATAGTGTTTTTCTCTAGCAAGTCCTGCCCTCCCCCCCACACTGTCTGCCCACCTCTCCAGCCTCTGTGTGCTGCTTATGCATTGCTGAGCACCTGGAAGAAGGAGATGGCTCTGACGTCAGCTCATTTTTCTGTGCTTCTATCTCCTCTGGGATCATAGCTCACTGTAAGTCTTGGCTGTCCCACAGCTCTGTAGTTCATTTTCATTTCCTAGCTCCGTGCCAACCACTGACCCCTCTGCCAAGCTTTGCTGCCTCTTTGCCTGTGCTGCTTTGGAATATGCCAAGGTCCCTGGGAGGAATGGGGTGGGAGGCTGGGCTCCCACCCCTCAGTGTACGTTTCCCCTCTCTAGGTCCTGGCCTGAGGCCCCTGTGACTCAGTAACTCTCAACTACCTTCAGAGGAGTTAGTTTGTTTAAATTCCACTTTTTAAATTATTCTCAGTGGGAAGATTGATCTGCTACCTCAGCATCATACCTGGGAATGGAAGCCCTTCCAAGGAGGTGGCTGTGATTTCTAAATTGTTAAAAACACATTGTAATGTCATACAGTAAAGACAGGCTATGGAGGTGGTCCAAATTAAAGGAGGCTAAAGATACAGCTAAAGGCCATACCTGACCCTGGATGGGTGGTTGTACCGGGAATGAAAAATTGCTGTAAAGGGCAATTTTGGTTCATTTGACAGAATTTGAATGTCAGTGGCAGATTAGATAAAGTTATTAATACTAACTTTTCTGAAGTTGACAACCGGACAGAGATAATATCTAGGACATTATCCCTATTCTTGGGAAATACTCACTGCAGTACTTATGGTATATGTAACTTACCCTCACCTGGCTCAGAACGTGTATCGTGTGTGTGTTTGTGTGTGTGTGTGTGTGTGTGTGTGTCTGTATGTCTGTATGTGGTACCAATGATGAGCAAATGCGAAATCTTGCCAGTACAAAAGTCTGGGTAAGGGGAATATAGGCATCGTTTGTATTGTTTTTACTCATGCAGTATTTTGTAAGTTTGAAATTATTCCCAAATAAAAAGCTTGAAAAACATTGTAAAATGGAAAAAGTGCTGTTTATAGAACATATATATCCTTTAGGCCCTCTTGGGTTGTTAGCAGTGGGGTTTGAAAACCGCTATACTACATGGTCTCTAAAGTGTTGGTGGGTGTTTTGAGATTAATTTCCCAAGAGTTTGGTGTTAATGAGAAGAGGGAGACCTCTGTTTCAGCTCAGAGAAGAATGATTATTTCTGGTGCATGGACCAAGAGAGAGAATCATGAAAGTAGGATGAAAGAGTGAACACCAGGAAGGGATTATTGGGTTGCCTGGCTGGCTCAGTCGGTGGAGTGTGCGACTCTCGATATTGGGGTTGTAAGTTTGAGCCCCACGTTGGGGTGTAGAGGTGACTTAAAAATAAAGTCGTTACAAAAAGAGATTTTTAAAAATCAAATAATGACTAAAAGTTTATTGTGACCCAAGTGAGATAATGTAAGAGTGTCTCACATCCATATTTTGGCAGGAACAAAAGGGGCAACATGAAGTATAATGTAGTGAGGACAGGCAGGTGTGGGCAGGGTTTGGGGAACTCACACGAGGGTCACAAAGGCCTGGGAACTAGAGGAGTGGGTTGCCAGGGCCTCCCCGAGAGCTGCCAGATGTGGAGGAGGGCAGGGGCCTCACCCAGAAGGTGAAGTTACTGGTGTTGGAAGCTTGCCAGGAATGACACAGTGGAGAAGAAAATGTCCCATCAGGACTCCTCTCATCCCTGGTTCCTGTGGAGCCTGTCACTGTCTGAATCTAACAGGAAGCCAAAAGCCAGGGAGGCGGGGTGCTGTGGATGATGACTTTGGGAACACAGAGCATGGTGGAGAGTGGATCTAGGGGACTGGGAGAGAAGAGAGACTTAAAGGGACTTATTGACAGAGGAGGTGGGAAGGTAGCCAAGATGGAGAAAGTAGAGACATACATTATTTGAATATATCACTCCTGACACCCAGTCGTTACCTTTGCATTTGTATGCCAATAAATGAAAACATTTCCTGACTCTCTGGTTTGAGAAATAGGTTAACAGAACTCATTTGACTTCAGCAAAATTGATCTTAGTTTTTTGTGGTGGTATTTATTTTCAAGTGTTCAGTGAATGTAGTTGATAAGTCCATCAGGGAGGTGTTCACTGTCTGCCTGGCATCTGTCAAGCACTGCTAGGTAATGTAGGGATATGCAAAGGACAAAATCTGACCCTTTTCCTTGGTAATTTACAGGTAGACTAAGGAGCTCCAACCCTCAGATGTTGAAATTAGTGATACAAGGTGCTGCCAAGTCCATTGGCAATGCCAGTATAGAGCAAATTCCTGTTAGTCACACATTTTCTTCATCTTATGAAAGAGAACTCCAATGGCCTTTAAGTTAGAAGAAGAAGAGTGGTTTTGGGAGCAGATTTTTGGCAGTACAGGAAAAAAAAATGCTATTTCCATGTTCTGGTTCCAACTCTTTTCCCCCACCCCCTTTGATTTGTTTTAAAAAATTGACAGTTAATTAAAGTGTTGTTTGGCTGCCTTATAGTGTGTAGAAGGATTTGAAATGGACTTAAGTTCTTTAACTGAAGCTCCCCCCCTTTTAATGAATCCTGAAATATTCTCATTTTTTCACTTTTTTTCATTTTTCACTTAAAAATTTTTTTTAAAAGATTTTATTTATTTATTCGACAGAGATAGAGACAGCCAGCGAGAGAGGGAACACAAGCAGGGGGAGTGGGAGAGGAAGAAGCAGGCTCATAGCGGAGGAGTTTGATGTGGGGCTCGATCCGATAACGCCGGGATCACGCCCTGAGCCGAAGGCAGACGCTTAACCGCTGTGCCACCCAGGCGCCCCATCATTTTTTCACTTTTTGAACTTACGTTGTTGACAGGCTGATTAAGTGAAAATGCTGTCTATAGGGTGGGCCATGATCCAGTCTGACTGGTATCCTTATAAAAGAATAATTTGGACACAGAGGCAGATGAGCACAGGGAAGCTGATGTGAAGAGACCGGGAGAAGGCCCAGTGACAGTGGAGGCAGGTGGGAATTTTGGAAGATTGAGGCTACTGAAAGGTGGAGGAAGCAGGGAAGGATCCTTGTCCACAGGTTTCAGAGGGAGCCCGGGCCTGCTGACAGTTTGGTCTCAGGCCTGTGGCCTCCAGAAGTAGGAAGAAGATGTTCCTGTCGTAAGCTGTGCACCTCGTGATGCTTTGTTACATACCCTCCAAATCTCAGTTCATAGCGAAGATGGGGGTCCATTAGCAGCTAGTTGTAAATTCGTTTCTAAACCTGTTAGAAAGTGATATGAAGGGAGAAGTTAAGAGCTGTTAAAACCCCTTTATTTTGGATTTGAGACTTTTAGCTGTTTTGGTTAAAAACAGTACTTTCATATTAATGTGAAATAACTGATAGTTTATTATGCTTGTTGTAAGCATGCCAGGGCATAAAGAAAGGGTAAGAGAAATTGATCCCTTTCATATGGTTTACATTTCTTTGCCCAGTGTTTTAGAAATGCTGCTTTTCATTTGTAGCTCTGTTTCCTGTCGGTAATAGTTCTCTGTACCCTTCCCATGGATAAGTTAAGCATGAAGGGATAGAGCCATTCTTGTGTTATTAAAACTTTCCAAAAGGGACTGAATTTCAGAAGCCATATCGATGTGGACGTGGCCTGTGCCACAGATTGTTTCTACATATTGGGAGTCGGTCGTGGCCGCCCTTTCATTCAGTCAGTTGAATGGAGATTCTCCCTTCACTGTGAGCACTAAAGAGCAGTTAGAAGACCGTGTGGGCTGCGTGGCAGCTTCTTTCCTGTCCTGATATCGAGGCTGTATATACTGTATCATTCACTGTCCATATTCTTTCTGTCCCTGATCTTTTAAAGAAAATCACAGAAGTGGCATATTCTCATTGTAAGGATGAGACTATAGTCAAAGTGGCTGCGTATTTTTCTCCATTAAAGGATTAGCAGAAGGAACAGGTAGAGAAGTGAAATTCACTTGTGTGACAAATATTTATAAAATTCCATGTACCATTGTAGGGATTTGGGGTGTATCAGAAAACGAACACTGAAAATGTCTGCCTTGTGGGGTTTGTTCAGGGAGGCAGGCACTGCGGGGGGCCGAGCTGAAAAAGCAAAGTACTAACGGGTTTTGTGGGAAGGCGGCGGCAGTGCTCCTCTCCGGCCACAAGGCGGCGGCCTTGTACAGCGGAAAGGCACCTGCTGCCTCCAGGTGCCTGGGATGGGTGGGTGTGGCATCCCTGATGATGACTTTGAATTCTGTGGGGTACCTGGGGGAGAGTGGGACATCTGACCATGTGCCCTTGTTATGGTAGCCTGTGGTAAGGTCATATGAAGATTATGAAGTTACCCTAATGAAAATCTTTTGGGTGGCCAGAATTAATTTCTACATATTTTTATACATAGCAAGGCTTGTAGAGATGTAATTTTGTATCTTGTTTGCCACATTTGAGTGACATACAGCTTAATTATACAAGAAAATTTGAAAGTGAACTACAAAGGAAAAGTTTGCACCACTAGTTATTTTATTTTAGTTCCTTTTTTCATTTTGGTTTTTTGTGACCATATACACTTCATAGTTCATTCATAATTAAAAATAACATAAGTTATCATTTAACATTGTTACACAGGGCATCTGTGTAGCTTTTAAAGCATAGCCCTTGACTGATAGTTGATTTCTTGGGTGGCCAGGATTTGGAGGGCAGAGCAGAATTCCGGGGAGAGTCCCCGTTGTGGTGTGATACATTGTAGAAGGAAAGATTTGAGGCAGAACAGATAGTTCCACTTCACGTGGTTTCTGAGAAGCACAGTTTAAGAGAAGTTCTGCCCGCTGGTTTTGTAACCTGAGAATGAGTATTTAGCTTTAGGTGCTAATCTTCCCTCTAGGGCAAAGGTTCCCTAGAAAATGCAGACTCCCTTCACTTCTCCAGAGCTTTGGGGTTGCCCCTGCTGTTCTTGGCAGAGCCCTGGGCCATGAAGCTGCACCCCTCCTCTTGTCTGCACCTCGTTGGAGGGCGTGCTGTCAGCCATCTCCCCTCTCAGGTGGAGGGAGGTGCCAGTTTTCAGGCTGCTGCCTCCCACTGCCTTCTGGTTTTTCCACCCCCATGTTCCTGCGGCTGGACTCCCTCACTGGTTCTCGCTGGTTGTGTGTTGATTTCATTTTGTTAATGACCAGAGACCGGGCTGTTGTCCTGAAGCTGTCTTTCTCAAAGTCTGTTCCCAGACCGGCGGTATCTGCCTCACCTGGGAACTTGCTAGAAGTGCACGTTCTTAGGGCCACCTCAGACCTGCTGAATCGGAAACTCTGATGAGGGGGGAGGCCCAGCAGCGGTTTGGGAACAATCCCTTTAGTGGATTCTGGTGGACACTAACATTTGGGAGTCACTGTCCGCAAGCATTGCTACTCTAATCAGAGAAGGTGCGCCATTAATTCTGAGTGCAGTATCCTACCTCAAATCTCAGTGTATGCTAGCATAAAAATTGATGATTTCTCTGTGCCTGAAGTCAAGGCATTTAAAGTTTTAAGTTCTACATTTCTTTGCTCCTTAAATGTCAGTATTTCTGCATCATAATATCTTTTATTTAAAATTGATACAACTTTTGATTTCAGACTTATTAACGTGGATGTCTTGGGGATTTTGCTGGCTGTTTGAATCATCGTCTAAATGAATGTGGTGGAGAGGAAGAAAGCCATAGTTCCCTGCTTTCACTGTGGCCTTTTCTTGTCTGATCACTGTTGCTGCCACCCCTCCATTGACTGCCACCGCGGCTCTTCCTCCTGAGTCAGTCTGCCAGTTGGTGAGACGAGTGCTGTGAATCAGCCCTGGCTGGCACTGTCTCCTCACTGAGCTGCCTTCTGCTTTTTATGGAGCAGATACAAGTCTGTGCCACGAGACAGTCGGGCTTCTCAGCCCTGCCTTCGGTCTCTTACATAACCCACTTCCTTAAAGCCTTGAGTACAAGTCTGGCAGTAAAATGAGGTCTTAAAAACATAAGACTGAAAACAACAACAGCAAAAGTACTTTCCGGTATGGGCTAAAAACTGATAGAAATCCAAAGACAGAACATTTAGAATGTTGGTCATTGAAGGGCTGGTTCTGTGAATAATCCCACCTGAGTAGCCCTTGTCCCATTTTTCTAAGAGGTTAGGCACATTGGGTTCTTAGCGGAGATTCATGACTTGAAATAGTGTTATTATGTCTCTCTTCTTCTAGACCTGGAAAGGAATGAGCAAGAATTAGAGCAACTAAGAATGGATCGTGAGCACTTCAAAGCCCGCCTAGAGACCGTGCAGGCTGACAGCATGAGAGAGAAGAAGGTACGATGCTCACAGACTGCCACTGCCTCACCAGTGTAATGGCTGCACCCACAGAGTGGTGTGGCGGGGGGCCGTTCTAACCTTTAAGCCTCAAGAGATTGTATTTTAAAGTGTATGTAATTCTGGGGGCACCTGGGTGGCCCAGTCAGTTAAGTGTCAGACTCTTGGTTTTGGCTCAGGTCATGATCTCGCAGTCGTGGGATCAAGCCCTGCCTTGGGCTCAGACCTCAGTGGAGAGTCTGCTCGAGATTCTCTCTCTCCCCCTCGCCTTCTGCGCCCCCCCGTCCTCTTGCACACATGCGTGCACTCTCTAAAATAAGTAAGTAAATCTTAAAAAATAATAAAATGTACGTAATTCTGAATGGGTTGGAAAATAGTCAAACATGGATTTTATGACCATTTAATGTGGAGAATATTTACTGGGTGCCTTGTGATTGTCACTTCCTGTTAATTTTACTTTTTTTACTTTTTATTTTTTTTTAAAGATTTATTTATTTGGGAGAGAGAAAGCACGTGTGTGGGCGCTTGAGTTGGGGGGGAACAGAGGGAGAGAGAGAAAGAGAGAAGCGGACTGCCCCCTGAGCATGGAGCCAGATGCAGGGCTCTATCTCAAGGCCCCCCAAGATCATGACCTGAGCTGAATTCAAGAGTCAGACGCTCAACCAACTGAACCACCCAGGCGCCCCTAGTTTTTATGTTTAAAAGACCACTTCAGGGGCGCCTGGGTGGCTCAGTTGGTTAAGCATCTGCCTTTGGCTCATGTCGTGATCCCCGAGTGCTGGGATCAAGCCCCCCATGGACTCCCTGTTTGGTGGAGAGCCTGCTTCTCCCTCTGCCCCTCACCCTGCTTGTGCTCTGCCTCTCTTTCTCTCTCTCTCAAATAAATAAATAAATAAATAAAATCTTAAAAAAAAAAAAACCCCACCACTTCAGAACATTAAAAGTCACAGTATGGTAAGAATCTTGAAAAAAAGTGCACATGATAATTTATCATCAGTGATGTATTAACTAGAAATATTTGTATTTAACCTAGGGGACCATTTATTGATATTTTAGAAATAACCAGGAAGTTTTATTATTTGCTGAGACTAATAGCATTTCTTCAAAATTACATATTCTTGTTTTTGTATGGAATTATTTTCCTTCTCTTATGTAAAACTAGCACTATCCTGCCACTTCCGAAAAAATTCAGAGCGTGTGTGTGTTTTATTTTTAAATAGTAAAACAAAAACAGCACTAGTAACAGCAGCTAGTGTATGTTGTTTCCTGTGTGCTGGCAGGTGGCCAGTTGCTGTCCATGCCTCTCCCGTGCTTCTAGCACAGCTGGGTCAGCAGGTGCTGTCAGCCCAGAGGGTGTTTGGTAGCTGGTCACAGGCCTGCTGCCTCATGCCGAGCCTCCTCCTGGGAGGGAATTCTGCATGTTTGTGGCTGCTATGGAGTTTTTCCAAAGCTGGTGGGTTTTGTATAGACTTTAATATTGAGCAAGAAGAAAAGGTCAGGGAAAGAGTTTTAGTCTCAAAACTGATGAGTGTCACATAATAAAAGTTGAAATTTTAGCCTTGTCCTAGGTTTAGATCATGATAAACTAAGGCTCATTTGTCTAGGCCTGAAAGTTTCATGGTCTGAAAGAAGTTGACCGACAGACACGAAGGAACTTGGTAAAAGTTATCGATGTACCTGTTGGTTTAGTACTTCCTTAAATTGCTGAGATATCCTTGTTAAGGTTGAAACTTAACTGGGCAGAATCTTAGCTTTCCTTTTTTTTTTTTTTTTTTTTAAATAGATAAGAATAGANGGAAAAATGCATGTTTTGTGAGCATTTTAGATGCAGTGCTTAAAAATAAGCCATTCATGGGTCACGTGGGTGGCTCAGTCGGTTAAGTGTTTGACTCTTGATTTTGGCTTAGGTCATGATCTCAAGGTCGTGCCTACCCTGAGATCCCTGCTAGGTATGGAGCCTACTTGAGACTCTTTCTCTCTCTGCCCCTTACTGTGCTTGCGTGCGCACTCATTCTCTGTCTCTCATAAATAAATAAGTAATCAATCAGTCAACTCTAAAAGAAAAGAAATAAGCCATTCTGGTAAAGTGCGAGTATAGAAGATGAAATGACCCTGGTAAAGTAGTGTCAGATCAGTAGCGTGTTACTGCCCTGACGATTTGACCTTAGTTAAAATGTGGGAATATTTTAGATTAAACTATTTCCTATTTCCAGCGAAGTTTCCTATTTAATTGTCCTGCCAATTTAATACAGAGGGAAGCCCTTTCAAGTTTGCTGTGGCAAGGCCACGTCTCTTGTTGTAGAGAACGGACAGCTGCCTCTTCTGTAGCCTTTTCTGTGTCTGTGTCCAGGTCTCTGCAGATCATGAGACTGGACTCTGGAAGCTTATTTTAGACTTGAGGAACCAAGAAGGAATGCAGGGACTAGATCCCAAATGAGAACGCTGTTAGCAAGTACTATGGTATGAGTAGAAGTCACAAGGAACGGACAGAAGTTACCGGATCCAGTATGTATGACAAGATGAGAAAACAAAGTGTGGACTCAAACTCATAAAGACGTGTGCTGGCTGAGCCGCAGCCCCTGACCCCCGTAGAATGGCCACCAGACAAAGAGAGCTTGCTTCTTGGATCAGTTGAGGAGTTTCCTCAGCGGTGGTTGAATCAGATCAGTGGGAGGCCAGCTGGTCCTTGCCGTGGACTTGGGGACTGGCCAGAGAGTCCTCCTGTAGTCCTGGTAGTGGAGACCTTTGGACTGTGGAGGAGAAAGGGCCCAGCTCCCTGGTGTGGATGACGCTGCTGGAGGACCGTGCTGTCACTGTGAGGTTAGGTGAGGCTCTCCACAGAGGGTCTGCCAGCAGAGCTGTTTTCATGTCTGACCTGGCTTTCCCACGTGTGTGAACCTGTCCTAGATGATGCGTGAGCTCAGCTGTGCCGTCCGAGAGGCGCTTCAGCTGCTGACCTCAGCCGTCGTCTTCTCTGTGTGAAACACATAGTTAACTCTGCACCTTTCATAGTTAGCTAACTCACTTGCAGGGGACTGCCCATGTTTGGTTATCTGTGTGTTTGATTTGTTAGGAAAGAGTTGCTACTTTTGTGATAATAAAAGGGAAGTTGTTGCAAACGTTGTATATTATTTCAGGAAACTTTTTAAAGAGAAACTGATAGTATATTTCAGTTAAAATTAGAGATGAACTATAGAGGGTTTTGAAGGAATCCTGAAAGTCTCCTGCTTGATACTGTGTCAGGTATGAGTATTCACTTTAAATACGTAAACATGTCAGGACTCAATTATTAAATTATTGTTTCTTTTTTAAAAGTTTTATTGAGATATAGTTTGCATAACAGTAGTCTGTCATAAAAGTGAAGTTTGATCATTTTTAGAGACCGTACGCAGTTGTGCAGCTTTCACCACAGTCCATTTTGGTTTTGGTTAAAAGTTTTTAGAAAAAATTATGAATGCATAGGAAGGTACAGAAAAATCGAGGGAAGTCCCCTGTGCTCTCTACCCAGTTTGCCCCGTGGTAGTGCCTGGCCTCACCACAGTGCGTGACGAGAGCCAAGAGACCAGCACCCGGATGACCCACAGGGTGTGTTTCTATGTCCTTGGTGTCACGTGCACTTATGTGTGTGTGTGTGTGTATGTGTGACTGGTTCTGTGCAGTTTTTTAACAAAGATTTTATTTGAGAAAGAGAGNCGTGTTTCTATGTCCCTGGTGTCACGTGCACTTATGTGTGTGTGTGTGTGTGTGTGTATGTGTGACTGGTTCTGTGCAGTTTTTTAACAAAGATTTTATTTGAGAAAGAGAGAGTGTGCAGGGGGAGAAGCAGAGGGAGGGGGACAAGCAGACTCCCTGCTGAGCATGGAGCCCAACAGAGGGCCAGTCCCAGGACCCTGAGATCAGGACGTGAGCTGAAACCAAGAGTTGGACGCCGAACCGACTGATCCCTCCCGGGTGCCCCAGTTCTGTGCAATTTTATTGCATGTGTAGATTCATGTGACCACCACCACATTCAAGGTACTGAGCTCTTCCCTCAGCACAGAGATCCCTTCATGCTCCCCTGCTACAGCCACACCCACCCTGTTCCCTACGCTTACCTCCTGGCAACCTCTAACACGTTAATCTCTAATTTTATTTCAAGAATGTCATGAAAATGGAATGTCATGAAAATGACTTTTTTCACTCAAATTCATCCAAATTCTTGCTTGAATCAGTAGTGTGTTCCTTTTATTGCTGTATAGTATTCCACAGTATGGAAATATCACAATTCTTTATTCTCCCTTTGAAGGACATTTGGGTTGTTTCCAATTTTCCATTATTATGAATAGAGGTACAACGAACATCTGTGTGTTAGGTTTCTGTGTGATTGTATGTTTTCATTTTTTTGGAGATAAATGCCCAAGAGTGGTTGTATGCTAATGCATGTTTAGTTGTTTTTTTTTTTTTTAAGATTGATTTAGAAAGAGAGAGGGGGCATGAGTGGGGGGAGGGGCAGAGGGAAAGAGAGAATCTCCAGCAGACTCCCTGCTGAGCGAGGATCCCAAAGGACGCTGGATCCCATAACCCTGAGATCACGAACTGAGTCAAAAGTAAGAGTGGTGCAACCAGCCGAGCTACCTAGAAGCCCCTGCATATTTGGTTTTGTAAGAAATTGCCAAGTTGTTTTGTGGAGTGGCTGCCCCATTTTACATTCCCTGCAGCCATCTATGAGTGATTCATTTCTTCCACATCCTCCCTGGCATCTGGTGTTATCACTGGTTTTATTTCAGCCGTTCTGGCAGGTGTGTGGTGGCCTGACTTTGCATTTCTCTCCTGGCAAGTCATGCTGAGATCTGTTAACATGCTCATTTGTTGTCTGTGTAGCCTCTCTCTGAAAGATCTGTGTAGCTTCTCTCTGAAAGATCTGTGTAGCCTCTCTCTGAAAGATCTGTGTAGCCTCTCTCTGAAAGATCTTACCTACTTTTTTTCCTGTTGAATTTAGAGTGTTCTTGATGTACGCTAGATGGAAGCCCTTTGCAGGACATGTGGTTTGCAGGTAGTTTCTGCCAGGGTGGAGTGTGGTGCTTCATCTTCTCCATGGGGTCTTTCACAGAGCATATGTGTTCAGTCTGCTGAGGTCCAGTGTGTTGATTTTTCCTTCCAGGATCCTGCGTTTAGCACTGTGTGTAAGAACTTTCCTTGTAGCCCTAGGTCCCCAGGATCCTCACCCACTTCCCCTCCAGTGGCCATCAGTGTGTTCTCTGTAGTTCAGAGTCTGTTTCTTGATTTGCCCCTCTCTCCTTTTTCTCCCCTTTGTTTTGTTTCTTAAATTCCGTGTATGAGTGAGATCATATGGTATTTGTCTTTCTCTGATTGACTTATTTCGCTTAGCATAATACTCTCTAGCTCCATCCGCGGCATTGCAAATGGCAAGATTTCACTTTTTTTTGAGGTCTGGGTCATATTCCATTGTATATATATACACCACATCTTCTTTATCCATTCATCTGTAGATGGACATCTGGGCTCGTTCCATAGTTTGGCTATCGTGGACATTGCTCCTCTGAACATTGGGGTGCATGTGCCCCTTTGGATTACTGCATTTGTGTCTTTGGTGTAAATCCCTAGTAGTACTATTGCTGGATTATAGGGTAGCTCTATTTTTAACTTTTGAAGGAACTTCCATGCTGTTTTCCAGAGTAGCTGCACCAGCTTACATTCCCACCAACAGTGTAAGAGGGTTTTCCTTTCTTCGCATCCTCCCCAACGTCTGTCATTTCTTGACTTGTTAATTTTAATTATTCTGACTGGTGTGAGGTGGTATGTCATTGTGGTTTTGATTTGTATTTCCCTGATGCTGAGTGATGTTAAGCGTTTTTTCATGTGTCTGTTGGCTATTTGTATGTCTTTGGAGAAATGTCTGTTCATGTCTTCTGCCCATTTCTTCATTGGGTGTTGAGTTTGATAAGTTCTTTATAGATTTTGGATACTAGCCTTTTATCTTGATATGTCATTTGCAAAGATCTTCTCCCATTCTGTAGGTTGGCTTTTGGCTTTGTCGACTGTTTCCCTTGCTGTACAAAAGCTTTTTATCTTGATAAAGTCCCAGTAGTTCATTTTTACCTTTGTTTCCCTTGCCTTTGGAGATGTGTCTAGCAAGAAGTTGCTGTGGCTGAAGTCATAGAGGTTGCTGCCTGTGTTCTCCTTTAGGATTTTGATGGGCTCCTGTCTCACATTGAGGTCTGTCATCCATTTTGAGTCTATTTTTGTGTATGGTATAAGGAAGTGGTCCAGTTTCATTCTTCTGCATGTAACTGTCCAATTTTCCCAACACTATTTATTTAAGAGACCGTTTTTTTTTCCCATTAGCTATTCTTTACTGCTTTGTCAAAGGTTAGTTGACCATAGGGTTGAGGGTCCATCTCTGGGTTCTCTATTCTGTTCTGTTGATCTGTGTGTCTGTTTTTGTGCCAGTACCATCCTGTCTTGATGATTGCAGCTTTGTAATAGAACTTGAAGCAAGGCATTGTGATGCCCCCAGGTTTGGTTTCCTTTTTCAACTTTCCTTTGGCTATTCAGGGTCTTTTCTGGTTTCATACAAATTTTAGGATTATTTGTTCCACTTCTGCGAAAAATGTTGATGGTATTTTGATAGGGATTGCTTAAATACATAGATTACTCTGGGAAGCATAGACATTTTAACAAAATTTCTTCCTCCAACCCATGAACTTTTGTCTGTTTTTAATTGGATTGCTTATTTTTGTGTTGCAAGAGTTCTTATATATTCTGCACACAACTTCTTTTTTTCCTATATGATTTAGAAATAATTTCTTGGGGTGCCTGGGTGGCTCAGTCAGTTAAGCATCTGCCTTTGGCTCAGGTCATAATCCCAGGGTCCTGGGATGGAGCCCAGCATTGGGCTCCTGGCTCAGCAGGGAGCCTGCTTCTCCCTCTGCCTCTCCCCCCCGGTTCATGCTCACTTTCTCTCTCTCTCACACGCTCGCTCTCTCTCATAATAAATAAATAAAATCTTGGGGCGCCTGGGTGGCACAGCGGTTAAGCGTCTGCCTTCAGCTCAGGGCGTGATCCCAGCGTTATGGGATCGAGCCCCACATCAGGCCCCTCTGCTATGAGCCTGCTTCTTCCTCTCCCACTCCCCTGCTTGTGTCCCCCCTCTCGCTGGCTGTCTCTGTCTCTGTCAAATAAATAAATAAAATCTTAAAAAAAAAAATAACTAAATAAATAAATAAAATCTTGAAAAAAAAAAGAAGTAATTTTCTTTTAGTCTATGGCTTGTGTTTTTACTTTCTTGATGGTGTCTTTTGAAGAGTAAAAGTTTTACANCTAAATAAATAAATAAAATCTTGAAAAAAAAAGAAATAATTTTCTTTTAGTCTATGGCTTGTGTTTTTACTTTCTTGATGGTGTCTTTTGAAGAGTAAAAGTTTTACATTTTGATGAAGTTCAATTTTTTTTTTTAAAGATTTTATTTATTCATTCAACAGAGAGAGAGACAGCCAGCGAGAGAGGGAACACAAGCAGGGGAGTGGGAGAGGAAGAAGCAGGCTCCTAGCGGAGGAGCCTGATGGGGCTCGATCCCAGAACGCCGGGATCACGCCCTGAGCTGAAGGCAGACACTTAATGACTGAGCCACCCAGGCGCCCCTGAAGTTCAATTTATTATTTTTTAATGGATTATGATTTTGTTATGATATCTAAGAAATATTTGCCTAACCCAAGGCTACAGAGATTTTTTTCTAGAGATTTTACATTTAGGTCTGTGATTCATTTTGAGTTATTGTTATTATTATTATTATTATTTTGCATATGAATATGTATCTAGTTGTTTTAGCATCAATTTGTTGAAGAGACTATACTTTTTCCATTGAATTGCCTTGGCACTTGTGTTAAAATCAATTGCTGTAAATGTTAATGTTTCATTGATCTGTATGTCCCTCCTTAGGCTAATACCACATTGGTTTGATTTCTTTATAATAAGTTTTTGGTTTTTGTTTTTGAAATCAGGCAGTGTTAGTCCTCTTTAACATTGTTTTTCTTTTTCAAACTTTTTTCGTTTCCATATGCATTTTAGAATCAGATTATCACTTTGCCCAAACAAGCCTGCTGAAATTTAGACAGGGATTTGATAGACACTGAATCTGTAAATCAGTTTGGGGAGATTACCGTCTTACCAATATTGAGTCTTCCAGTCCATGAACATGGTATGTTTTTCCATTGATTGACATCTTCTGTACTCTTTCTGTGATGCTTTGTAGTTTTTACTATCCAGGTCTTGAATTGCTTTTCTTAAGTTTATTCCTTTTTCTTATTTTTTTAAAAAGATTTTACTTATTTGTTTGACAGAGAGAGTGAGAGCACAAGCCGGGAGACAGAGGGAGAGGGAGAGGGAAAAGCAGGCTCCTCGCCGAGCAGGGAGCCTGATGTGGAGCTTGATGCAGGACCCTGGGATCATGGCCTGAGCTGAAGGCAGCTGGTTAACAGACTAAGCCACTCAGGCACCCCCCCTTTTATTTTTGGTGTTATTGTGAATGAATTACTCTTGTTGAGTTTTTATTGATATTATTGTACTTAATGTGCAGCCCTGTGTCAGGACGTATCTGCCTGCAGCCACCAAATGTGACTGTAGTGAAGACCGTCCTCTCTGGTTGTTCTCAGCAGTTACTGTGTGATCTTGTCAAAGAGCCATCATAACCTGACTAATTGGAATACAGATTGCTTCAAGTATGAGAAAGGCTAGAGTTCAGAAAGGAAGTGCTTGATGTAGGTTCGCACATGTCCCCCTGACTTGAGTGGGTTCAGCTACACACCCCTGAAGAACAGATCTAGGAATCCAGACGACGATTAGGATGAAACCAGAGTTTGTAATCACCTAAGGCAGTGTTAGCATATGTCATAGGTTCAGTGACCATCTTTTCTCCTTAAACGAGTGTGACTATATGTCTGAAAGTGTATGAAACTCTGCATACCAAATACATCATCCCCAGGTAGATATGAATGGGCCACCCTGGATCAAGTTATGAAGTCAGCAAAGTTTGATTTGTGGTCTGTTGCTTCCTTTTCTTCCCCTCTAACTGTCCTGCATTCACCTCTTTAAAATAAAACCTAAAACATCTAAAATACTTTAATTTTTTAAAAAAGATGTATTTATTTGAGAGAGAGAGCATGTGTGCGTGCAGATGGGGGGAGGGGCAAAGGGAGAGGGAAGCAGACCCCCAGCTAACCCCCAGCTGACCACAGAGCCTGACACGGGGCTTGATCCCATCACTCTGAGGTCATGAACTGAGCTGACGTCACGAGTCGGATGCTCAACCGACTGAGCCACCAGGTTTCTATATTTCTTAAGTTTATTTCTTGTTAAGTAAGGAAATGCTCTCACCTTTGGAGGGAACTTCAGGTAACAACCATAGTGCAACCAGTGAAGGTTGGGGAGGTCAGGAAGCCCCATACTACCCTGGAGCCACCTGAAATGAGCCTTTAGGATTGTTTGTATGGTCTAAGGGAGCTTCTGGAGGACAGTTCACTGCTAAGAGCCCTGGCTGAGATTTGCCAGCTCTGTTCTTCAGAAGCCCTGCAGGCCTTTGTCTTCCTGTCACACCAGCCCTCAGCTTGCTGTGCATGGCATGCCTGGGAGACCCTCCTTCCCAGCTCTCTGTGTCTCTGCCCCATCTGTCCTAGCCGGGCTTAGCTGTGTCAGCTGGTGTCCTTCCAGTGCAGTGAACCATTTGGAGGGGGCAGGCTCTTCTAGAAATAGTGCTGTGTGGACTGCTGTGTTCAGTTATTACTTTGTTCAGGGGTCCCAGGCAGTGTTCTAGGTATAGCCACTTGGGACCTGAGGTGCCTTACGTTTCATTTTAGTTAAAGATGAATTCAAGTCTTTGGCGATACTTATTAACTCTAATACAACAGTATGTTCTTTTTTGAGGTGTTATTTTTCCTCTGAAGTTTTAAAAAATATAGATTATGGCTGTCTAAGGACGAGTTTTCATTTGCCAACTGTTTTCTGTAATTTTGGGTGCATTTTAAAAAAAATCTTTGAGAAACACAATAGAGGTATTTCAAGGTTGAATGCTATTCATTTTGCTGATTTTATTCTGTTTTGATTTTAGGAGAAACTCGCTCTTCGTCAGCAGCTGAATGAAGCAAAGCAGCAACTGCTACAGCAGGCGGAATACTGCACGGAGATGGGGGCAGCGGCCTGTACCCTCCTGTGGGGCGTCTCCAGCAGCGAGGATGTTGTCAAAGCCATTCTGGGAGGAGTAAGCATGACCACTGGGCTCCCTGGCTATTGTCGATCAGTGTTGATGGAGGGTGCAGTGTGTCTACGAAGGCACTTAAAGATGAAGTCCACGTCTTAGGTTCAGTCCTCAGATAGTGTTGGCATAGCAATATGTAGGGTCCAGTGTAAGCTGGTGCTCTAGGGGGGTATGTAAAATGAATGAAATAAGACCCTTTCTCTCCCAGAATCTGTGTGGTGTTTGTGGAGATAGTAACACTTCCGTATAGTGCTTCTGTGCAGGTTGTCCCATGGGTAACATAGTATTTGATTTGTTGAAAGTTACATGTTATTTAACTTATGTATGTATGTTAATAGTACACACACACTCTCTCTCTCTCTCTCTCTCTCACACACACACACACACACACACACACACACACAAGAAACTTCCCAGAGGAAGAGAGATTTGACATGGGCTTTGATGAACTCGAATAGGTGGCAAGGGCAGACAATGGGGAGGGGAGAGGAATAACATCGTCAGAGGCACGGGCTGAGAAGCCTGAAGTTAGTTTTGGGGACGGCGCATGGGTCAGTTGACCTAGAGTAGAGGGTTAGTGCGGTAAAGTCATTGGGAGATAACGCTGCAGAGGTAGAATGGAATGTGATTTTGGAAGGCCTCAGATGCCAGGTTGCTGATTCTATCCAGTAGTTAAGACTGGATTCCTGAGAGTTTTGAGTAATAGTTGTGAGGCGAGAGACTTCGGGAAGATTGTCCTGACCGTGAGTGAGGACAGATTGGAGCGGGGTGGGTGTGGGGATGAGACAGGAAGACTAACAGAAGGCCCTCCAGGAGGCCCAGGCAGCGCCCTGCTGTGAGGGGCACGGAAGGCAGGCATGGTGCCAGAGAGAGAGACGGACCAGGGGGTTGTGGCTGCGTGCTAGGAGGAGGGTGTGCTTGTGAACGGGAATACAGATACGGGGGTGTTCGACAGGAGGCCGGCAATACGTTACTTATGACTTGGAGAAATGAAAATTGTGTGTGACTTTAGCTGGAGATTAATTGTATTTTAACTTTTATTGAGCTTTATTAAGGTGTAATTTACACATCATAAAATTCACCCATTTGTGAGTGTACAATCTAGTGGTTTTAGCTCATTTCCATAATTGTGTAATCATCCCCACAACCCAGTCTCAGAACATTTATATCAGCCCATGAAGTTGCCTTGTGCCATTCATAAATGTGTCAGCTTTGAAGTTATCTCTTAGAACCCTCACACACCCAGGAAGCGCTTCAAACTTCTGTGTGCTTGGAGGGACTTTGGCTAAGTAACAAAGATTTAAAGTGCCGGACGAGTCTGCTCACTCACTGCCTTCGTCTCTTGACTTGTTGAGGTTTCTGTTAAGATTTTGTTTGAAAATCTGTTCTCTGATAGTTGAAACCTGGTTTCATGCCTGGAACCAACAGAGAACATATTTTTCTAGCATATTCCTAGTGGATTTTGGGTGAACCCATCCTGATACTTCCACCACTGTGTAAATTTTTATTGTTCCCTCAGATAAATTTTATTTTGCTCTTTCCATCAGTCTGCAGGGTGATTTTTCTACAGAAAACAAAAACTTCCTTTTTCTATTCTTTTCCATACGGGAACTTGTAATGAATGAGCAGACTCTTAAATACTGCTTTTGTCATTAACGTAGAGTCTTCCTCTTGTGCCCTTGTACTCTTGTAACGTTTTGTACCAGTATTTGTGCAGGGGTGTGATACTTTCCTTTCCAAACTTTCAGGATAAAGCTTTGAAGTTTTTCAACATCACTGGTCAAACAATGGAGAGTTTTGTGAAGTCACTGGATGGGGATGTCAAGGAGCTCGATTCTGATGAAAATCAGTTTGTGTTTGCTTTGGCTGGGATCGTAACAAGTAAGTCATTCTTTTGAGATGCAGTGACTGTTCCCCGTGTGTCTGGAGTGGTGATTACAGCCAGGGGTGTTTGTGCAGGAACGTCTCCCAGGAACTTTTCAGTGTCCTGTGGTTCTTACCCTAGAGAACCTGGTCAGCTGGGGCTGGGATGGGTACCAGGTGTGTGTGTTGTGGGCATCCCCCAGGCGACTCTGATAAGCAGCGGTCAGTAAAAAGACTGATGTCGGATGAGTTTGCGTGTTCTGTTCAGTTCTGTGCGTGGAAAGAAGTCAAAATGAGACTGTAAGTTTAGCCACTTGTTATTTGGCGTCACCTTACTAACATCTAGCTAATGCAGAAGCCTTAAGCGTAAGCAAAGCTCTTGCTGTTGTTTTGGTACAATAATTAAAGAATTCCGGAAACCTAAATTGTCTCCCAAAGATTATAGGTATTCTAGGATAGAATTCTATGGCAAAACTGCTGTGAGGGATAAAGCCAAATAACTAGGTGATCAATAAATCCCATCAGTATAGTGGGGGGTGGTATGTACTAGTGAGTAGTGCTGTTCTGAAGTCAGTGAAATAGTTAGAGCTCTTGCCATGACTGTTAGTTTTGCTCTTTACATTTTTGCTCTGTTGTATTGCTCTTTCCTCCCTGCTCCGTCCTTTGCCACTCTTAGGGTAATTCTCTGCTATTAAAGAGAGATGAAATCATATTTTTCCTCATGGCATTATCTACTGAAATCCTAATGAGATAGATGCTCTGTAGACATTTTCTTCATAATCCCTTAAAATTGGTGATACTTCTTTGAGGTGGATATTGGGACTCCGACAGTGTCTGGGCCAGTCCTGATTTCACCCAGCTCTTTTCCAGGATCACATGGCACGCTTCCAACATCGTACCTTCAGATGGAGGGGGCTTACATTGCTCCACTTTTTAAATTATTTTAAGGTCTTTTTTTTAAACAGAAGGCATTTGCAGACTTGGTGATTGGATTCTCTGCTGTTTGCTGGGGACCCCAAAGCCCTGTGATGAATGTGATTTGTCCTTCTCCTAAGTTGTGAGTCTGAGTTACTTGAATTGCTGGCTGGTCTGTAGGGGTGAGGTGGTTGGCCAGCAGGCAAAGCAGCCTGTTGCCGACATCAGCTCAATTTGGCCTTGTTTCTTTCTACTTGGAGTGGCTCGCATGAGAACTCACAAAGAGTCGGAAAGTATGCACTTAAATTTCCACTTCTGCAGTGTGAGTCTTACTGGGAAGATTACTTACTGTGGTGGTACTTTATCAAAGTGCTGCTTCACAGAGGCCATCGTGGGGGCTTACGCATCTCCAGCACCGAGACTCTGTCCTATGGGGAGTGGGCGGTACAGTACAGACCTTGGGTTAGCAGTCAGATAGATCCTTTGCCTTCTAAAACAAGGATTCGTTTTAAAAAATTTACATACAGTTGGTATTTTGATAGGGATTGCATTAAATGTGTAGATTGCTTTGGGGAGTATAGACATGTTAACAATATTTGTTCTTCCAATCCATGAGCATGGACTGCCTTTCCTGTGGTTCTTTCTTTCATCAGTGTTTTATGGTTTTCACAGTACAAGTCTTTCACCTCTTTGGTTAGGTTTAGTCCTAGGTGTCTTATTGTTTTTGGTGAAATTGTAAATAGATTGATTCCCTAATTTCTCTTTCTGCTTCATTATTGGTGTGTAGAAATGCAAGAGATTTCTGTACGTTGATTTTGTATCCTGTGACTTTACTGAATTTATCAGTTCTAGCCGTTTTTTTGGTGGAGTCTTTCAGGTGTTCTATGTAGAGTATCACAGCATTTTTCGTAGAGCTAGGACAAATAATCCTGAAATTTGTATGGAGCCACAAAAGACCCTGAGTAGCCAAAGCAACCTTGAAAAAAAAAAAAAAAAGCAAAGCCAGAGGCATCCACAATTCTGACTTCAAGTTATATTTCAAAGTGGTGGTCATTAAGACAGTATGGTATTGGCACAAAAATAGACACATAGCTCAATAGAACAGAATAGAAAACCCATAAATGAACTCAAAACTGTATGGTCAGTTAATCTTCAACAGAGCAGGAAAGAATATCCACTGGGAAAAAACCCCATCTCTTCAACAAATGGCGTTGGGAAAACTGGACAGCCACATGCAAAAGAATGAAACTGGACAACTTTCTTACACCATACACAAAAATAAATTCACAGTAGATGGAAGACCTAAATGTGAGACCTGAAACCATCAAAATCCTAGAGGAGAACACAGGCAGCAACCTCTTTGACATCGGCCAAATCAACTTCTTTCTAGGTATGTCTCCTGAGGGCAAGGGAAACAAAAGCAAAAATAAACTAAATAAAAAGCTTTCGCACAGCAAAGGAAACAACCAACAAAACTAAAAGGCAACCTACGGAATAGGAGAAGATATTTGGAAGTGACATATCTGAGAAAGGGTTAGTATCCCAAATATATAAAGAACTTATCAAACTCAAGGCCCAAAAAACAATTAATCTAATTTAAAAAATGGGCAGAAGACATGAACAGGCATTTCTCCATAGAAGACATCCAGATAGCCACCAGACACGTGAAACAATGGTCAACATCACTCAACATCGGGGAAATGCAGATCCAAACCACGATGAGATCCCACCTCACACCTGTCAGAATGGCTAAAATGAACAAGTCAGGAAACAACAGGTGTTGGTGAGGATGTGGAGAAAGGGGAGCCCTCGAGCACTGCTGGTGGGAATGCAAACTGGTGCAGCCACTCTGGAAAACGGTATGGAGCTTCCTCGAAACATTAAAAATAGAGCTGCCTTACAACCCAGCAATTGCACTACTAGGTATTTACCCCCAAAATACAAAAACACTAATTTGAAGGGATATATGCACGGCTGAGTCTATTAGCAGCATTATCTACAGGACCCAAACTACGGAAACAGCCCAAGTGTCTGTTGATGGATGAATGGATAAAGAAGAGGTGGTGTGCGCACAATGGAATATTTCTCAGCCACCAGAAGAACGACATCTTGCCACGTGCAATGACGTGGATGGAGCTACAGAGAACTAGGCGAAGTGAAATAAGTCAGAGAGAAATACCGTATGATCTCACTCATGGGGAATATAAGAAACAAAACAAGCAAGCAAAGGGACAAAAAAAGAGAAGCAAACTGAGAAACAGACTCCACTCTAGAGAACACACTTGGTCACTGGAGGGGAGGTGGGCGGGAGGTTGGGGTCAGGAGGGCACTTGTCCTGCTGAGCACCGGGTGATGGACGGAGGTGTTGGATCGCTCGGTCGTACACCTGGAACTAGTGTTCCGCTGGGTGTCAACCACCTGGAACTTAAATAAAAACTAACAAACAATTAGAATTTACATACAGTAAACAGATAGTTTTTCTACCTTATTTCTGTTTTGTGAGTTTCGGCAAATGCCTGTAGTCGTGTAGCCACCATAGGTAGGGTGTGGGACAGTTCCATTACCTCCCTCAAACCTCCCCCACCTTTCCTTTTGTAGTCACAGTCCCCTCTGTTCACAGTTGGCCCCAGATAACTGCTTATCTGGCAATTTGTGAAAACTTTTTTTTACTGGCCCTTATAGCATCCAGTGTTTGTTCCAGGTAAGAAGTGCTTGCCTTACCTCTCTCCTTGGAGCACCTGCCTCTTCCGGTTTTTCATTAGTAGGCTGATCTCTGGCATGAGCTCTCTGATAATGTTCAAGACAAGCTGTGATTTTGCAAATTATCTCCTTCATCCTTTTTATAGAATGGTGGTGTAGGTCTTTCCAGGCCATTGCAACCTAAGCAAAAACTAGAAGTCAAAGGTTTGTTTGAACACTGAGATTGTTAATTTCTTATTCATCCATAGTTACTCTTCTTAGTAATAGGTTAGTATAGTGCAAGGGATCTGGATTTTTAGGCCTAGCTGGTCCATGTCCCAGTATGTAAATACTCTGGACTTTATTTTCCTAATCTGCGAAGTGGAATAGTACCTGCTCGCATTACCTCATACACTGTTGTGGAGACCTGTGGAACTATGGGAGGTGGTAGCACACTGTGAACTGGGGTGCTGCTCAACATGGGGGATCGCTCTCAATCACTTTTTTTTTTTTAAGATTTTATTTGTTAGTTTGAGAGAGAGAGCACAAGCAGGGGGAGCAGCAGGCAGAGGAAGAAGCAGGCTCCCCACTGAGCAGGGAGCCCAGCTTGGGGCTTGATACCAGGACCCTGAGATCATGACCTGAGCTGAAGGCAGACGCTTAACTGGCTGAGTCACCCACACGCCCCTCAGTAACTTTTATGAGTACAAATATAGAGGGCCAAATGTTATCACAGTGGGATGAACTTGCTTAGCATGCAAGGACAATTTTATTGTCCTAACTACTTTCTCTGCTTTTTTATTATTTGACAGTTATAATTGCACTCCTTGCCTCTTAGTTTTTGGTTATTCATTCGAATAATATTATAAAATAGAGAATCAAAATGACTTTTTGATTGTTGGTAGTTTAGGGGCGGAACTGGAAACAGTTTGTCTTTCACGGACATAAGAGCTCCGAGACTTGGTAGCAGAGCACCTTTGTGTCCGTGCCCGTCATCTCCATTCTTCTGCTTCTCCCTGTCGCCCCATGTACCCGCACTACCGCAGGCAAGCAGCGGGGGAGACCAGCTGGGCTGGGAGTGAGGCCCAGGGGCTGGTTCGGCTTCCGCCTCTGAGCAGCCCTGTGTTCCTGTGCCCTGATCCTCCGTGTCATCTTCTGAGGGGAGTCTCACACCCCACGTGGTGACTGAGGTCTGCAAACTCTTGGCTTGAGTGGTTGTGCCTGTGGAAGAAGAAGGTGCCGGTTCTGTACTTTGGCCTACGTGTGGTCTTGCGTCAGCTAGTCTGAGTCTGCGGGGACGAGTCCGTGGATGGGCACTTGGGTGGTTTCCACTAGAGATAAAATTTTCTGTTTGATACATTACTTAGTCTCTGCTGCTCTTCTTGGACCTGTTGTCTATAAACCTCTTATCTGCAGCATTAACACTATACCATAAGGAAGTTTCCTCTAATATTAATATTGTGACCTTTGTTTTACTGTTTGGTTTTCGTTTCTTTGCATTTGCTGTAGCAGTTTCCTATCAAGTCAATTATTCAACTGTCAGGGGTGAGGGGGAGAGCCAAGGGCCACGGGCAATCTTAATGTGAAAACTCTGCCTCTGCACGCTGTTTATGGAAACCCCCCTCAGAGCTGAGAGGATGCCCAGTCCCACTGGGAAGTGGCCCCCAGAACTCAGTTTTGCTCGTAGTTGGGTGATCCGGATTCTGACTACAGAAGGATGACTTGTAGAAGTCCCAGAGAATTCTCCCATACACAAATTATGACTGATCAGAATGTTAATTTGCCCAAACTATGTATGATTCAAGAAATAACCAAAAATGAACTATGGTCCCAAAATCTCTATGGGAAAAATATTCTATGGACAGAGTCCAATAACTAGAGCAAAAGCCAAAAGAGTTCTGCTAAATCTTTACCTAAACTTTCTCAATGCCCTCTTGAGCTGAAGCCTCAGAAGGCCACAGGCCAACTGTGACCAGCATCATAGAAAAAGGACTAGTAATTCCTTGTTCCTGTCCCTGCAATCACCTAATGTCACCTGTTTTTAAAAAACCTAATGGTCAAGGATATGGATTCATCCAAATTGTCAGGTTCACATTCATTGAACAAAGAAGGCAAGTTCATGTCCGTGAAGAGTCTTATCTTCAGTAAAGTTGTAGCTATTTTGAAATTATATAGCAGATAACACTGCACCAATTTATGAGGCAAAATTTGCTGGAAAGGTAAGCAGAAGTGGGGGAAAAAAAAGTCTCTTAAGTTTAAGAGACCTTAATATCCCTCTCTTGTTTCTCCTCAGTCCAGACACACAAAAATAAATAGGAAAGTCCGGGATTGATTCCATACAGTTCATCTGGTAGCGTAGATAAAGTTTTATATTCTGCTGTCAGATTATAGTTAGTCAAAGGAAGAATGAATAAGTGATACAGTTCATCCTCCATTCTTGGTAATTAAGAGCAAACTGAAAATAGAAGAGAAGTTCCTTAAGCTAGTAAAGGGTATCTATGAGGATCACACATGAGACGCCACGTTTACCTGTGAATTACTGGAAGCATTCCCATCGAAGTCAGGAGGAGGCCAGGGCTGCTGCTGCCCTGTTTCTCTTCCAATTTGGCCTGCTCCTTTGAGTTAGGAATTTTAGTTACTGTGAATCATGCTTTATTGTTAGACCTAGCTAAAGAAAAGTCTCACCAACACGTGCATAAATACACTGGGAGCATTGATGTAACTGGACGGGTGTTTGGTAGTGTTGATAGAGCCAGTATTAACTGCAGCCTTGGAATTCCAGCGGGAGCCATTCGAATTACCTGGTTTGATCTCCGTGCTGGTTTTGCAGGGCCTGAGGCATGAAGAAACATGATACTTGCTGACCCACAATAGGATGTAAAATTTAGAAAAAGAGCTTTTTCAGGATTAGTGTTCATATTCTTTTTTGATCTTATGATTTCAGTTTGCTATTGTGGTTCAAAGTCATTAGGATTTCACTCCCAGGATTGAAAGTGGATTTTAGTGTCTTTGGTGCCAGATAAAGTAATATGCATCCACCTTCTGTTTGAACCCTGACAGCCCATAGCTGTTTGATCCGGGATTCTGGAGCACACCGTGGTCAGGTTGCAGACATATTTGGTTTCCGTGCTCTGGTGCACTACCGAGGCATCTGCTAATCACAGAGGACATTACTCAGTGTCTTAGTAGTTATTCTTTCTGGGCTGTCAGCTCTGTGGATGACACTGGTAGTACCTTGTGGGCTATTCTGTGTTTTCATTAGGTCTGTTAGGAGAAAAATAGCAAAAAATACTCTGTCTTGGGCAGGCTTTTCCAGACTCTGAAGTAACAATGATTTTTGACACTTTGTTTTATCTTCCTGTTGCAGATGTTGCTGCCATAGCATGTGGTCGAGAATTCTTGGTTAACTCGAGTCGGGTGCTGTTGGACACCATACTGCAGCTTCTGGGAGACTTGAAGCCAGGACAGTGTACCAAACTCAAAGTGTACGGTGGATGATATTAAAAAGCTCATGTTTATGTACTTATTAGTTAGAATTTGCTGATTGGGCTTCTTTTTCAAGTAAACACAGTTAATTAGGCAATAGTTATAAAAAAATAGAAGAAACACATTGCCTGGAGAATTAAGGGATGCACTCTTTATTCGGTACTGTTTTAGAAAAATCATAAGACAAAAAGAATGTTCTTACCTTAGAGCAATCAGTGAGTCCCGAATGCTATTATGTGACAATACCACACTGTTTTGATCACCGTAGCTTTATGGTGAGTCTTGAAGTCAGGTAATGTTGGTCTTATAACTTTGTTCTTCTTCAGTACTGTGTTGGCTATTCTGAGCCTTTTGCCTCTCTATATAACCTTAGAATCAGTTTGCTAATATGCACAAAATAACTTGCTGGGATTTTGACTGGGATTGCATTGCATCTACAGGTCAAGTTGGGAAGAGCTGACATCTTGACAATATTGAATTTTCCTGTCCATGAAAGTGGAATCAATCAATCAATCTTTCTTTTCTTTTCTTTAAGATTTATTTATTTGAGAGAGAGAGAGAGAGAGAGAGAGGAAGGGCAGAGGCAGAGGGAGAGAGAAACTCCAGCAGACTCCTCTTTGAGCTCAGAGCCTTATGTGGGGCTGGATCTCATGACCCTGAGATCATGACCTGAGCTGAAACCAAGAGTTGGATGCTTAACCAAAGGTGCCACGCAGGGGCACCAGTCTATCTATTTCCCTTCCCTTCCCTTTCTTTCCTTTCTCTCCTTTCTTGTCTTTCTTTCTGTTTTCCATTTATTTAGTTCTTTGTTTCATCAGAGTTTTGTAGTTTTCCTCATATAGATCTTATACATATTTTGTTAGACTTATACCTGAGTATTTAATTTTTAGGGGGTGCTAATATGAATGGTATTGCATTTTTAATTTCAAATTCTACTTGGACATTGGTGGTATATAGGGAAGCAGTGACTTTTGTATGGTTACCTGGTATCCTGAAACCTTGCTATAATCTTATTAGTTCTAGGAGGTTTTTTTGTTTGATTCTTTTAGATTTTCTACATAGATGATTTTGTTGTCTGTGGACAAAGACAGTTTTATTTCTTTCTTCCCAATATACCTTTTTTAAAAAAAGATCCACTTATTTGAGAGAGAGAGAGAGAGCATGCACATGTATGTATGCAAGCAGGGGGAGCGGTACAGGGGGAGGGAGAGGGAAAGAAGCAGACTCCCAGCTGGGCTTGGAGCACCATGCAGGGCTCAATCTCATGACCCTGAGATCATGACCTGAGCTGAAACCAAGAGTTGGAGGCTTAGCCAACTGAGCCACCCAGGCACCCCAATCTGTCTATCTTTCGTCCTTTCCTTTCCTGTCCTGTCCTCTCCTGTCCTCTCCTGTCTTGTCCTCTCCATGGCAGGCTCCATGCCTAGCATGGAAGCCAGTGCAGGGCTCGGTTTCAAAACCCTGAAATCATGACCTGAGCAGAAACTAGTTTATCAAGTTTGTCCAGTAAAGTGTTCCTAGTTGACTGAGAGTTTTTGTCATGAATGGATGTTGGATTTTGTCAAATGCTTTTTCTGCATCTATTGATATGATTTTGTGATTTTTCTTTTTAGTCTGTTGATGTGATGGATTACATTAATTGATTTTTGAATATTGAACCAGCATTGCATACCTAGGATAAATGCCACTTGGTCATGGTGTATCTGTTTATACTTTTTTGGATTCAATTCACTAATATTTTGTTGAAGATTCTTCCATCTGTGTTCATGAAAGGTGTTGGTCTATAGTTTTCTTGTCTTTATCTGATTTTGGTATTTGGGTAATGCTGTTCTCATAGAATGAGTTAGAAAATATTCTCTGCTTCTCTCCTCTGAAAGATATTGCAGAGTATTGGTATGATTTCTTCCTTAAATATTTGGTAGAATTCATCAGTGAACCCATCTGGGCCTGGTGTTTTCTGTTTTGGAAGGTTATTAATTATTGACTCAGTTTCTTTAAGAGATAAAGGCCTCTACACATCTGTTTCTTATTGTGTGAGTTTGGCAGTGTGTGTCTTTCAAGGAACAGGTCCATTTCACCCAGGTTATCCAATTTGTGGACATTGAGTTGTTCCTAGCATTTGGTTATTGTTCTTTCAATTTCCATGGGATCTGTAGTAACGTCCCTTCATTCATTTCTGCTGTTATTAATATGTAACCTCTGTCAAGTTCTTTTCAAAGAAACAGCTTTTGGTTTTCTTGATCTACTGGTTTCTGTATTCAATTTCATTGATTTCTGCTTTAATTCTTATTTGTTTCTGCTGCTTATTGTGGACTTAATTTGTTCTTCTTTTTTGTGGTTTTCCTGGGGTGGAAACCTGGATGATTGATTTTAGATCTTTTTTCTTTTCTACCATGTATCCTACTATAAATTTCCCTCTGAGCACTGCTTTTGCTGCATCCCACAAATTTTGATAAGTTGTATTTTCATTTTCATTTAGTTAAAAATATTTTTAAATTTCTCTTGAGACTTCTTCCTTTGATCCATGTGTTATTTAGGAGTGTGTTGTTTCATCTCCAAGTATTTAGGGATTTTCCACTTACCTTTCTGTTACTGGTTTCTAGTTGTATTCTACTGTGGTCTGAGGGATGTTAAAATCTTCAGCTGTAATAGTGGATTCGCCTGTCTCTGCTTGTAATTCTATCATCCTTTGTCTCACATAGTTTTTTTTTTTTTTAAAGATTTTTTATTTATTTATGAGATAGAGACAGCCAGCGAGAGAGGGAACACAAGCAGGGGGAGTGGGAGAGGAAGAAGCAGGCTCCCAGAGGAGGAGCCTGACGTGGGGCTCGATCCCATAACGCCGGGATCACGCCCTGAGCCGAAGGCAGACGCCCAACCACTGTGCCACCCAGGCGCCCCTCTCACATAGTTTGACACTCTTGTTAGGTGCATGTATGTTAAGGATTGTTATGTCTTCTTGGAGGACCGACTCTCTTGTTATCATGTAATACCATTCTTTTCCCTGGTAACTTCCTTTGTTCTAAAGCTGCTGTGTCTGAAATTAACGTAGCTGCTCCTACTTTCTTTCAGTTATTGTTAGCATGGTATATTTTCCTCCATCCATTTACTTTTAATCTGTATTTTTTTAGAGGGGGGAGAGGGGTAGGGGCAGAGGGAGGGAGAGAATCTCAAGCAGGTTCCGTGCCCGGTGTGGGGCTCAGTCTCACAGCCCCGAGATCATGACCTGAGTCAAAACCAAGAGTCGGATGCTAAACTGACTCAGCCACCCAGGTGTCCCCCTTTTAACCTATATTTGTCTTTGTATTTAAAGTGGGTTTCTCGTAGACCACATGCAGTTGAGCTGTGTCTCTGACCCACTCTGATGGTCAGTCTTTCCATAGGTGCATTTGGACCATTGATGGTCACAGTGATGACTGGTATCATTGGGCTGATGTCGACCACACTTGTGACTCTTCTCTATTTGTTGCCCTTGGTCTTTGTCCTGTTTTTTGTCTTCCCCTCTTCTTCTGCTTTGCATGGTTTTAACTGAGCATTTTATATGGTTCTGTTTTCTCTCCTTTCGTAGCGTAACAGCTAAACTACTTTTTCACTGGTTTTTGTTGTTGCCCTACAGCTTGCAGTCCGTGTACATGTAATCCACTTCCACTTTCAAATAACACCGTGTCAGCTTCCAAGTGGTAGGAGTGCCTTCTGGTCACGTGGTCACCCTGAGTCCGACCTCACGTGCCTCGTGTCCCTGCTGCCACATGTTTCATTACCTGCAAGTTGTGATCATTGACTGCCGTCGTGGCTGTTTTTTTGAATGAACCACTGATAGATCAAGAAAGAATAAGAAAAGCAAGTTTTTACTTTTCTTTCACTTATTCCTTCTTCAGGCCTCTTTCTTTTTTTAAGTAGATTTGAGTTCTGACTTATGTTCGTTTTCTCTAAAGAGCTTTTAATATTTCTTGCAAGGCACGTCTACTGGTAACAAATTCCAATTTTTGTTTGTCTAAGAAAGTTTTCATTTCTCCTTCTTTTTTTTTTTTTTTTTAAAGATTTTGTTTATTTGTCAGAGAGAAAAAGAGAACAAGCAGGGGCAGCTGTAGGGAGAGGGAGAATCAGGCTCCCCACTGAGCAGGAAGCCTGCAGCAGGACCCTGCGATCATGACCTGAGCTGAAGGCAGACACTCAACTGACTGAGCCACCCAGGCGCCCTTCTCCTTTAATTTTTAAAGGATAATTTCACTGGATGCAGAATTCTAAGTTGTTTTTTTTCCCCCCTCTCCACACTTTAAATATTTTGCTCTCCTCTCTCCTTGCTCACGTGACTTCTGAGGAGAAGCTGGTGTAATTCTTGCCTGTGGTTCTGTGTAGGTAAGGTTTTTTTTCCTTTGGCTTCGTTGAGGATTTTTTTCTTTCTCTCTGATTTTCTGCAGTTTGGAAATGATGTGCCCAGGTATAGTTGATTTTTTTATTATAATAATATTTTTTTATTATGTTAGTCACCATACAATACATCCCTGGTTTTTGATGTAAAGTTCCATGATTCATTAGTTGCGTATAACACCCAGTGCACCATCAACAAAACCCTGCAAAACTGCAACGCAAAGGGAACAAAGAGGAAAAACCAGAACAGAACGCCCAAGGACGATGGGACGACATAGAAGGTATAACTCTGTGAAGTGGGAACAGCAGAGGAGAAGTGAGAGAGAAAGCAGCAGAAGACAAACTTGAAGCAATAATGACTGAGAATCCCCTTAACTATTGTCAGACACCAAGCCACAGACCCAGGAAGCTCAGAGAACACCAAGGAGCATTAAGCGCAAAAATCAGCTATACCTGGTAGGAAGGAGGGCGCAGCAGTTTGCCCTGCGTCCTGCCCTGTCTTTGGGATCTAAGAGGGTTACTGACTTTTCAGTGTGTTGAGCATCTTACTTATTTTTAGGATGGAGTTGTGGTCTCCAGCTCCTGAATGTGCAGAACTGGAGACTGCAAGTCCTAGCTTTTGGGTTTTGTTTTTTTAAGATTTTATTTATTTATTAGAGAGAGAGAGAGTGCATGAGTGGGGGGAGGGGCAGAGGGAGGGGTAGACTCCCCACTGAGCAAGGAGCCCAGTGTGGACTCCATCCCAGGACCCTGAGATCATGACCGGAGCCAAAGGCAGACGCTTCACCAACTGAGCCACCCAGGCGCCCCCTGGCTTTCATTTTTAAAGTCCATAAAAAAAAGCCATTTCTCTTCCACTTCATATAAAACCTTTTCCTTCTTCAGAATTCAAGCAGCCAGTGATCTCCCTGTCCACCCTTGCTTCCCCTTGTCCACTCAGCGAGCACTGGGGTCATGCGTGGCTTCCCCTGTCACCATTCCCTGCTGGCTTGAATGACTTGATCATGTTCGTGGATGATTCTTTCAGTACTCTGGTATCAGGGTTGCTTGCCTTTCTCAGCTCCAGAGATAGTTGGTGTTCTGCACTGTGAATACTCCAGTCTTGTGGCCACACCCTGGCTTTTGTTCGGCCCCTGAAATGGCAGACCCCACTGCAGTACTTCGGTTCATATTCTCTCTGTTCCTTCTCCTCTGCTCATCACTCCCTTAAACCTGCTGAGAGCTCTGTTCCTCACTACTCCTCTTCCCCCCGATCACCCCGCCACCCTCCCCAGCTTCCTCTTCTGTCTAGCTCACCAGTATCCCGTTACGGAGCACACCAGGGTTCTTTTGCCTGTCGGCAGCCTCAGGTCCTTTGCTACCGTTTCCCGATGCTCCAACCTTGGACCAGCCATTGGCCTTCTCCTTTCCTGAAGCCAGGGCTGCCCAGTGATGCCGGACAGGAAGGTTCCCAGTACAGCCATGCCATTTCACCCTCTCCTGGTCTGAAGCTCCTGTCGGAGCCCTCTCTGTGTCCTCATTAGTCTCCACTTTGGTCTTCACAGTGGCTAGATCAGATTTCAGACTCTGTGACCTTGGCCATGTAACTGTTCCTCAGTTCTCTGCAGATGGGCTCCCAGCAGAGGCTTTCCTTCCTGCGCTCTAGGGAGAATTGGGGGTGTGGGTGTGAGCTTACTCATCGCAGCTGCCACATTGATACCCACCCACCCTCACTTTCTTTTCTCACATGTCAGAGGAATCTGTGGCCTTCTGGGGTTCTTGGGTGAGTGGTCCTGCCACCTTGGGTTTTGATTAGCTGCCCTCTGAGGTTTTGCTCAGTTAGTTGTCATCTCTTGCTTCAGCATTTTCAAACTCCCCCTCTACTGGCTCCTCCTCAGCCCTTTCCTCCTAGTTGTGCTGTGACAACCTTCATCAGGGCCCATCTGCCAGTTCTGCTCGAGTTTGGGTGGGGCTGTGGGTTTACCGTGACATAACATGACACGACATGACACATTCCCCTGAATGAAGGGTGGCTCATGGTGCCCTGTTCCTTTTGCTTTCTCTTGAAGTCCCTGTATGCCAGTGGCCTTGTAATAGACTTGATTCTACTGTGGGGCCCTGGGCCATCTCTTTGGTGGCGCACACCCAGAGGGTGACAAGTGGGACATTCTTGTGACTCGGCCTCAGTGAGTTCTTTCGTATCCGGTCCTTTTGGGCTGTATAATTTCCCACTTGCCCTGGTTTATCTGCTTGTTTTGGGGGCAGATTCTCCAAATCTAGAAACATCTGATATCTGGTGGCCAGATGCACCAGCTGATGCTGGGCCTCTCAAGATGCTTTGTGCTGGATGGCTGGACTGCTATCTGCGGCAGTGGTGTACCTCGTGAGCCTTGGCCTCCAGGCTTCAAAGCCAGGGCTGCGCCCTCTATGGGCAGTTCTCACATTCATGACAGCCTCTCCGGTGCCTGTGTGCAACCCGGGCCAGCCCTAGACCAGGCTCTGTCCGCCAAGGGTGGGGAATTCAGTGCCACCAGGTGGTGGCAAGCCCCTGTTCACCTCTCCACGCACTTCTAGTTCTCACCCAGCAGTCAGGGCGTGCTGTGTCAGGAGCTCCCCTGTCACGACTGGCATCTGTTCTCGTCCTCCACCTCTAGCCACAGGTCACCCAGGCATGCATGCAGCATCTGGGATTGCATCCTGATCTTGGGGTTGCAGAGGGCCACTGTGCGTCGTGCTGGCACTGAACCTCGTGTGGTGGACCCTGAGCCTCTCCTGCTGTAACATGACACTGGTGTTGCCCTTGTCCTTGACGCCCAAGAGCTGGACAAACAAAATTTTCATTTCATGTGAGAGATCTGGATTTCAGGAATCAGGTTAACTCCCAGCCTTTCTAAGTACCCATTACTTCTTTTGTGTTTAATTTTCTCATTGATTGTTTCTCATTGCCTATCCTTCATTATGTTTTTACCAACCCTATCAAACAGACCATGAGAGGCCCTTTAGCCTCTTGTCCTAGCTGCTGCTTTGGGTCAGTCCTGTTGGAGATGTCATCAAATGGGTTTGCTGGAGGTCCAGAGTTTGAGGTGGCTTCCCAGCTGGAGAGAGGGGCCTCAGGCAAGGTGCACTATTGGAGGTTGCTTGGTGGGGGGGTTATCCACATTCCTGATTGAAAACCGCTGGTTCTCAGCATAACACTGACCCCACATGTGGGGTTGAGATTCACGTTCGGTGAAGGGAATGTGTTTACTCTGAACGAACCACACGTTATTGACACGGCACATCTCATTGTTCAGGACCCAAGGCGTATATGGTGGGTATGGTCAGGGAAGGCTGGAGAAGACAGCAGCTCTGCAAAGGTGTTTCTTGACCAGGCACATAGGGTGGAGGATTATAGAAATGCGCTGGAGTTGGGATGTACTTGGCTCTGCTACTTGAAGAAGTTGTTTGTTGGTTTATGCCTCCACTTGACAACTTCCCAGTTGTCATCAGCAGGGTTTAGTAAGTGAGAAGTCCTGCACATGAAATTTCCCAGGCTCTGCAGGAAAACCAGTTCATACTTTATAACCAAACTAGCATTATTACATCTTTGAACAGATGTAGCTCTGAGTGGTGGTAACTATATTTGCAAAGCTGAGCCTCCTTGAACGATGATGATTCACCATCATAAGGACCAGCAGGCTGATTTTTCCCGCAGAACCCCAGTTTCCAAAGAAGAGAGAACTTGTCTGGGATAGTCAGAACTCAAACTGTATTTTATTTTTTTAATTAATTATTTATTTATTTATTTTAAAAGATTTTATTTATTTATTTGACAGAGAGACAGCCAGCGAGAGAGGGAACACAAGCAACTGTATTTTATTTTTTTAATTAATTATTTATTTATTTATTTTAAAAGATTTTATTTATTTATTTGACAGAGAGACAGCCAGCGAGAGAGGGAACACAAGCAGGGGGAGTGGGAGAGGAAGAAGCAGGCTGCCAGCGGAGGAGCCTGATGTGGGGCTCGACCCCAGAACGCCGGGATCAAGCCCTGAGCCAAAGGCAGACGCTTAATGACTGAGCCACCCAGGCGCCCCTCTGACTGTATTTTATAAAGATGATTCTAGAAGCATTTCCACAAAATGTCTTTGTGGCAGTGCCTTAGAACTACCCCGAGGACACTAAGCTTGGAGAGGGAACTCTAAAAGTGCACCCCACAATGCATTCAATGAGTGCTTTCCTTTCTCTCTTCCATTCACTGTAAACTTCTGGATGGCACAGACTGTGCTTCAGCTCTGTTTTCCCAAGGCCTGATACACAGAAGGTGCTTAGTAAATGATGCTAAATGAGCAAACGAGATACAGACGTTCACTTTCTGGGTTATGGTTATATCTTGTTTGTTGTTAAAAGTCACAGAAAGCGTTGCCATGCATTTGGGTGGCCTGAAACCTTCGCATAAGGAACAGCTTAATAACAATTGAAAACATATCTCCAAACATGATTGGGTTTTCTGAGTCATTTCCAATCAAAGCTTTATTAATTCTAGGTAGTAGGAAAGTTATTATTAAGGACAGTTATATTTCTAGGATGTTGGTTAAGAGTTAAATATTTTGAAGTACGTTTTGAGGACAAATCTTAGATTATGTTCAAATTCTTTAGAGTTGGCAGCATTTCCAGATATTAACGAAGATCAAGCTTCTAAAATGTTTCTGCCTAACATTTGGGGTCTGGGGACTACTATATATTATTCTTTTTCACGCGGTAGAGCTTTCAACCACAAAATGTTTAACATCCAGTGAATTGGTCTAATACTAAGTTATAAATTGGTAGGTGGTGGTTTGAATATAACCTTGATTCTTCTGAAGGGTATTTTTAGGATCTCAAGCTACCTAGTTTGATCATTCTATGTACATTAAAAAAAAAAAACAAAGTATGTGTATTTGGCATTTTCATTAAGAAAAAGGCAAATAATCTAAAACACATACAGGCAAAAGAGATAATAAGGCAGTTCACAAAGGAAACCCTGGCAAGCTTCATAAGTATGGAAAAGATTCTTGAGTTCAATTGTAATGCAAATTAGAATTGGGAAGAAAATCAGTATCTGACAGTTTTGAGCTTTGGAGAAATGTGAGGCCAGAGAAAACTTACACCTGTCCACTCTGCTGGTGGGAGGGAGATGAAGGCAGGTGAGAAGCATCTGTTGAGGTTAATATGCTCATGCCCGGGACAGGCAGTCCCCTGTTGCATATGTACTCCAGCAGACGTTTTAGCCTCGAACACTAGGACGCCCGTGCAGAGACGCTGTAGCGTCCGCGTCTGTAATAGCGTGTGCTAGGAGATTACCTGAGCCTCTGCCAGCTGCAGAAGACTTACACAGGTTGTGATCAGTTAATGTTGGGACGTGTCAGTGGCACCACGTTATTACTGTACAAGTCAGCACAGACAAATATCCCACCGTGGCGTGGGAGATCATGTACGGTGTGCTGCCACTGACACAGACATGGGTGTGGAGCCGTCGGGCTCTGCGCACGTGCTGTGAAAGCATCTACAAGTGCACGGCTGTGTCTTGCGACAGACGGAGGTGTTGGCTCCCATCTCCCGAAGTGTCTATGTCTGTGTTCATAGTTCACAGGGGATTTGACTATGGTGATAAGATTTTCTTTCTTAACCAGGGATCTGGGTATTATTTTGCCCTTTATATCTCTTTGTGGGCCTTCTATGTTACATAGTAGATAAAAATCAATCTGTAGATATTTGGTTAGCATTATGTACACTGAATTTTAAGTTCTAACTTGATGAGCATAGCCACAGATCTAAAACAAGCAGATTCTATAGTTAATTACTGTATTTCCTACAAAAAATACAACAACAACCGAACAGTACTAAAATTTGTATGGAACCACAAAAGACCCCGAACAGCAAGAGCCACTTTGAAAAAGCCAAGCCAAGCCAAGCCATCACAATTCCAGATTTCAGAGTTACATCACAAAGCTATAATGATCAAGACAGTATGGTACTGGCACAAAAACAGACACGTAGATCAGTGGAACAAGATAGAGAACCAAGAAGTGAATCCATAACTATATGGTCAGTTAATCTTCGACAGCAGGAAAGAATATCCAATGGAAAAAAAGACAGTCTCTTTAACAAATGGGAAGACTGGACAGCAATATGCAAAAGAATGAAACTGGACCACTTTTTTATACCACACACAGAAAGAATTTCAGAATGGATGAAAAACCTAAATGTGAGACCCCAAGCCATAAAAATCCTTGCAGAGAACACAGGCAGTAACCTCTTTGACATTGACTGTAGCCACTTCTTTCTAGATATGTCTCCTGAGGCAAAGGAGACAAAAGCAAAAATAAATTATTGGGACTTCATCAAAATAAAAAGCTTCTGCACGGCAAAGGAAACAACAAAACTAAAAGGCAACCTACAGAATGGGAGAAGGTATTTGCAAGTGACGTATCTGACAAAGGGTTAGTATCCAAAATATATAAAGAACAGATACAACTCAACACCCAAAAAACAAATAATCTAATTTAAAAAATGGGCAGAAGACATGAACAGACATTTCTCCAAAGAAGACAGAATGCCAACAAAAGTGTGGAAAGATGCTCAACCTTGCTCATCACCAGGAAAGTGCAAAACTACGTGAAGTCACCTCCTACCTTTGAGAATGGCTAAAATCAACAACACAAGAAACAACAGGTGTTGTCGAGGATGTGGAGAAAGGGGAACCCTCGTGCACTGTTTTGTTTTTTAAAGATTTTATTTAGTTGAGAGTGAAAATGAGAGAGAGAAAAAGCAGGGGGAGAGGCAGAGGGAGAGGGACAAACAGGCTCCCCACTAGGCAGGGAGCTCGACGTGGGCTCAGTCCCAGCACCCCGGGATCATGACCTGAGCCAAAGGCAGATGCTTAACCAGTTGAGCCACCCAGGTTCCCCAGCCCTCGTATACTGTTGGTGGGACTGCAAACTGGTACAGCCAGTCTGGAGAACAGTATGGAGGTTCCTCAGAAGGTTGAAAATAGAACTAACCTACGATCCAGCAATTGTATTACTAGGTATTTACTGGAAGAATACAAGAACACTAATTCAAAGGGATACATACCCCCTGATGTTTATAGCAGCAGTATCTACAATAGTCAAGTTACGGAAACAGCCCGAGTGTGCATCCACTGATGAATGGATAAAGAAGAGGTGGTGTATACACAAAGGAATGTTACTCAACCATTAAAAGAATGAAATCTTGCATTTGCAATGTCATGGGTGGAACTACAGAGAATTATGTTCAGTGAAATAGGTGGGTCAGAGAAAGACAAATACCATATGATCCCATTCATGTGGAATATAAGAAACAAAACAAATGAGCATAAGGGACAAAATAAAAAGAGGCAAACCAAGAAACAGATTCTTTTTTTTAATAATAATTTTTTATTATGTTATGTTAGTCACCATACAGTATATCCTTAGTTTTTGTAATGTAATGATTCCATGATTCATTATTTGCATAGAACACATTCTTAACTACAGAGAACACATTGATGGTCACTGGAGGGGACGTGGGCCGGGGGATGGGGGAAGTAGGGGATGGGGAGTCAGGAGGGCACTTGTCCTGATGAGCACAGGGTGATGTATAGAAGTGTGGAATCACTATATTGTTCATCCGAAACTAATCACACTGCATGTTCTCCACCTGGAATTTTTTTTTTTTTTGAAGATTTTATTTATTTGACAGAGAGACAGCCAGCGAGAGGGGGAACACAGCAGGGGAGTGGGAGAGGAAGAAGCAGGCTCCCAGTGGAGGAGCCCGATGTGGGACTTGATCCCGGAACGCCAGGATCACGCCCTGAGCCAAAGGCAGACGCTTAACGACTGCGCTACCCAGGTGCCCCAACCAACTGGAATTTTTTTAAAAACTTCAAAAAATTTAACAGGATAGCACTTGTTCCTACAATTGGCCCATACTTAATACTCAATGAAATTTAAAAAAAAAAGGGGCGCCTGGGTGGGTCAGTCAGTTAAGCATCTGACTCCTGATTTCAGTTCAGGTCATGATCTCAGGGTCTTGAGATAGAGCCCCACGTTGGCCTCCATGCTCAGCGGGGAGTCCGCCTGGGATTCTCTCTCCCTCTCCCTCTGCCCCTCTCCCCTGTGCATGTGCACTCTCTCTCTCTCTCTCTCTCAAAATCTTTAAAAAAAATTGGTAGGCCTCTAACTGCCAGTTTCTGTCCATCATTTGGTCTGAAATGTCTGGTCTTCATGCCAGTTTCTGTCCATCATTTGGTCTGAAATAGAGTAAAGTTGACTATTTGCTTCTCTCTTGAATAACGTATGCAGTCTTTTGTAAGAATGGTATTGCTCATTGTTCCTTAGCATTACTTGATGGTGGCAATCTGGCTACTTTAGATTTTAGTCTAGATGACCGGTTGGTGGCTTTTGTTTCTGGAGGGTGGACATCACAGTCATGCCTTTTTGTTTATTTTTATTGCTGGTTTGTTTTGAAGTACTGGGTGCGTGTGTTCTTTGTTGCTTCTGGTTGTGATTTCTTTCAAGATGAATATGATAGTTGAGTTGCATCACCTTTACTTCTCATGACTCTGCCTTGTCTGTCAGACCGTCAGGACAGCTTTCTGACTTCTTACCAGGCCAACCCACTTTGCCCCAGGCCAACCCACTTTGCCCCAGGCCTGCTATGGCTAGGTGAAGACAGTGTCCTTTTACTTGAAAGAGAGTTTCCTGTGTTGTTTTGTAGGATTTCAGATGTGCTGGTATCTTTATGTTAGCCTTGTTTTCTGTCCTTTTGTTGTCAATGTCAGACATATCTGCAATTCTCAAGGCTGCAGAGCCTGGCAAGTTGCCTTCTGGAGCCCGTAAATCCGTTTAAAACAAATCTTCTGCTTAGGTTCGTGGTAGGAAGCAGAATTTGCCTACCTTTTTTGTCACTGGAACGAAAAGTCTGGCTCCTAGTACTATGGTAATTTGGGAAATGACATTTACTTTTAATACTTCTGTGCCAGAAGAGTTGATTGAATGTGCAGTTTCTCTTGACTTTGCAATTCGAAACTTGATACATTATTTACAAAATATTTGTGGTTAGGATAGAAATCTTGGAACAAAAAGCACTTGCATAAGAAATAGAAAGTTTTCTGGGTTTGCTGTTTGTTAGTCCTCTGTGACCTTGGAGTAGTCTCTGGTCTTCTGTGAATTGTAGCCTGGCAACGATATGAGGTCTCGGGTGGTTCTGTGGTCATTGCAACGACCTTTGTTCCATCCTAGCTTCTTACTGACGGCTGACTTTGACCAAATATGAATTTTAAAGACACTTATCAATTTTGTGAGTCATTTTTGCCACCTTAAAGGTAAGTGGTGGTCAGTGAAGAATTTCAACTGGAGGTATTTTCTGGAATTTGCCCCATGTTCCAGTTATCGCTTAGATGTGAAATTCACCTTTTAAGTTGTAAAGAACATTAGCTAACTTTATTTTCATTTTCTAAGGCAGGGGTTGCCAACTTTTTCTGTAAAGGGTCAGATAGAAACTCTGCTAGGCTCTGGGGGCCATCCGATCTCTGCAGCTGTGACTCAGCCCTGCTCTTGTAGCATGGAAGCTGTGTGGACAGCACATTTCATTTTAAGGACTTCCAACTCCCTGTGTTGGTGTTTGGAAGTAAGAACTTTTCTCTTAGAATCCTGGATTGGAGGCCTCAGAAAGTTGTAGTTAAAATGCTGAATTTTCCTCATGAACATGAATTTGAACTGCTCTTAGTAACTCATGAAAGAGACTACCAGTGAATAGATTTTGGATATGTGTAAAAATTGTTAGGAAAACTTGAAAGGGTTGGCAAGTTTGGCTCATTTTGTGGCGTGTGAGAGCCTGAGGATCGTAGTCTGAGACGTGGGCAACGCTGCCCTTGCGGGTGCTGGTCTCGTGTTGTCTTCTTGAACCTGGTAGCATTGCCTTGACTATGAAAATGCCCGCTGTAATATGGGGAGGGAAAGATTGTCTCCGCATGTTTGCCCGGCGGAGGCTCTCAATCACTGGGGATTGGTTCACTTTCTATATTTAAACTGAGTGCTTACCGTGTCCCCTGTCCTGAATAAGCCGTGGAGCTTAGAAACCAGCTATTTCAACAGAAGACTGTAGTAAACACTTCGTGTGCCGTGCATGTATGCACATACCGCAGTTTATTTAATCAGGCCCTTGTTAATGGACTGAATCGCTATTATTGATTTTCTTTTGCCTCAGGCTCCAATGTGTCTTGGCATGACACTCACTGTTACTCAGCCCATCTTTATTTAAAATTTTGATGGATTGCTTATTATGGAATTTTTGCAGTAGTTCTTAAAAATTTGCTTTACAGGGCGCCTGGGTGGCTCAGCCGTTAAGCGTCTGCCTTCGGCTTAGATCATGATCCCAGGGTTCTGGGATCGAGCCCCGCATCGGGCTCCCTGCTCGGCGGGAAGCCTGCTTCTCCCTCTCACACTCCCCTTGCTGTGCTCTCTCTCTCTCTCTCTCTGTCTCTGTCAAATAAATAAATAAAATCTTTTTAAAAAATTGCTTTACAATACATTTAAAAGATCCTGGTTACTGAACGTTTTGGCACCCCTTGCATCTGCCCCCAAAGCAAGTGCTGTACTCTCTGCTCCGCAGTGGGCCCTGCTGGTTGAATGTTCGGTCATACACTGGACGTTGTGGACTCTCCTTGGACCCTGGATTCTGTTATCTTTTCCTGAAGATGTTTGTCCTAGCAGGTAGTGAGCTTTACTGCACTCAAACACGGGCCCCCCTGAGGTGATCAGCAAAATCTGTGCCCGGTGCGTGGTTTCCCAGCTCCCACTCTCCATGGGGCCGCTTCGTGGCTGCCTTGTGGCACCAGCTGCAGCCCCGCCTGTCTGGGCTCCCTCCTTCCCACAGCTGTGCTCTGCTCCCGCTCTGGTCAGTACCTGTCCTTACCTCCTGCTCCTGGGTCAGTTTCCCTGAGCTTTCACTCTATGATTGTTAAGAGTTTCGTTTTTTGTAAACTCTTCTAGGTTCTCCTTTGAATTGGCTGGGTATTTGTAATACTCAGTAGCTCCTTGATGGTGTTTTGAATTTCTTTTTATGTTATCTATACCTACTAAACATACCCATTTTCTGTTCTTCGAATGATACTTCTAGTATCTGACAATCCTTTTTTGAAATCTTGGTTCTCCTTGGTTCTTTGTGCTGTTCCTTATGGGTCTTGTTTTTCATGATTTTGTGTTTTGTTATGAACTCACATTTGTTAGTGCTGTATTTGTGGGGATGCTTTGAAGATCAGGTTGGGGGTCCTTTCCTTCAAGAGGATGTTTACTTTGGCCAGGCAGCTGGAGGAGCTCCTAGCCCAGTTCTCCTTTTTTTTTTTTTTTCCCCAAAGAGAGAGGTTGGGAGGGACAGAGGGAGAGAGAGAATCCCAAGCAGGCTCCATTCCTAGCTTGTGAGCCCAACTCGGGGCTTGATTTCATGACCCTGAGATCATGACCTGAGCCGAAACCAAGAGTCAGACCTTAGCTGACTGAGCCACTCAGGTGCCCCTCCCAGCTCTCCTTTGTATTAAAATTACATGGCTTGTGGGTTTTCAGGATGCCCAGAAAGTATGGATTCATGCCAAGCTTAAAAGCTTGCTCTTCCCTGGCTTTGTGTAGGGGTCTGTGACCTGAGTCTCTGTCTTGTGTTGGTCTGAGGCTTTTCCTTCCGTCACTCTGCACAAAGCCCGTCTGTTGCACTGGAGCTGTGTACTTCTGGAATCTATCCTCTTTAACACATGCCTCCCTGAATTTGTACTCTCACCAAGTTCCTGGTCAGGGATGTTTTCCCTTCACTTCTTGAAAGCTCATCCATTTTTTCAGGGGTTTGCAAAATCTTTGTGTAGCCTTTTCTTTTCTTTTCTTTTCTTTTAAAGATTTTATTTATTTATTTGACAGAGACCGCCAGTGAGAGAGGGAACACAAGCAGGGGGAGTGGGAGCGGAAGAAGCAGGCTCCCAGCGGAGGAACCTGATGTGGGGCTCGATCCCAGACATCATGGATAATGTTCATTGAATGAAAAGATAGGATTAAATTGTAAGCAGCTGAATTGAACTGTTAGAGCACAGTATACTTATGAATGGAGGGTCGCCTGTGTGTAAATGCAGGAGTGGTCTTGGTAAATCCGGTCTTGAGGTTTTCGGTGGGACCCTCTCTGTAGTGTGTCCCGTGACTTTGTGCACTTTTACAAGATGGTTTTCTGTGGCCCTGTGGCCGGAGCTTCCCGTTCTCCTGTAGCGTCCCAGGGAGCATTATTATTTCATGTATGTCCTGCCTGTGGTGCCTGTCACCCCGCCTGCAGAATGGGACATCTGCCATGTAGGAAAGCCCTGCTCACCAGCAGGAGTATTTAGGGTGAGACTTCACGTGGGGCATCATCTTAACCTGTCTTCTTTCCATTTCAGGTTACTGCTGATGTCCCTGTACAATGTGAGCATCAACCTGAAAGGCTTGAAGTACATCAGCGAGAGCCCGGGGTTCATCCCGCTGCTGTGGTGGCTTTTGAGTGGTGAGGAGAGGGTTTCTGTGTAAATCTTCTTGTATGGCATGTGCGCCTCTTCCTCTGTGGCTGGGGGAAGGTGTAAAGTATTAGAAATGTTGGGATGGATTGTCCTAAGATGTGAGCATTCTTTAAAAGAAAGATTTCAAACTATAGAGAACTCAGTGGTGTGCCAGGTTGTTTCTAGCTCTGCTTCTGAAGTATTGCTTTCGGTGTAGTTAGGATTCTGTGACACAAAGAAAAATTATCTTTAAACATTTTTTTAATTTTTATTTTTTTAAAGATTTTTATTTATTTGAGAGAGAGAGTACAAGCAGGCAGAGAGGCAGAGGGAGAGGGAGAAGCAGACTCCCTGCTGAGCAGGGAGCCCAGTTTGGGGCTCGATCCCAGGACCCTGGGATCGTGACATGGGCCAAAGACAGACACTTCACCAACTGAGGCACTCAGGCGCCCCCAGAGAAAAATTACCTTATAAAACAGCGGGTAAGGGGATTCACCTGTCTTTCTCTGTGGACAAAACAGTGTCGTGTTATCTAGGGCTCTGAATGTCAGATGAAGGAGTGTGGGGAAAAGAAACCTGAGGTCACAGCTCTGAAGTTACGTATGCGTTGGTGTATGTGGAGTTTTTGTTTTCTCTGAAATAAAAGCTCTCTCTACTATTTCTTTTTCTCTCTGACCACTAATTTATTTATATTTTATTTTTAAAACATTTCATTCCAGTGTAGTCAACATACAGGGTTGTATAAGTTTCAGGTGTACAATGTAGTGATTTAACACTTCTCTGTGTTACTCAGTGCTCATGAAGATAAGTGTACTCTTGCTCCCCATCACCTGTTTCCCCATCCCCTGGCCCCCTCCCCCCTGGTGACTTTCAGTTTGTTCTCTATAGTTGAGTCCGTTTCTTGGTTTGTCTCTCCCCCCCCCCATTTTCTTGTTTGTTTTATTTCCTAAATTCCACGTATGAGTGAAATCATGTGATACTTGTCTTCCTCTAACTGACTTATTTCACTTAGCATGATGCTGTCTAGCTCCATCCATGTTGTTGGAAATAGTAAGATTTCATTGTTTTTTATGGCCAAGTAATATTCCATCGCGTATATATGACATCTTCTTTATCCATTCAGCAGTCGATGGACCCTCGGGCTGTTTCCATAATTTGGCTATTGTAGATGATGCTGCTATAAATATAGGAGTGCACATATCTTTTCAAATTAGTGATTTCATATCCTTTGGGTAAATACCCAGTAGTGCAACTGCTGGATCGTAGGTTAGTTCTATTTTTAACTTTTGGAGGTACGTCCATACTGTTTTCTAGAGGGGCTGCACCAGTTTGCAGTCCCACCAGTAGTGCACGAGGGCTCCTTTTTCTCCACGTCCTGGCCAACACCTGTTTCTTGTGTTGTTGATTTTAAACATCTGACAGGTGTGAGGGGGTCTCTCATCGTGGTTTGGATCTGCGTTTCCCTGATGCTGAGTGATGCTACCATTGTTTCACGTGTCTGTTGGCATCTGGATGTCTTCTTTGGAGAAATGTCTGTTCATGTCTCCTGCCCATTTTCAACTGGGTTATTTGTGATTTGGGTGTTGAGTTATACCTGTTCTTTATATATTTTGGGTACTAACCTTTTGTCAGATATGTCATTTACAAATATCTTCTTCCATTCTGTAGGTTGCCTTTTAGTTTTGTTGATGGTTTCTTTTGCTGTGCAGAAGATTTCTCTCTCCCTCTCCCTCTCCCTCTCTTTCTGTCTCTTTCTCTCTCTTTCTTTTACGTAGGCTCCACGCTCAGCATGTCCCAACGTGCAGCTTGAACTCACAACCCTGGGATCAAGACTGAGCAGAGATCAAGAATCAGACGCTTAATTGACTGAGTCACCTAGACACCCTGAGAAGCTTTTTATCTTGATGAAGTCCTACTAATTCATTTTTGCTTTTGTTTCCCTTACCTTAGGAGACATACTGAGAAATATGTTGTAGTCAATGTCTGACCATGAATTTAACTTAAAATTTTGTCCCAATTTGTTCATCATAACTTTTAACAGTATGTATTTGGTAGGTGCATGTTTCACTTAGGTGTGCAAAAAATGGACTTTCCTTATTTTTTCATAATTTAGGTTGATCTCTGTTTGAGCTTATTTTCTGTGACAGTTTTTTTCAGTTGTAACTGATATGCAGTAAACTGCACACATTTAAGGTAAACGATTAATAAGTTTTAATGTAAACATACACCTATAAAATCATCACTGCAGTAAAAATAGTGAAGGTAGCTAGCCATCACGTCCAGGAGGTACTTGTGCTCTTTGGTGGTCTCTCCCTCCCACCCCTCAGCTCCCTTCTTCCCAGACATGCATTCACCCTCTTTCTGCACTATAAATTGTTTTCATTTTCCACGAGTTTATATACCTGACATCATACATCTTATACTCTGTTTACCTAGCTTCTCTCATTCAACATAATTATTTTGAGATCCATCCATGTTATTATTGTGGACCAATAGTTGACTGCTTTTTATTGCTAAATAGTGTTCTGTGCTGCGGGTATACCGCAATTGCTTTATTTATTCAGGTGTTGATAGACATTTGGGTTGTCTCCGGGTTTTGGCTATTATACGTGAAGCTGCTATGAACATTCTAGTCTGTCTTTGCATGGACAAATGCTCTCATCTCTCTTGGGTAAATACCTAGGAGTGGAGTGTTTGGGTATGTGGTAGGTGTATGCTGCCTTTGCACGCCCCTGAGCGGCACATCAGTGTTCAGCTGCTGCCCATCCCCGTTGGTGCTTGTGTGGTCTCTCTCTTTAACTTTATTTATTTATTTATTTTTTAAAAAGATTTTATTTATTTATGTGACAGAGAGACAGCCAGCGAGAGAGGGAACACGGCAGGGGAGTGGGAGAGGAAGAAGCAGGCTCCCAGCAGAGGAACCCGATGTGGGACTCGATCCCGGAACGCCAGGATCACGCCCTGAGCCAAAGGCAGATGCTTACCGACTGCGCTACCCAGGCGCCCCTCTCTTTAACTTTAGACAGTCCAACAGGCACAGTGCTACCTTGCTGTGGTCTTAATTTGCATTTTTGTTGTGACCAGTGATGCTGAGCATCTTTTCATGTGCTCGTTTCCTGTCCACGTATCTTCTCTGATAAGGTATCTTTTCATATCTTTTGCTCATTTAAAAAAAATGGATTGTTTTGATTGAGTATCGAGAGTTCTTTGTGTATTCTGGATACAAATCCAAATATTGGTTACAAATGCAACTATTTTGTCCTGGTGTGGCTTGTCTTTTCCTTTTCTTAAGAGCATCTTCAAAGAAGGTTGGAAGGTCTTAATTTTTTTAAATGAAGATTTGTTTATTTATTATTTCAGAGTGAGAGTGAGAGCCAGGGCAGGGGGAGGGGCAGAGGGAGAGAGAATCCCAGACTCCCCACTGAGCACGGAGCCTGACGTGGACGTGGGACTCCATCTTATGACCCTGAGATCATGACCTGAGCTGAAATCAAGTTGGACACTAACCGATGGAGCCACCCAGGTGCCTCAAGGGTCTTAATTTTGATGAAGTTTTTTTCTTTTATGAATTGTGCTTTTGGGGTAGAAATCTTCGCCTAACTCAAGATCATAAATATTTTAAATATGTTTTCCTTTAATAGAATGAAGGGGGTAAACAGAAGGGGGAATGAACCATGAAAGACTATGGACTTTGGGACACAAACTGAGGGTTTCAGAGGGGAGGGGGTGGGGGGATGGTCTAGCCCCTGATGGGTAGTAAGGAGGGCACGTATTGCATGGAGCACTGGGTGTTGTACACAAACAGTGAATCATGGAACACTACATCAAAAACTAATGATGTACTGTGTGGTGACTAATATAGCATAATAAAAAGTAAAAAAAAAAAAAAAGAGGGGAGAGGGGGATAGGGACCAGAAAATGAGAAGATTTGGGCTGTAATTTAGAAAAGGATAAAAAAGGGAGCAATGGGGTGGAAAGTACAGGTATAGATTTGGACTCAATTGAAAGAAAGAAGTAACAAGAGCTGTTAAAATGTGATGCCCCAGGAGGCAGAGCATATTCCATCACTGAAGGTGTTTAAGAAAAAACGAGATAAGCATTTGTCTGGAAAACTTCAAGCTATTTGTCTGAATGACTTCAGAAGTTTCTTCCAGTTGTAAAAGTCTCTGAGTTCTTCATCCATTCCGAAATTAGTAAACAGAACTCTCTATTGCAAACAGGATTGGCCATGAGCTGCTTTTACAACAACAGTGAGGAAACGTCAGTCCCTCCACACCTTAATGTTTTCCAGACATTAAAAATGTTGCTATAACTCCCTAAAAAGATAAAACTATAGTTCCTCATTTTACATGCAGGTCTCTGATCCATTTGGATTACTATTGGCTTGCAGACAGAGGCGGGAGTCCCAGTTCTTGTGTTATGTAAGGCTGCCTGGTTGGTGTGACGCTGTTTGCTGTGACGGCTCTCTTCTCCACTGGATGGCCTCTGCACCCTTGTTAAAAATCATGACAGTGTATGTGAGGGTGTGGTTTTGGGCCCACTGTTCTGTTCCATGGATCCATTTTTGTATCATTATAGCAATACCATACTCTATAATAAATCTTAAAGTCAGGTGCTGTAAATCCTCTAACAGTGTTCTAATTTTTTCAAAGTTGTTTTGGCAGTTTCTAAGTTCTTTGCATTTCCAGGTAAATTGAGAATCAGCTTGTCACTTTCTACCAAAAATCCTGTTGAGATTTTTATTGGGATTATGTTGTGTTAACATTTCATTTGGGGAGAATTGAGATTTTCCTTAGCAATATTGCAGCTTCCAATCCACAAACATGGTATATATGTCCATTTATTTACATATTATTGGGAGACAGGGATCTCTCGTGTTTCCTTACGTCTTAAGAGCAGAGGAGCTGACCTCCTTTGTTGCCAGCTATTTTTGTAAGGATGCTTGTAGTGAGCACCCTTAGTAGGTAGAGATAGCAAAGGGTGGGTTTTGTACAAGCATGCAGTAAGGATAATGCTTCCCTCTAGGGCAAAGATCAGGTTGGCTTACTACCCATTATGAACGATTTGGGGTTCCTCTTATATCATGCAACCCCTGGCCTGTGCATGGCCCTGTGGAGTTGGGTCTCACTGGGGTGGCACAAGTGTGGGTATGCCCGTTGCTGGTGAGTAGTGCAGGTCTTTGTCTGGGACTGAGGAGGCTCGTGTCTTTCCTGCCAGCATCCGGGAAGCTATAGCCTGCTGACTTGTTAGCTGGCAAGTAGGATCAAACCTGCCTTCTAGCGTCTGAAGGGCTGTGTTTTGTATGGATGATAACTGCTATCCACCAGGGCTGGATGCTTGACCAGACAGCTTTTCTTCTCTTGAGAATGTGGACTAAGAGACCCATAGGATCAAAGGTGGGTTGAGGGCCTGACGAAGGAGAGGATAATTAGATGAGAGTACCTGATCCTTCTTAAGTGCCAGGCACTGTTTTAAGTGCTTTACGTATAGTCACAGATTGATTTCTCTAAATACCATGGTAAAGTAAATATTATAATTTCTCTTTTATAGATGAGACAGCTGGAGCACATAGGGGCGAAGTAACTTGCTCCAGGTTATACAGCCACTGAGTGGGAGCCCTGAGAGTTGGGCTCCAGACCCCATCTCCTTGGCCACTCTGTTGGACTGCTGGTTTACAAAAAGCACCTCAGACATGAAGCCTTGGTCCTGGGTGACTTCCTGCCTTTGCCTGCTGGTAGGTCGGCTTAGCTTGGCCTTGGAGATGGGTGTCCTGAAACCATATGCCTCTCTCTGTTTAAGCTAGCTTGCAGCCAGTGATCCTTCAGCACCTTCTGCCAGCTGTTTACCTTCTCATCAAAACATGGCCTTAGGCTAAATGTTCTGTACAGCCTGTTTTAGCTGTGGTGCTCCAGAAATTGTCTGGGTCTGAATGAAAATCGTAATGAGTCTCACTTTATAAAGCCCTCTAGGTCCAAGTAGCCCAGGACTGGCAGTTTCTGACTCTCACCAGAGATGGTGCTCTGTGACCAGGGTGGTGATTCCAGCTTAAATTCTGGGTCACACACAGTAGGGGACTGTGGTGAAGTTGCCTTAATGCCACTTTTCCCCACGGTGGCATCCGGCTTTCTTGTTCGTGAAGACAATTGCTTGGTCTTTTGACAGAGTGAGCACAGCCCAAACCCTAATAAATCTTTTGCAGGGTTATTTTGACTGATATCTTTAGAGTTGTTATCACAGTCAAACAAAGACAAGGTCTAGTAAGCCCAGGATGTTTGACCGCTGAATTCTGTATGGAATTACTTCAGCTTAAAAACTGAAATTTGTTACAGAATTTGGTGCATATTTTAGGAGGCTGAAAATATATTTTATTATAAAATAGGAAAATAGGAACAAAAATCGTTTTCTGAAAAGTACTCTGTGCTTCTTGGTGCTTGGCGGTGGTGGTGTGATTGTTTTCAGAATTCTAGACTCTTGTAACTGCTCAGAGCTAGGACAGAATTGGGAACTGGCATCTTGTACCGCTTTGCTTTTAGGTAGATCTGCTTTATGACATATACTAGAGAAAGAAAAATCTCTTCTTGTTTTTAGAAGATCTAGGAAAAAAGATTTCATTACTTCTCTCAGTAATGGGGTCCTACTTTTATCAGTTCTTGGTTGGGGGATTTAATGTATTTTAAAGCACATAGACTTTGGACGCATTTGACTCAGATTAAAGTTACAGATTTTCTACTTGGGAATTCACCTACCCTTTTAGAATCCCACTTTTCTGATCTGCAAAATGAAGATTTCTACCTCAAGGGTCTTAGTGTGTATTAGCACACAATCTGTCTGGGCCAACACCTCAGTTGGTGTTAAATAGGTGTCACTTTCCCTTTTTATGCCTCATCTAAATCTTTTGTGCTGCAGTGAAAGCTCATTTTCTTTTATTTCCTTTGACCTGAAGGTGGCAAGTTGCTATCAAGTACCTGGACTTCTCAGATCCTGAGCACAGGACCAGTTGCTGTTAATCATCCCTGACTTAATAACCTCATTTCCTTTATCATTTGTTGGATTTCATTTTCTTTACCTTTGTTCGGCTATGTGGCTGGCTTTTCCCCAGGTTTTCTCCACATTCTTAACATTCCTCGTAGGCTGCAGAACTAGCATAGAGTGCCAGCGAATGGCTGACGGGCAGGGTGTGTTGAGATGATGACCACATGTTATGTGACTGCTAATTCAAACTAGTATTTTGATCACACTTCTGACTTTTTAGTGCTGTATTTCCTACCCTGTTGACAGTGTTGGATAGGAAGGCTTTTGCCTCCCACCTTACAGTTACTCAGTTTGTCTAAGCAATGTGAGACATTGATAGTCCTACCAAATTTGTATCTTTAGCCCAGACCTCTGCCCTGAGCTCCAGACTCACATCTCCAGCTATCTACTTGCCATCTACACATAGGTATCTGATAGACATTCAGATGTTTCCACGTGCATGACCCCTAGCAGGCATCTAGACGGCTCCATGTGGACATCTAATGGACACTGAGACTCAGTGTGTTCAGACTCCATTCCTAATCTTCCTCACACTGACCTCTTGCCATGGCCTTCCCATGACAACTCTGTTTCGATTTCTCAGGCCTTCAAAAACCTTATAGTGAATCTCATCTCCTTTTCCTTTTACACCCACATCCAATCTGTTAGGAAATCTTGACGGCTCCACTTTCAAAATCTGTCCAGAATCTGACCACCATTTCCCACTCCCAGCTGGTATTGAGCCTCCCTCAGCTTTCCTTTCAAGAACTCCAGCAGCCTCCTCCAGATCTCCTACTGTCCATCTTTGCAGGGCATGAATTGGAAGCCAAGGGTATGATGGAATGGATCCCAGACCCACTCTCCTTACTGAAAACAGTCAAAATGCTGAGCGAGATGTAAAAAAAATGTAAGAAATTGCTCCTCTAAGCTAGGAAAAGGGTAATCGTATCTAAAGCCCAAAAGCCAAGTGAAAGTGGGAGGCCAGAGAAGCTAAGAGACCTGAGCTAATGCCTGCTCTGAGGGCATTCGTCCAAATGACCTTCCGTTTCTATGGCCTCACAGAGTGCGGGAACAGGAAGCAAAGACCAGGCCCCATCCCAGAAGAGTAGCCTCGTAGGGACTCCCAAAGGCATTTACCAACATTGCAGGGGTAAACTGAGGATACTTCTCCAACCCTTGGGGACTGCAGGAAGATTGCTCTTAGGGGAGGTCATCGAGAGGACATGACTGCTGGTTGCGACCTGTGAGCTGGACCCTGGCAATTGGAGGTTTCTCACCCCACCCCCACCCCATCCTTGGAAAGTGCACCCTGTTTGTCTCCCCGGCTCACACAAGCTGTCCCGAGGACATGCCTTGAGATAGACATGTGGTGTTGAGACCATTTTGACGGTATACATGACTGAATCCATTTATGGCCTCTATGTGAACTTTCTTTTTTTTGAAGATAGAAGTGTTTTTATGTGTTTGTTTTTTAATTTGTTAAAGCTTTGTTTAAATTCTAGTCAGTTAACACACAGTGTGGTATTAATTTAAGGTGGTTCGAGATAGTGGTTCAACACTTCCATACAGCAGCCAGTGCTCATCGCAATGAGTGCTTTCCCTCATCGCCATCCTGCTCCCCCCAACCCCCATCCCCCCACACTCCTCCCCTCCTATAGTTAAGAGTCTGTCTCTTGGTTTGTCTCTCTCTTTTTCCCCCTTCGCTTGTTTGTTTTGTTTCTTAAATTCCACATATGGGTGAGATCGTATGGTATTTGTCTCTCTCTGCCTGACTTATTTCATTTAGCATAATACTCTCTAGCTCCATCCATATTGTTGCAAATGGCAAGATTTCATTCTTTTTTATGGCCAAGTAACATTCCATTGTGTATATATGACATCTTCTTTATCCATTCATCAGTGGATGCACACTTGGGCTGTTTCCATAGTTTGGCTATTGTTGATAATGCTGCTATAAACGTCAGGGGCACGTATCCCTTCAAATTAGTGTTTTTATATTCTTTGGGTAAATACCCAGTAGTAAAACTGCTGGGTTGTAGGGTAGCTCTATTTTTAACATTTTTTTCTGGTGGGTGAGTGTGGGGACCCACAGGTCTTATGGCTGGCCGAGACAAGCCTCGTGTGCATGTTCCCTTTGCTTATTAAACCTGCCAGCAGCTGTCCTGGAGTGACCAGCCTTTCTCTGTGTTCTTTCCTTGCCCTCCATCTTCAGGGGCTGATCTCACGTTACAGCCAGGAAGCTCCTGGAGGTTATGTGAAGGAGGTTGTGAACTAAAAATTGTCTGTTTGACTTTTGGCACTGAGTATAGTGAAGGAAAATCTCTGCTGAGAATTTACCACCCTAGGTTGGTGTTCGTGCAGCTTTGAAGCCTTAATTCACGCCTCTTGTGTGGTCTTCATTTAGAGAACAATCTTTTCTGGAGAATTCTTTGTTTCTTTTTTTTTTTTTTTTGATTTTTTTAAATTATATTATGTTAATCACCATACAGTACATCCCCGGATTCCGATGTAAAGTTTGATGCTTCATTAGTTGCGTATAACACCCAGTGCACCATGCAATACGTGCCCTCCTTACTACCCATCACCAGTCTATCCCATTCCCCCACCCCCTCCCCTCTGAAGTCTTCAGTTTGCTTCTCATAGTCCATAGTCTCTCATGTTTCATTCCCCCTTCTGATTACCCCCCTTTTCTTTATCCCTTTCTTCCCCTACCGATCATCCTAGTTCTTATGTTCCATAGATGAGAGAAATCATATGATAATTGTCTTTCTCTGCTTGACTTATTTCACTTAGCATTATCTCCTCCAGTGCCGTCCATGTTGCAGCAAATGTTGAGAATTCGTTCTTTCTGATAGCTGAGTAATATTCCATTGTATATATGGACCACAGCTTCTTAATCCAGTCATCTGTTGAAGGGCATCTCGGCTCCTTCCATGATTTGGCTATTGTGGACAATGCAGCTATGAACATTGGGGTGCATATGGCCCTTCTCTTTACTACGTCTGTATCTTTGGGGTAAACACCCAGTAGTGCAATGGCTGGGTCATAGGGTAGTTCAATTTTTAACTTTTTAAGGGACCTCCACACTGTTTTCCAGAGTGGCTGTACCAACTTGCATTCCCACCAACAATGTAGGAGGGATCCCCTTTCTCCACATCCTCTCCAACAATTGTTGTTTCTTGCCTTGTCTATCTTTGCCATTCTAACTGGCGTAAGGTGGTATCTCAGTGTGGTTTTGATTTGAATTTCCCTGATGGCTAATGATTTTGAACATTTTTTCATGTGTCTGTTAGCCATTTGTATGTCTTCATTGGAAAAGTGTCTGTTCATATCTTCTGCCCATTTTATGATTTGTTTATTTGTTTCTCGTGTATTGAGTTTGAGAAGTTCTTTGTAGATCTTGGATACCAGTCCTTTATCTGTGGTGTCCTTTGCAAATATATTCTCCCATTCCGTGGGCTGTCTCTTAGTTTTTTTGACTGTTTCCTTGGCTGTGCAGAAGCTCTTTATCCTGATAAAGTCCCATAAGTTCATTTTATCTTTTATTTCTCTTGCCTTTGGAGATGTGTCGTGAAAAAGGTTGCTCTGGCCGATGTCATAGAAGTTGTTGCCTATGTTCTCCTCTAGAATTTTGATGGATTCCTGTCTCACATTGAGGTCTTTCATCCATTTGGAGTTTATTTTTGTGTATGGTGTGAGAGAGTGGTCAAGTTTCATTCTTTTGCATGTAGCTGTCCAATTTTCCCAGCACCATTTATTGAAGAGACTGTCTTTTTTCCACCGGATGTTTTTTCCTGCTTTATCAAAGATTAGTTGCCCAAAGAGCCGAGGGTCCATTTCTGGGTTCTCTATTCTGTTCCATTGGTCGATGTGTCTGTTTTTGTGCCAGTACCATGCTGTCTTTGTGATCACAGCTTTGTAGTACAGCTCGAAATCCGGCATTGTGATGCCCCCAGCTTTGTTTTTCCTTTTCAACAGTTCCTTGGAGATTCGGGGCCTTTTCTGGTTCCATACAAATTTAAGGACTATTTGTTCCAGTTCTTTGAAAAATGTCCTCGGTATTTTGATCGGGATAGCATTGAAAGTGTAGATTGCTCTGGGTAGTATGGACATTTTAACTATGTTAATTCTTCCAATCCATGAGCATGGAATATTTTTCCATCTTTTTATGTCTTCCTCAATATCTTTCAAAAGTGATCTATAGTTTCTAGCATATAGGTCCTTTACGTCTCTGGTTAAGTTAATTCCAAGGTAACGCATGGTTTTTGGTGTTATTGTAAATGGGATGGATTCCCTAATTTCTCTTTCTTCAGTCTCGTTATTCGTGTATAGAAATGCAACTGATTTCTGGGCATTGATTTTGTATCCTGCCACCTTACTGAATTGTTCTATAACTTCTAATAGTTTGGGAGTGGATTCCTTTGGGTTTTCCATATAGAGTATCATGTCATCTGCAAAGAGAGACAGTTTGACTTCTTCTTTGCCGATTTGGATACCTTTGATCCCTTTTTGTCTTCTGATTGCTGTTGCAAGGACTTCTAGTACTATGTTGAATAATAGTGGCGAGAGTGGGCATCCTTGTCGTGTTCCTGATCTTAAGGGAAAGGCTTCCAGCTTTTCCCCATTGAGAATAATGCTTGCAGTAGGCTTTTCATAGATGGCTTTTATGAGATTGAGAAATGTACCCTCTATTCCTACACTCTGAAGGGTTTTAATCAGGAAAGGATGCTGTATTTTGTCAAATGCTTTTTCTGCATCAATTGAGAGGATCATATGGTTCTTGAGTCTTTTCTTGTTGATATGATGTATCACATTGATTGATTTGCGAGTGTTGAACCATGCTTGCATCCCAGGTATGAATCCCACTTGGTCATGATGGATAATCCTTTTAATGTACTGTTGGATTCTATTAGCAAGGATCTTGTTGAGGATTTTGGCATCCATATTCATTAGAGAAATCGGTCTGTAATTCTCCTTTTTGAGGGGGTCTTTGCCTGGTTTGGGGATCAAGGTAATATTAGCCTCATAGAATGAGTTTGGTAGCTTTCCTTCTGTTTCTATTTTTTGAAATAGCTTTAGGAGAATAGGTATTATTTCTTCTTTGAATGTTTGGTAGAATTCCCCAGGAAAACCGTCTGGGCCTGGAGTTTTATTATTTGGAAGGTTGTTTATCACTGACTCAATTTCTTCATAGTTAATTGGCCTATTTAAGAAATCTATTTCTTCCTGTTTCAGTCTTGGTAGTTTATAGGTTTCCAGGAAGGCCTCCATCTCTTCCAGATTGTTTAGTTTTTTGGCATATAGCTGTTGATAAAAGTTTCTAATAATCCTTGCAATTTCAATGGTGCTGGTCGTGACCTCTCCCTTTTCAGTCATAATTTTAATAATCTCAGTCCTTTCTCTTTGTTTTTGGACAAGTTTTGCCAGTGGTCTATCAATTTTATGGATTCTCTCAAAGAACCAGCTTCTAGTCCTGTTGATCTGCTCTACTGTGGTTCTGGTCTCTAATTCATTGATTTCTGCTCTAATCTTGGTCAACTCCTTCCTTGTCAGTGGGTTAGGCCTGTCCCTCTGTTGCTGTTCCAGTTTCTTGAGGTGAGAATATAGAAACTGCATTTTAGATTTTTCTATTCTTTTGAGTGAGGCTTGGATGGCTATGTATTTCCCCCTTAGGACTGCCTTTGCAGTATCCCATAGGTTTTGGACCGTTGTGTATTCATTCTCGTTGGTCTCCATAAATTGTTTAATTTGTTTTTTGATTTCCTGGTTTATCGAGTCATTCTTGAGCAGGATGGTTCTTAGCCTCCAAGTGTTTGAGTTTCTTCCAGGTTTTTCCTTGTGGTTGAGTTCCAATTTCAGAGCGTTGTGGTCTGAGAATATGCAGGGGATAATTTCAATCTTTTGGTATTGGCTGAGACCTGTTTTGTGTCCCAGAGCATGATCTATTCTTGAGAATGTTCCATGGGCATTTGAATAGAATGAGTATTCTTTGGTTCTGGGGTGTAGTGTTCTATATATATCTATGAGGTCCAACTCGTCGAGTATGGCATTCAAAGCCTTTGATTCTTTGCTTAGTTTTTGCCAGGGTGTTCTGTCTATTTCTGATAGTGGGGTGTTGAGGTCCCCTACTATTACTGTGTTCTTATCTATATGTCTCTTTATTTTGGTTAAGAGTTGGCTTGTGTATCTTGCTGCTCCCCTGTTGGGGGCATATATATTAATAATTGTCATATCCACTTGTTGAATACTTCCTTTAAGAATAATATAGTGCCCTTCTGTATCTCTCTCTATGGCCTCTAGTTTAAAATCCAGTCTATCTGATATGAGAATTGCTACTCCAGCTTTCTTTTGAGGTCCATTTGCGTGGAAGATGGTACTCCATCCCCTTACTCTAAGTCTGAATGCATCTTTGGGTTCAAAATGAGTCTCTTGTAGACAGCAAATGGATGGGTCATGTCTTTTTATCCAATCTGCAACCCTGTGGCGTTTTATGGGAGAGTTTAAGCCATTTAGATTGATAGAGATTATTGACAGATATGATTTTAATGATGCCATTTCTCTTTAAAGTCTTTGTATCGGTTGTGACTTGCTGCTCTGTATCACTCTTGGGGCCTTTTTACCTTTATAGAGCCCCCCTTAATATCTCCTGTAGGGCTGGTTTCGTGGTTACGAAATTGGTTAATGATTGGCGATTTTGGAACGTCTTTATTTCTCCATCAATTCTGAATGACAGCTTTGCTGGATAAAGGATCCTTGGCTGCATGTTTTTCTCTGAAAGAGCTTTAAAAATGCCCCCCCAAGCCTTTCTCTCATTCCAGGTCTCTGTAGACAGGTCTGACGTAATCCTGATACCTTTGCCTTGGTACGTGAGAAATTTCTTTGCCCTGGCCGCTTTCAATACTGTATCCTTGGATCTAATATTTGCGAATTGCACTATGACATGCCGTGGCGTAGGTTTGTCCTGGTTGAGCTTGGATGGGGTCCTCTCTGCCTCTTGGACACGAATGCTTGTTTCCCTTGCTAGATTAGGGAAGTTTTCAGCTACAATTTGTTCAAATATCTCTTCTAGACCTCTGTTTTTCTCCACCCCTTCAGGGATGCCGATGATTCTGACATTGGATCGTTTCATAGAGTCAGTAATCTCCCGTAATCTACATTCGTGGGCGTGGATTTTTTTAAGACCAGCTTCTATTTTCGTTTTTTCTTCTACTAACCCATCCTCCAATTCGCTAACGCGTTCCTCTGCCTCGGTGACCCTGGCCGTCAGAGCCTCTAGTTTTGACTGTATTTGGCCCACTGAGTTTTTAATTTCTGTCAGATTCGCTCTCATTTCTGCCCTTAGGGATTCTATATTCTCAGCAACGCTTTCTCTGATGCTTTTTTCAAGTTTACTCATCATCTTGACCATTGTTGCTCTGAATTCCATTTCTGATAATTGGGATACATCCATATGTATTAATTCTGTGGCCGAGGCCAATTCTGTGGCAGAGGCCACAGACTCATTATCTTTTCTTTGCTGGGGGGGACTTCTCCTTCTCGTCATTCTGATGAAGAGAGATTGCAGGGTTGTCCAGAGCCCAAGTGTTGACTGGGACCCAGGCCGTGCGCCCTTGTTTTATAGAGATCTTAGGGATGTGGGCTTCTTCCTTAAAGAGTTTATTTATTTATTTGAGAGAGAGAGAGACAGTCAGCAAGAAAGGGAACCCAAGCAGAGGAGTGGGAGAGGAAGAAGCAGGTTCCCGGTGGAGAAGCCCGATGAAGGACTCCTTACGGAGCGTTGTGATCACACCCTAATCCGAAGACAGGTGCTTGGTGACTGCGCCACTCAGGCGCTCCGGGTTGTGGGCTTCTTGATTTTTCAGCCTGCCTTCTGGGGGAGGGGCCTGCCTGCCGGTACTCAGAAAACCCTGTTTGGGTAGAGTCTCTGTGTCCCTTGCGAGGGGGGATGGGGATGGGCACCCTGTGAGCCGGTATTTCCGGGCTTTTGTTCTCTGGCGGCTTTCCCTGGCGGTTTGCTATGCCTCTTCTGAGAGAGCAGCAGCGGCTGAAATTCAGCCTCTGTCTCAGAACAGAGGGATCGCGGATCGTTCTCCACTGATGTTCTGGCCACTTTAACTCTGTTTCTGTTGGTGCTGCTCAACCCTGCAGCATCCCGGGCTGTGCGCCCCACACCCGGCGTCCCAGCCCTCACTTCCAGGGCCGGCACGTCTCTGTCCTTTGTGTTTCCAACCCCGCCAGCCGCCAGCCGCCCCGCGCGGGCTCCCGGAGCTCCCCGTCTCAGTCTGGTGTCTCACGGGTGCTGACCGCGAGTCCGCCTGCTCCCCCGTGCAGGTGGCCCTCCAGCCGCCAGCCGCCCCGCGGACGCTCCCGGAGCTCCCGGTCTCAGCCTCGATCCAGTGAGCACACCGGAGCTCCGGAGCTCCGTGAGATGCTTGGTGGTGCACGCTCCCGGCTCACGGACTCAGTCTGCCGTTTCCAGAGTGCGGGTCCGCGGTCCGCCCGCTCCCCGGTGCAGGTGGCCCGCCAGCCGCCCTGCGCGCGCGCTCCTGGAGCTCGCGTTCTAAGTCTGTTGTCTCGCGGGTGCCGTCCGCGAGTCCGCCTGCTCCCCCGTGCAGGTGGCCCGCCAACCGCCAGCCGTCCCGCGTGCGCTCCCGGAGCTCCCTTCTCAGCCTGCTGTCTCAAGCGTGCGGGTCCGCGGTCTGTCCGCTCCCCCTTGCAGGTGGCTACCGCTTCCCGGCGCCCTGACACGGCGGCTCCCTCCCCCTTCTGTTTAGCTTCCGATATCTGTGCGCGGTTTCACGGCTCCCCGCTTCGTACCTCGATACTCAGCGCTGGAGATGTTCATTTGTAGAGATCCAGATGTATCTTCCTGCGTCTCAGGCTGATTCCGTGGATGTTCCTGCTGGTCTGGTACCTATCCAGCTCAACTCAGGGGACCGGCTGAAAAAGGGGTCCCCTACTCCTCCGCCATCTTAACCTCCCTTCTGGAGAATTCTTTGACTTTGACGAAGTCCTTAGAGAATTGTTACAGGTAAGGTTTTAAGAACCTGAGCTCACATACTAAAAATCACAAAAAGCATGGGGAACATCACTAGTGAAATAACAAATAATATAGTCTTGCTGAAGATTTCAGATGTAAGAATTATTGGATCAGTATAAATAAGAATGTTTAATATGTTTCAAGGAATAAAGGAAAGGATTAATATGAGTGAAGAGTAAGAAATTATAGAAATGACCAGGCAGATCTGGAAAAGGACCAAATAGTATTTCTGGAGATGAACAGTATAAATTTATTAGACAGTTTAACAGCAGATTATATACAGTTGAAGAGATAATTAAATTGATACGGACAGATCTGAAGACATTATCGAGAATGAAGCACAGAGAGAGATGGAAAATAGGAGCAGATAGGGATGTGGAGGAGAGACAATGTAACCTGTGACCAGCCAGAGTTCTGAGAGGAGAGCGAGTGGGACAGAAACCACATTTGAAGAGAGAATGGCTGAGAAGTTTGCCAAACTTGTTTACTTAATGTGGGAAGTCCACCTGCTTGTAAGCAAGATGAAAGAAAAGAGGTCTCTCCTTGGACACATTGTAGTGAAAACCACAGAATGTTAAGGATAGAGATGGTCTTAGAGGCAGGCAGACAGCAAAGATATGGCTTCAGGGAGTGGCACTTCGGATGCTAGCGGACCCTCCATGGCAACAGCGTCCCATCTTATGCTGGGACAGAGTAGCTGCTGACCCCAGTGTTCATGGGTCCTCCCCCAACAGATGTTCTTCAGAGCAGGGGTAACGTGGAACTGAGACTGTCTCCACAGCCCTCCCCTGGGAGTATGTCAGGAGGAGTGTGGTCTCAGATGGCAAGTATGTGAGAGAGAGTGAGGGCCAGAGGGAGAAGCACATGTGTGGGTAAGTCTAAGCAGATGTGGACCATATGAAGCAAACAGAAAACCAAAGCCATGGGGTTAGAACGCCAGGAGCGAGACCGCAGCAGGGGCACTGGGTGGAGCCAAGCAGGTCACTGCTTTATGAGTGCAGTGCTGTCCAGGGGTGGCGGGGGTCAGCGGGAGTGTAGCAGGGATGGATGACTCCGGACTTCGATGGCTCAGGTGTGGGTTAATATGTAGATAATAGAAGCAGAAATTACACCCATAAGTAACATGAATACAGGATAAACTGGAATGTGAAAAGTAATTCAAAAAGTGGTGAAAGAGAGAAAATAAAAAACAACAGGATAAGAGAAGTGACCAGCCCAGGTGTGCTTGCAGTGACAGGAACCATAAATGGGCTCCACGACCCACTTAAAACAGTAATGTCAGACTGGGTTTGAGACGATCATTGACAAAATACTCGTTGTTTATAATAGTTCCAGCTGGGACTTGAGAGTACATAAAGGTTGAGAGTAAAAGGAAAACATACCAGGCAGATTCTTAGCAGTTCATCAGAAGAATATAACAACTGTGCATTTATATATGCACTTCCTAATACAGTCTCAAACTAGAACAAAAAACTCGAGAGTTTTGAGTTATAAAGCAGATCTCAACAAATTTCAGATGATCAGAAGCATGTGGAATATCTTCTTTGACCACAGTACAGGGAAGTTGGAAATTAGTGACCAAAAAAATTAGTAGAATCCCATATCTAGAAATTGAGTAACCCATAAGTAAAAGAAATCATAATAGAAATCAGATATTTTGAACCGAACAATAAAAATATCATATATCAAAAATGATGAAATGCATCTAAGTAAGTATTTAGTAGAAATTTTGTTAGTAAGGAGGAAGGCAGAAAATTCATGAGCTAAAATCTACCACAAAGATTTTTTTTAAAAATTGAAACAACCCAAATAAAGTACAAGGAGGAAAATAAAAAAGTAGAAATGAACGGGTTATTACTAGCAGGTTCCACGGCAGGTTTGAACTGGTGGTGGAAGGCATCAGCAAACTGAAGGCTGGACCAAAAGAGACCATCTGGTCTGAAGGATAGAAACAGAAAAGAGTGAAGAAAGTGCTGGAAGCTCAGAGGCCTGTAGGGCACTGTGGAGCCTACCAATGTGTGCAGAGTCCCTAGAGGAAATTTGAGAGAGAAACGAACAGAAAAAGCTATTTGAAGAAATGATGTCTGAAAATGAAGAGCGGTCTATACACCCAAGAAGTGCAGTGCACTCCAAGCGGGGGAAACACAGATCTGCATCGAGACGTATCACAGTCCAGCAGTTCCGAGAAAACCTCTTGAAATCATCAAGGGATCCGCAATAAGATGAGCAGCTCCCCGCTCGTCGGAAACAGCGGTCATAATGCAGGGGGACAGATTTGTCAAAGTTCTGAGAGGAAGGACTGGGTACCAAGAATTCTGTGTCCAGCTGAACTATTCTCCAGAAGTGGAGGTGAGCTCCAAGCCTGGATAAACAAAGACTGAGGGGTTTTACTGCTAGTAGACCTTCTTTACCAGAAAGGGAGTTCTTCAGGCTGGCAGAACATGACAGCGGGACATACCCTGATCCTTGCCGGGTGCTGCATGTGACACATGGGGACGGCTGGGGTTTCAGAGCGGCTCTCTGTCCAAACTGCTGCTTGAAAGACTTCTAGCAAAAATGAGACCTCTTATCTCACTCCTGGACACTTACTGAAAAGAATTAAAAATAGGATCTTGCAGAGCTCTTTGTACAGCCATGTTCATGGCAGCGTGACTTACAACCGCCAAAATAGGGAAGCAACCCAAATGCCCGTCAGCGGCTGGATGGGCAGAAGAGAGCTGGGGTACGCACAGTGGGACCTTGCTCGGCCACAGAACAGAAGGACATCCTGGCCCCTGTGGCAACATGGTTGAAGCTTGAGGACGTTATGCTGAGTGAGGTAACCTGGTTCTGGACAGACAGATGCTGCATGAATCCACTCATAGGAGGTATGCAAAGCAGTCATACTCAGAAAGCAGAGGTAGAATGGTGGGTGCCAGCGGCAGGAGAAGGAGAATGTTTCATGGGGAAACGGTGTCAGACTTACAGAATAAACAGAGTCCTGGAGACAGACGGGCGGTGGGGATGGTGGCACAACAGTGTGAATGGACTTAGCACCACTGACCTGTACCCTTGAAAATGGTTAACAAGGTAAGTTTTATGTTCTGTAAATTTCACCGCAATAAAACAATAAAACACTTGAAGGGTCAGTTGTAGAAGTGTAGTAAAGCCACGTGGGGACATAGTCGTCGCAGATCGTTGCCCGGAGACATAGCTTCCCCAGACTGTGTAAACATGCCCTGATTTATATGAGGCATACATACACGAAATGGCATATTAAAACCCGCCACAACTTTGACTCCCCTCATCTGTCCGTGTTTGCTGCTCTTGCCCGTGTTTGAAGGCTCAGCTCAGGTCCTACGGCGCGGGAGCCTTCTGCTGTGGCCCTAGTCCACAGAGTGCTCCCGCATCTTTGGTTTCCCTTTTACTTGGAGACAATTTAACATTTTCTTGTTCTTTTGTTTCACAAATGCCAGTTATCTCCAACTAGACCGTGAGGGTTTTTTTTGGTAGGAACCAGATCTTAGGTATCTTTGGAATTCCTGTGATCACAAGCCTTCCTCTCCCAGGGCCCCTCAGCTATGGCGTCCGGCCCACAAACCGTGGAAGCAGCCCCTCACAGTGCAGTGTTGCCGGAAGCTGAGGTCCGGTTTCCATCAAGCCGTGGCTGCCCCGCCTGCAGTGCTCATCTTGCCTCCGTTCAGGGTCTGCTTTCCAGTTCTCCACTAGCCCAAGCCTGACTGGGTCTCAGGATCTTCTGAATCCATGCCACCTTTTCCTCAGCCCCTGGGGCCCTTTGCCATGGCCTGCAAGCAGTTAGCTACCCACATCTGGCCCAGCTTCGCCTGCAGACCCCTCCTGTTCGGCACCCTCCTTGGGGTGATCACACAGCCTAGACTGAGGCTGGTGGTGGCATGATTGGCCTCTGGGCTGGAAAGTTAGCCCTTGACTCAGTTTCTTTGGGCCTGTCACCCTGGTTGCCCACTATGCTCCTGTCCTCGTCCCCTGGAGCAGGCCTTCTGCACTGGCCACCGGTCAATGAGGGACCCGCAGTGCCAGGTGATGGTCTCTGTGATGGGAGTGTGAGTAGAGGAGGATGGAGCCTTCCTTGCAGACTTTTCTGGCTAGAGCTGTGAAGAAGAGTACTTCTTCCCCTCTGGGCCGCAGAACCACGACGAAGGCGGGTCTGTGCTGCCCGCAGTGGGGTTCCTGGCCGCCCGGAGGAAGTCTACCTGTGCTGTCCGTCACTGAAGCCAGGGTAGAGCTGCGGAGACAAGAGATGCCAGCAGGAACCCTGCAGTTGGTCCACTTCATCCTTTCCTTCCAAGTCCTGAGTCTTTAGCTTTTTCTCACATTTCAAGGTACTCTGGGAGCTTCTGTGAATCACTCATTTTGTTTTTCTTCAGTTAGTTTAAGCCTCGTTTTCCTTTCGGTCAAGGCCACCTACCTCCCTCCTCCAGCCCACACCTTGATTCCACTTCGTCTTTTTCCATGGCACCTGTCACCTTTGACATAAAGCACCATTTCCCTCGTTCTGTTGGGGGTTTGTTGTCCGTCGTCCACACTGAAATGAAAGCGCTAGAGGGCAGGGGTCTTCATTTGGTTCACAGATGGAACCTGGCGCCTTTAACATGTAGGAGGTCCTCAAAAACACGTCTCAAATGAAGGAATGAAAGACCAGTTGGCGTGAAGCTCTGTATCATCTCAGGGATGAAAAGCCATTGTTTAAAATTTGGTTCTATCACAGAGAAGATGGAGGGTTGGTTTGTATGTCTCTGCGTTATGTACACAGAGGGAGGCTGAGAGGTTTGGAGGCTAGGGAAAGTTGGGCTGCGTGACCTCAGTGTCCCCGCTGGCCCAGGTATGTGGCCTTGCAAGAGCACTGTCTATGTAGAGGTCCTGGTGAGCTGCATCTCTGTTATGTGAACAGTGACGATAACCATGTGATCGAAAAGCAGAATGTTTATGCCTTTATTTACAAAGGGTTTTTAAAGATTATTTATTTATTTATTTTTATTTTAAAAGATTTTCTTATTTGAGAAAGAGAGCAAGTGTGAGTGAGAGCATGAGTGGGGGGGAGGGGTAGAGGCAAAGGGAGAGGGAAAGCAGGCTCCCCACTGAGTGGGAAGCTCGATGCAGGACTCAGTCCCAGGAGCCCCAGGACCATGACCTAAACTGAAGGCAGACGCTTAACTGAGCCACCCAGGTGCCCCTACATAACACTTAATAAGGAACATAATTTAGGGGCGCGTGGGTGGCACAGCGGTTAAGCGTCTGCCTTCGGCTCAGGGAGTGATCCCGGCGTTATGGGATCGAGCCCCACATCAGGCTCTTCCACTATGAGCCTGCTTCTCTCTCCCACTCCCCCTGCTTGTGTTCCCTCTCTCGCTGGCTGTCTCTATCTCTGTTGAATAAATAAATAAAATGTTAAAAAAAGAAACATAATTTAAATGTCTGATTTTCACCTATTGATAGAATTGGGTGGATGGATGATTACTTCATATCCTGAGGGATGTTGGAAAACATTTGGCTCATACATGTCAAATCCATCAAGTTAAAAGCTATCTAAGATTTACTGTAGTCTGATCAAGGTGTAACTAATTTACAGTCACAATTTAGAAAAGGGAGCTAGTGTACATGGGGAGGTGAGTTTGGTGTGGGATATGCTGTTTGAAGTAACACTAGAAACTACATATCCAAATGGAACTATCCAGAAGGTCACTGGAGATGGGAAACTTGGGAGTCTGTGGGATAGGCCAGAGGCTTGGGGTGTGGGGTGATTCTGTGGTGCTCAGGCTGTCCTCTACAGAAGAGAAAGACAGATGCTGTTCTTGTCTGCCTCAGAGGGAGGCCATGACAGTTGAGTGGAAGAGTACATGGAAATGCTGCCCAAATTTTAAAAAAGGAGGAAACAGTTCTCTGAGAAGAAGAGAGTCTAATAGTGTCAGATGTAACGTGAAGATCAAGAAAGAGGAATGGAGACAAGGCTTTGACTGCGGGGACTCACTGGTGGTGCAGAGGCGGGGCCTCTGTGGGGCACAGGGTCAGGAGCGGGGGCGCTGGGAGGGGTGAGGAGGTGGGTGCTGCTCGGACCAGGCTGGCGGGACGGGAGTTTTGGGTGTTTGTGCCAAGGGCAGTCAGATTCTAATTTCAAATAGAAAAGAAGTAATTAAACACTTGAACATTAGTATGTCTCACTTTGAACACACTGCAACTTAACATCTTGGACTAGGAGTTATTTTCTCTTGCAGTTTGCCTTTAAATGGTGACTACTTTTCAGCATAAAAGTAGGCTACTAATTTGTGAAATCTTCATTTTTAGTGGTTTGTTTTAATTTAGGCACCTAATACTAGAATAATTTTCGTGATCATTCTCTCCGTATGAATTCTGTGTTCATCTTTAAGAGACATCACTGAGTATGCTTCGTCAGCTCCCTAATTAGGGATCTGGTGCTTAGGGTTACTGTTGGTCACACTGGGAACCCTCGGCTGGTGCGGTTGCCCACCTGATTTGCAGGGCTTCCCGCTGTGAACACTCTGTTGATGACATTAGTTTTGTAGCCTCTTGGAAGCCATTTTTATTCAGAAGTTGAAAGAAACTCTTTAGGAGGTAAAAACTGGAGAGTTAGTGTTTACCAAATATTTGTTGGGTTATATTTCTTGGACACAAATATAACATTGTAAGTGCTACAGTTGTGGAGAAAATGTTCATGTCCCAAGGCCGTATGGTCCCAGTAGAGAGAGGTCTTGGCTGGACCAGCAGATACTCGGCTGGAGAGGCCTCTAGTCTTGTGGGCATCACACCCTTGGTCAGAGTGTCCCAGCAGGCCACAGAGACCCATGTAGAGTAGAGATGTTGTCAGGGCACCAGAGGCCATTGAGACTTCAACCCAGGAACAGCCCAGAAGGCAGGGACCTCCTTCGCTGCCCCCCCCCCCGTCCATGCCAGTTTAGCCTGGGAAGCTGCCCGTTAGAGCTCTGCTCGTGTTGCTGCAGGTTCCAGGACTCTTCAAAGTCGTCTCTCATGCTGGGTCAGGTCATAGCACTTCGAGAATACTGTCCCTCTTGTGCGTGACATAAAACTGGGCACTGGGCGGGGCTAAGTGTAACACAGCTCCCGTCCTGGAGCAGCTGGGGTTAGGAACCACGTTGCCTTTCTTCCGTGATGTATTTGGTTGTGTGTGTGTATCCAGGACTCTGTGAACAGCTTATCCAACACCTTTGTCTTCTTCCTCGTATCTAACTATTCAGGGTTTCAATCTCCCTTTATATATATTTTTTAAGATTTTATTTATTTATTTGACAGAAAGCGAGCGAGCACAAGTAGGGGGAGCAGCAGGCAGAGGGAGCGGGAGAAGCAGGCTCCCCGCCAAGCAGGGAGCCCAATACGGGGCTCAATCCCAGGACCCTGGGATCATGACCTGAGCCGAAAGCAGACACTTAATGACTGAGCCACCCAGGTGCCGCTTCAGTCTCCCTTTTATGCACCACGTGACATAGAGAATGAGATCCTAAACTCCAGTAAGGGCTTTTGTAGAAGAAAAAAAAAAGAAAGAAAACATCCTTCTCCCCTTGTGCCCTGATATTCACGCTTGGGTCTCTATCCCTAAAGGTTGTAATTTAGTTGATTGGGAGTAGGGCACAGGCATCTGGATTATCACACCTGCCCAGTTCCCTTTCATGTGTATGGCAGGGCGGAGGGTTAGTGTGCTGAGGCAGTTGTGCAATCCTGTCATGGTACCAGTGATTGGTTTCAGCTTCTGGGCTCAAGCTGGTCCGTGCATGGCACCCATCTGTCCACAGTCACTGGTCCACAGTGGACACAGAAGTGAATGAAGTAGGCCCATCCAGACCCCAAGGATGGTGGAGAGGCTTCTCCCTCACTGCACATGAACAAGGACGTACATTGTAGCTCAGCGTGAGGGAGGAGGGCAGCCTTATAGGTGATGCTCTGGAGGCCAGGACAGAGAGAATGGATTCAGGCCTTGGATGGCGTCACCGAGCCACTGACTCCAGCCTAGGTCCTGCACTTGATGAGAGATGATGGATTCTTACTGCTCAAGCCCGTTTGAGCTGCAATTATGTACTTTCAGCTGAACTATTCTGATGTACTGTTCTGTAGTAAGTCCAATGAAGTTTCCTAAATTGGGTCCAAGTTTCTCCATATACAGAGTGAAGGCATGTACAGAAGGTGTGATCGTTGGAGGTAACATCTACGTTTGCTTGAAAACACACCCTGCCAGCACCATCTTACCTGCTTTTCTGTTCTTGACAAAATGTGCAGTACAGAATCAAATAGAGAAGTCCACAGAGCCTCTGCACGTGTGAATTGGAGGTGGTAAGATGGGGTGCAAGTCCTGCTGGTTAGTTTGGTCTTGAGCCAAGTTTGCTGAGCAGCCTGTGCTCCCAGTCTCCATCTGTAAGACAGTGACATTGACACGAGCTTCAGAGCGCCTACAAGAGCTCAGTCAGCCCGTGGTCCTCGAGTGGCCAGTGCGGGGCCTGGGGAGGGAGGCAGAGCCACACAGAGTCACCAGCATTTGTCCCTTTTAGACCTATGATAATGGTAGCTGTTATGGTCTCAATAGTGAGTGAAAATTGGGAATGAGGATGTCATCAGGATAATTAAAAGCGTTATTTTGGCTTCAAATAACGTTCAGAGAAGTTTCTGAGTTTCACTTCACTTCTCACGACTGTAAACATCAGCCACAAAGGTAACTTACATGTTTAATTTTCAAGACTGTGCAGAGTGCTTAACTCTTAGGAACATAGATCACAATTATGTCATTCTTTAAGAAGCTTAGCGTCACTAGGGCAAGGCTGTCATCTCTGGGGTGGGGTAGTAGAGGATTGCCTTCTATATGATATATTTTTTTAGTTTTTAAAAGATTTTATTTATTTGTGAGAGAGAGAGAGCACAAGCAGGGGGAGCAGTAGGCAGAGAGAGAGGGAGAAGCAGATTCCGCACTGAGCAGGGATCCTGACGCGGGGCTCCATCCCAGGACCCTGGGATCATGACCTGAGCTGAAGGCAGACGCTTCACTGACTGAGCCACCTGGGCACCCGCCTTCTATGTGATATTGTAAAATATGTGTGACTGGCTTAATTTTTCATCTCTGGTAACCCAGGTCATGTTTCTTTCGTGCATGGCAATGGAAGCCAGTATGAACACAGCACCTTACCTGAGCACGGCTGTGTGGCAGCCGCTGAACTGACGCCTGTACTCACCGTATTTGTGTGGTCTCGACAGCAGGTCTGTTTTACACAGAAAGACACCAGGGCTCGTGGAGGTGTGGAGGGCTCTCCGGGCCCCACAGCCAGGGCGTGAGGTGCTGTAGCAGGGCTGATTCAGATGCGTGATTGTGGGCAGGTTGAATGCTGTGGGCAGTCATAAAGGTGTAAAGCAAGTGGCAAACCCTCAACTTCTTTTCCACGTAGAAATTGAAGTTGTTGAGCTCTGGACCCAGGGGGACAATGGCCTACATCCAATGTTACTATCCTTACATGAAATTGCACATGGGAATCTGGAAATGACTTTTGAGTTATGCTGTAAATCCCCTAGGACCTGCCACTGGCTTTCAGTTTGCCCTAATTTTGGCTGCTCTTTCAACTGTCGAGAGGAGGAAAGATGCCTTTAGGGATTTTCTTCCTCCACAGCAGAATCCTAACAGTCCGTTCCTTTCATCCCTCCTGAGTCAGCGCAGGTGTGCTTCTCACTTACTTGGTGGGGTTACTTGACAGCAGTGTCTCATTTTCTTTTGTCCCGAAGAGACTTTCCCCGTGAGAGAACTGCAGTGATGTGTGTGGAAGTGCTGGGAAGTGCGTGTTGTTTTTACCACTGTCTCCTGGGAAGCATCCAGCCTTCCAAGGGTGGCTGGCACCACACTTGTCCTGCAGTAGTGGGGTGACCGTTCCTCCCGTCTTGCTGTTGGAGACCCATGTTTTCTCAAGTTCCTGAAGGAGTCTAGAGCCCAGAGGAAGGGTGTGGTTCTCGCGGCAGGCTTAGGACTTCTCCATGGAAATGCGAAGGCTTTGAACTAAGTTGGGAAGGGCTGGGACCGCAGCCCCAAGGAAGGTGAGGTGGGTACGCATGCGAATGTGGCGTTGTGTGTCCACGTGCTATGACGTTTGTCTGTGGCTGACTGCCTGTGACCAGGATTGTGTATTAAATACACAGTAGCATTTGAAAAATACTAAACCCTAGAGGTCCAGACAGTTTGAGTTCCGATTCTTAAATCAGCAGCAAATATGAACAGCCTGTTTTAAAAGCATAGCGGGAACTCCGTTAAAAGCAAGGAAGGGGAGGGGAGGCCTCATGAGCTCTTGCATTTCTGCTATCCTCCCATGCACCGTGGGCTCTTCAGGCCTAGGAGCAGAGGGAGTAGAGAGGCTCACCAGAGCTCTGTGTGTCTGCTGGCTGGTCTGGCTGACCCTCCGCAGCCACCCCTACGCAGGAGAGGAGGGGCAGTGGCTCTGATATGGCCACATTCCAGCAGTCCAAGGGCGAGGGGAGGCAGTGGGAACTGAGGTCTGTCCGGCGGATTGCTGACTTCCCCCTCAATTCTTGTAACCGTGGGATCCTCAAGGAATGGGTGTGTGTATGTTGGGGTGCAGGAGGATTGAGAACCATTGCTCTCAAGGTAAACACCAACCAGCAGATCTGTTGGATATCTTCAGAACAGTCAGCCAGTGTGTGGCAGCTGACGGATAGCATGCTGGGTTGGTTTTTGTCAGATCTCCATGCTAAATAGATTGATGGCTTGAAAGGGCATGGCAAAGTGACTGCCGTGTTTTCCAGGGGAAGGCTTGATGATGGCAGTGTACTAAGAAACCTGCCTGGCCCATGGTCTGGGCCTTCTCCCTCTTTGAGGGCCCGGGAATGATCTGGATAATAAAAGCTGCCTTGGGTTATACTCAGTCACAGAAACTGAGGTTTGTAGGGCAAGGGGGCTAGTGGAGTCCTTGATCTCAGGGCAGTCACTGCTAGTGACTGGGACCCTTTTATCCCCACCCAGAACACCTTCCTAATTTCTGACTCTTTAACAAACCAAACTACCCATTGCAGAGTTGCCTCGAAAGCATGGGCACTACAGCCGAGGGAAGGATGTGCAGAATGTGCAGGCAGATGACCTGAGAAGCCTGGGGGTCTCCCTTGTCCCTTAGCACGGTGCTTGGCTCCAGGGGTAGGCCTGTATCCTGCGCCTTCTAAGCACGCTCCTTTGCACTGTCTCTCTCTGACCTCTTGCCCTGCATGAGCCCGGACAGCCCTCCAATCACACAGTCTGCCTCACCAGGGAGGTCATACCACCTGCCCTGTCCCTGCTTGACATGCAGCCATGACGTGTGGTTTGAGGTCCATCGTGTCCCATCAGCATCTATCGGATAAATGAAGGGCCTTGGTCTGGCCTCTGGAGACTGCAGCAAGGTTTACAGCTTTATAGCCATGTATTTTCAATTAGGTTCCTAGTTTGTGCATTTGAAGGACATGGGTTTTCCTCGTTTCACCCTGAGAAGCCAACCTTGTGTCCCCTGCACTGCATGTTGCACAGCCAGTTTATGGTGTGCTTGAGTGCGCAAGAGCCCAGCACACGTGGAGTGGGCTGTGGTCACCTACCCATCTGTCATGTGGAGCAGTGGCTTTCAGAAAATGATTTATCTAGGACCACAGTGCCAGCAAGTGGGGGAACCAGGGTCAAACCCTGCCTTGCTCACCCATGCAGCGACGTGGCTGGTGACTTCTGGGGAATATGCTCACTCTTACATTCACTCTCTGTGGATTCATTTCATTTTCCCCCTGCACATCAGTGAGTTTGCAAGTAAGCAGGCACACTGCTGGTGTCCTGGAGTGGGTGGGGAAGGCTGGGCTTCAGAGTGGCTCCAGTGAGGGGCGGCTGGGCCAGGGCATCATGTGAGTTTGAGAGAGGAGAAGCAGGACAGAGAGACGAGGGGCTGAAAGGCTAGGGCTGGAAGGATTGGGGTGTGTAGTAGTAGAAAATAGGAGAGGAGCGAGCTAGCGTGGGGGAAAGGCAGCCACCAAACAGAGGGAGCGTCTGCGAGATCGTTTAAGGCAGAGGAACAGCACAGAGTTTCATTGGGTGTGAGACAGTTCGTGGGTCTTCTAGAGTCTACATTTGTATCAAGTAACCTCTTGAGGATCCCTGGATCATTTGCAATGAAGAATATGTTTATGCATCTTTATGTTTTGAATATATGTGAATTTATTATGAAATATGAAATTATTATCCCTGACTAAAATAGTATGCAACATAATGTAGTATATACAGAATTTCTGACTTTTGGGGACCTGTGACACCATCCATTTATTTGCTTTGTGACACCACCTTACTCGGTGATATGTTGTATGGCACATGTTCTAATTTAGATTGGCTTATTTAATTTCCAAATATTTAAAGGTTTTCCAGATATATTTTTATTGATTTTTTTTAAAGTAGGCTCCACGGCCATGTGAAGCTCAATGCGGGGCTTGAACTCATGACCCTGAGATTAAGACCTGAGCTGAGATCAAGAGTCAAATGACTGAACAACCACACGTCCCTATTTTACTTGAATTGTAATTTAATTCCACTGTGGTCAGAGAACATACTATGTATGATTCCAATCCTTCTAAATTTATTGAGACTTGTTTTTATAGCCCCCAATGTAGTCTGTCTTGTAAATGTTCCACATGCACTTGAAAAGCATGTGTGTTCTTCTGTTATTGGGTGGCCTGTTGTATAAATGTCAGTACTTTGAAGGTGGTTGATGCTGCTTCCGAGGGCTTCTCTATCCTTCCTGGTTTTCTGTCTACTTATCCTGTTGGTTATCAGGAGAGAAATATCAAAATCTGTGACCATCTCTGTGGATTTTGTTTTCCTTTCACTTCTGTCAGTTTTCACTTTGTGTGTTTTGCAGCTCTGTTAGTAGGCGCATACATGTTTAGGGCTGTTATATGTGCTTAAGGAATCGACTCCTTAATTGTTAACACAGTGTCCTTCCTTATCCCTGCTCCTGATCCCTCCTCTGAATTCCACTTTGTTGAGGTCAGTACAGCCACTGCAGCTTCCTTCTTATTAGTATTAGTAGATCATTTATATGTATGTATAGACAAAATACATAAAAATATGTAATATGTTTTTAATATTTATATACATCAAAAACATATTTCCATCTTTTTAACCTACCTTGTCTTTATATTTAATGTGACTTCCTTGTGTTGACCTTAAAAATAAAACTGCCAGTTAACTTACCAGCAAAAATGGGTTTATTTGGGAATAACACAGAGAATTGCAGCCCAGAAGCAGCTAGCTAAGGCAACACCATAGACAAGTCAGGAGAACAGCACAGAGGAGGCTTTTTTTTTTTTTATAGAGGATGGGGCTGGGGGTGCTGTTGTAAACCAGAAGCACTGCAGCCAGGAGGTCTGGTTCGATTCCTTCCCCAGCACTTCCTTACATGTGCTATCCTCTGTGCTTGGTAAAAACTCTGGGATGGCCGCGTGCTCTTGTTTACCGACAAGGAAGCCAAGGCTCAGAGAATGCGACTGCCTTACTTGCCAGAGCCCAGCAGTTCGGAAGTACCACACCTGGTGCTCATATCTGGCCTTCTGACTACAGGCCCTCTGCCTGAGCTTGTGTGTTTCCTGCTGGACCATGCTGAATCTATAAACTCCACCAGCGTGGAGTGTGAAATGTAGAAGTTATGTGTTGCCTTCATTTAATAGACGCTACGCCATTCGGAGAATTCTGTGTTTGCCAGGGGTGTTTCTGTTATGCTTACTGACATCTGCTTATTTTAATGTATTTTGACAGGTGTTGAAGTGGGACTAATTCGGTTGTGGTTCAGGCTCTGTCTATGTATCAGAGCTGATCCATCTGCCACGCGAGAGTATTTTAGAAAAGGAACAAATTCCTACTTGGGCTAAGCAACACCTTTCCCACTTCCTCTGTGTGTGATCTGTTGTCTAAAGTGTCATGTTGAGAAAGTTGAGGAGTGATTTTGGAAAGAGGGAAGTGAGGGATCTGTTGCTTGAGTGTAATTCAGAAACAGATGCGCTAATGGGAGAAGCCAAGATGTTCACAGCCATGATAGGGCATTCTAATTCATAAAGCTTGAGGTTATAATACTGCTCTGGATTTTTAAAGAAAAACTTAGAAGTAAATAAAGTAGCCTACTACGTGTAGTTCTGATCCACCTCATAGCCCTCTAATGGTTGATGCATTAGGTCCACTTGAAAGCACCATCTAAGGGAGCCTTTCCAGATGCCCGCCCCCACATCTGATCATTCCTTCTTGAGGGTCCCGTGGTAAATATTACAAATGAGTTATACTTGCACTTTCTGATCTCTTGCTTGTTAATGGCCTGGAACTACTTTAGTCAAGGAAAAATCTGTGGGTAAGAGAGACTAGAGGTTGTATTTCTTGTCTCCCGTAAGGTACACTGTTGGGCATGGCGTCCTGTCTGTAGTCCCGGCTGCTGAGGTGGGGCTTTACCTGCCCGCATGGTGGCTGGTGCCGTGGACCGGGCACCCTGCAGCTTGCAGCCCTGGGGCAGCTCACTTGCTACAGGTATTCACTGAGTTCTGAGCCATCCTAGAAACTGCAGGTTCAGAAATGAACAAGACACAGTTCTTCCCCATGGAACTTCAGGTGGAGAGACATGACGACAAACAGAATGGCGTATGTCATAAGATATGGATAACGGCAGGGCAGCACGAGGGGCTAGTGGGTGATGGGGTGGGCTGCTTTCCAAGTATCTGAGCGAGGCCTGTGTGAACTGAAGGGCGAGCCACGCAGAGGTGTGAGAGCAGAGCCTCACAGGCCAAGGAAAGGCAGTGAGAAGGCCCCGTGGCAGCCGTGGGCAATGTGAATGAGTGGAAAAGGCCAGTGTGGCTGGTGAGGGTTGGGGAACATCAGGAGAGCCAGAATGAGCTTGGGAAACCACCCATCAGACCAGGGCCTGTCCCTGCTCAGAGCACTGCCCAAGGTCTTCACAGCGGTCTCTGGGCCTTGACAGCTTCAGTGCAGAAGGAAGAGGAGGAGGGGGGAGAACCAGGAGGACGTGGTGTCCTTGAGGCCCAGGGAAGGCAGCATTGCCCGATGCAGCAAGCCACTGTACCATGTGCTCCCAAGCTAGCAAGCCGTAGTGGGTGGTAGGCTGGGGGGGCAAGGGGCTCAGCTGTGTGGGTGTTGGGTGGGTTGGGGGTCTTAAGCCCAGCCGCTCTGTCTGTCGCCTTGGTCAGCGGTGCATGGACAAAGGTGAGATAAGTTGCCAGTTTAGTGCTGCATGACCATTTAAATACACTCAACATTGGACGCCTGCCAAGGACGTGGGGTCAGAATCTAAGGCAGTGACACTGATGTTTGCGTATGGCTCACAGATGGGCTCTGAAGGCAGTTCCAGGAGAGGCTCCAATGACGCTCTGGGCAGTAGTGGTATCGTTGGAATGAGGATGTCGTCCTCATCACTGACTGCTTTGGTGGCAGTTCCAGAACTCTGATGGAAGGGTTCCTCTCACCACCAGAAGTGCCCCAAAGACCCCCACCCCTGGGCTGTTTCTGTTTCCCACATTGGCCACCTGGCTGGACCCTCCAGGCTGAAGAGCCCTTTTCTGGAGCAAGGACATGGGCAGCTACCGACCTCCACCCTCTTTTGCCAGAGCAAACTGTTGATAGGGAGACCAGTTTGCTTCTGTTTGGTTTTGTTTCATTTAGTAGATTTTGATTTTTGTGGGGAGAAGTTAAAAATAAAATTATATTTTAATTTTTCTTGTCATTTAACAGGATTCTGTGATCAAACCTTTTGTAGTCACCTTGAAATTCATGGGTTTTATCAGTCTCTGTCTCGTTTACTCCAGACAGGTTGACTCCTGCTCGCCTTCCCTTTCCCATGCTCTCATGTCAAGATTATCGCTACATTTCCCAGGCGTGTTGCCTTTTTGGGTTGGTTTCATCTCGACAGCTCTTTGAGAGAAGATAGGGCAAGGTGTTGGGCTCTCGGGAGCTCAGCCCCTAGTGGCCCCCCGTGGCAGAAGAGCTCTGTCACTGGCTGAGGGGCTGTTTGTGGAAGGATGACAAGGTGCTTGGCCAGGATTACATGCTACCCGTGAAGGTATTTGCTCACTGTTTTTATATTGACATGCTAAATTTTTCAGACTGTTATTTTAATATGAGGACTCCTATGGCAATATTAAACATTGTGAATTTGATCTGTCTTAATGCTTAAAGCTCAATAACTGTCTCCTGATTAGAGAATTAGGGTTTCAGGTTTTGTTGATTTGGGAAGATGGATTTGATTTTATTTTAATGGGATTTTTTTTTAATGAATTTTTCCTCCACCACAGAAAAGTAATTCTAGAGAAATCTTTTGTGGTATTTCAGGAGTAATATGCATTTACATTTATACGTAAGGGTACGTGGGTGCCTCCATAATCTGAAACAGATGTCATTGTTGGATCCTTAGGATATCTGGGAAAGCATGTTCTCGCCAGAGGGACCAGCAGTGCAAGAGCCCTGGGGCTGCAGTGTCCTGCTTTGTTGGAAGGACAGCAAAGGCCCGCGTGGCAAGAATGGGTCGCTGGTGGAGAGTGTGGGGTGAGGTTCGTTCCCTGTGGTGTGGAAATCGCTATTTATGGAATGCCAACTATGTGCCGAGCATTTCAGTAGATGCTTTTATAGGTCTCCTCATTTGGTCTTTACAGTAACGATGTCGGTGATGTCAACCTTCAGTTTACAGCTGAGAAAACAAAATGCCTAGCAAACCTTTGTTTCAATAATTTTGCTAAGATGATGGTGGTGCACGACTCTAAATGGCATGTGGGCCTCTGTGTGCTGCTGCTGTCCTCTGCCATGGCAGGGGCTCCTGGTGCACCTCAGAGTTTAGTTTATGCATTTAATGTATGAATTTTTAAAGATAAGGGGTAATCACCAGGTAAAAAGAGACAGATGTGTTTAATTTCAAGCATGACTGAGAACAGAAGGACCCTCGAACGTATGTGTGAGTATGTGTGTGTTGGGGACCATGTGTGTTGGAGCGTGTGTGCGTGTATGTGGGAGTGCATGGGAGGGAGCGTGTGTGTGAGCATGTGCGTGGGAGCGTGTGGGAGCGTGTGTGTGAGCGTGTGTGTGTGTGAGCTGTATTTTAAGGAGCCAGTTCCACCATCAGGAAATCCACTGGGCTGGGTCTGGTGAGTTTTCTCTGTGTCCATGTGAGTGCCTGTGTTCGAGAAGTATGGCATTGGGAGTCAGTGCCTGTGACAAGGTCTGTTATAGGGTGTGTGGAGTTAGGGATGTCTCAGTGACATGTCCTTGTCCTCTAGTCCTTAATTAGCTATTCCTTAATTCCCAGAGTGCTATTTCGCCATATCCTTCCTTCCCCTGCCCAGTGGGGTGGGTGTGGGGTAGATGGAAACACCTGTCACCATCTGGGAAACTACTGTCCAGGGGACCCAGTTTGGGACCCATAGATCTAACCTGATGGTGATGATGAGTGTGTGTGGAGAATGGGAAGGGATAACGAGGGTGAAGATAGGCAAGGGGAGTTCTTAGACCTTCCTTCCTGTTGGAGGGAAGGTGTGCCTGTCAGGGACTTCTTTCTAAGGAACCTGGGTCTACGGCCGTACCACCCTGAATGCGCCTGATCAAGTCTAAGGAACCTGGGTCAGCACATACCAGCTTCAGGGTAAAACATTTCAGTTCTGCTTGTATTCAAAGAAATGCGATTTAAAAATCCCTTATCATTTTATTGAAATATGGTTACATCCTAACCTTCCAGTTTGGATTTTTCCCCAAATCCCGGCAGATAGTAATAGAGAAGTTGCCTGCCACTGAATCTTTGGCCAGCTGTCAGTGGTCTGTCCCAGCGACCGGCACAGCATGGGCAGTGCGCACGGAGTCGGCACACCTTGCAGAGCCGGTTGCTTCTCAGCCATTGGGCATGGATGTGATGCATTACTTAAGCCTGGCTATAGGCGTGGCTCCTTCCAGATGCTGCTGCTGGGGACAGATGTGACTGTGTGAGCTGTGTGCTTATCAGAGGCGTTTGTGACAGACTCCAGTGACTTGAGAGCTCGGAGCTGTGGAGGATGTCACCCAGGGAAGTCACACTGCTGGTTTATAATTGCTGGTGGCTCTCCTAGCATACTTCTCTCTCCCATAGCCTCCTCACTCCCAAATGTAAAAACCTTTACAAAGAAATCCGTGTACTGTTTAGGAGGAAACATGGTGTGGTGCAACGATTTCCTGTCCATTTAAGTGCTCAGTAGGACTTCATGAGAAGAAAACATCCCCAGAATGTCAGGAGGGGACTAAATTGATAAAAATGTAGAAAAAACCAAGCAGAATATTATTTCATTTGTTTTGAGTTGCCTGAGCTTTAATAATGAAATAGTGCTTAGAAAAATAGTGTGGTCTCACATACATGATTTTCAAGAAGAGGCAAAGTGAATCTGTGTTGATAGGCATCAGAACATTGGTTGTGTAAGGGTAGGGATTGACTGGAAGGGAAGGGGTATGAGGGAACTTCGTGGTGATGGAAATGTTCCATATCCCATTAGGATTATGGTTTATATGGGTGTATACATTTGTCAAAACTTTTTAAAATTGTACAGGTAAGATTTGTGCAGTTGATGTAAAATTTAACTTCATTTTGGCAAAACCATCCAAGAAAAAATGTTTTTATTCACATAATTTTATATTCTGTGTAATAATTAAGAAGCAGAGTTTATTATATGTATCCTTATTTTAATTCTTTTCATTCTTTATTTTTTCTTGGTGTTCCAAGATTATTTCTTTATCAATTTTTTCCTGTTTAGAGAATGTCCTTTAACAGTCTCTCTTCAGTTTATTCTTTTGGACTTAGAGAAAAGTTGCAGAAGTTGTACATATGAGATTGTACAAAGAAAGAAAAAAAGTACTGAAAGCCACATGAGAAAAATGTCACATCACCCATGGGAGAAAAATAATTCAGTGATACTCACCCTGCTTCCCCAATATTAACACTTTCTATAACCATAGACTAGTTATTGAGACAGGAAATCCACATTGGTACACCATTAGAACCTCATCTTTAGCTCTCATTAGAATTTTGCCAGTTTTCCCACTAATAGTCTTTTTCTAAAAACAGATGTAACTCACAAACAATGAAATTCAACTATTTATTGTGTATAATTCAGTCGTTCTTACTATATTCACAGAATTGTGCAAGCATGACCACCATCTAACTTTAGAATATTTTCATCACCACCAGTAGAAATCACCATGCCCATTAGCAGTCACTCCCCATTCTTTTCACCCAGCCCCTGGAAACTGCTAGTCTGCTTTCCATATATATGGATTTACTTTAATTTGGGCCATTCATAAAACTGGAATTTTATAATTTATATGTTCTTTCATTTAGCATGTTTTCACAGATCATCTGTGTTTTAGTGTATATCAATACTTCATTCCTTCTCATTGCCAAATAATGTTCCACTCTGTAGATATACCATATTTTGTTCATCCATTCGTCACTTGATGGACATTTGGGTTATTTCCGCTTTGGGGCTGTGTTATGAATCGTCAAATTAATACTTATTAAGTGGAGCAAATGTTTGTTGCTGGATGTTGAGCTGCAGTTCAACAGCAGACCACAAGAGAAATTGAAAAAGAGGTTTTGGAAGACACCTTGAGGGGCCCCATGGGGAGGAGGAGGCAGAGTGCAGACAGAGGGAGGCAGGACATGGGCCAGGTGCCTTTTTCAGGGTCTGTGGGTGGAGGGCTCTAGGGTTCCTGGGCTAAAGCTGGACTGGTCAGTTCGAACCAGAAGAGCAGGGCTCAGATAAGCCCCATGGGTCTCTCATCTAAGAGGCACATATGGGAAGGTGCTGGGAGGCGGGGCGGGGGGCTACTCATCAGGGATGTGGGAGAAGTCCTACCAGGGACTTAAATTTGCTTGTGACTCGGTGGGCTGTTTTCTAGGGCACACGTGTGCTTGAGAGCCTACCATCAGTTTAAGGTCCCATCAGGCCATTTGTCTAAACAAAACGAATGGTGAGGCAGCAATCCCAGGGTGTAGCTGAGCTACACTCGCAACAGGTTGTTATCGAGCAGTCTGCAGCAAATGTTGCTGTACCAGTTTTTGTGTGGTGTAGCCTTGCTGTTAGAGTAGTCTGCTGGTGACAGATTTCCTTATTTTCTTTCATCTGAGGACGTCTGGCATTCCTCTTCATTTTTTTTTAATTTTTTTTATTTATGCGACAGAGACAAAGATAGAGACAGCCAGCGAGAGAGGGAACACAAGCAGGGGGAGTGGGAGAGGAAGAAGCAGGCTCCCAGCGGAGGAGCCTGATATGGGGCTCGATCCCACAACGCTGGGATCACGCCCTGAGCCGAAGGCAGACGCTCAACCGCCGTGCCACCCAGGCGCCCCTCCTCTTCATTTTTGAAGGACATTTTCACTGGGTATAGGATTCTGGGTTGATGATTCTTTTCTTTCAACATGTGGAAAGTGGTGTGTCACTTTGTTCTGGCCTCTGTGGCTTCTGGCGAGAGGTCCAATATCATTGGATTGTTTTTCCTCCCATAGGCAACGTGTCATTTCTCTCTTGCAGCTTTCAAGATTTATCTTCTTTGTTTTTAGCTTTCAGAAGTTTGGCTATGATGTGTCTTGGCATAGATTTCTTGAGGTCTATCCCAATTTGAGTTTGCTCAGCTTTTTGGATCTGTAGGTTTGTGTTCTGCCAAATAGGGTAAAATCTCAGCTATTGTTTCTTAGAGTATTTTCCAGCCCTGCAGTGATACAAATGTTAAATCTTCTTTACAGTCCCACTGGGCCCAGGGGCTTTGTTTATTTTTTCTCAGTCTTTTTTCTCTCTGTTATTCAGATTGGGTAATTTCTATTGTCCTATCCTCCAGTTCACTGATCTTTCCTCTGTCCCTTCCATTATTCTCTATCAAGTTTTTAATTTCATTTACTGTATTTTTCAGTTCTAATGTTTCCCTTTGTTCTTCTTTATATCTTCGATTTCTTTGATGAGACTTTTTTTTTTCTCATTTGCTTCTAGTAGGATGAGGTTGCTCATTGAATAACTTTTATATTGGCTGCTTAAAAACTCTCATCAGATAATCTTCATATCTATGTTGTTTTTGTGTTTCAGTCGGGTGAATGCCTTTTCTCACTCTGGTTGACTCACTCATCTCCCAGCCCATAATTGAGCCATCTATAAGAATGCTGTTTGTCTCAAGTAATGTTTTCCATGATTGTTTTAAAAGATTGAGTAGTTATAACTCAGAATTTGCTAATCTGTGGCCCGAACAGACCTAATTTCTGTGTTATTTCCTTCCTATATAGTTTTGGTACATAAGCTGATTTCCTTTCTTGTAGTCTGTATTCCCTTCCAGTACTGTTACCAAGCTGATTCTCTTCCTCCGCGTGTGTTGGCCGTCCTGATTCTGTCTGCGTATCCCATGTCGTCTTCTCTCTTGGTATGCTTCCTTGTTTAGGTGGAGCATGTCCTGTCAGGTCTCCAGAGAATAGGTGTGTGGGAGGCAAAACTTTTGAGATATTATGTGTTTGGATTGTCTTTATTTTACCCATACCTATAAAAGTCACAGTTTGGTTTGGTATACAATCCCAGGTTAGAATTATTTTTTATTTCTGATTTTTGAAGACATTATTACTTTATCTTCTAATGTCCAATGTTGAGCAGTTTTGATTCCTAATTCTTTTTATGTGATCTGTTTTTCCCTCTAAAAGCTTACAGAATCTTCTCTTTGTTTCATTTTTTGAACTGAAATTTTATGCTGATATGCCTGGTGTATTACATGTATATTTAATTAATTTTGGTGGAAACTAAAAGGGCCCTTTTCAGTTTGGAAACTTACGTCTTTTAGTTCTTGTTATTTTTTTTCAATTATTTTGAATTATTGAATCATTACCAAGTGATTTCCTTTCTCTGTTGACTCAGTTCTCTCTTTCTGGGTTATCTGTTATTTGGGCGTGGAGCCCCCTCTCCTAGTCCTCTTTTTCTTCTGTTCTCCGTCTCTGCTTTTTTAGCCCCACTTTTGAGAGATTTCCTCAACTTTATTTTCTGTCCTTCCTAGTGAGGTCTTCATCTCTACTATCATGCATTTAATTTCTAACTGCCTTTTTTTGGAATTAAAAAATATAACATGTCATTCTTACTTAATGGATGATATAACTTCTTTTATCTCCTTGAGGAAGGTATTAATATTTTTTTAAAAATTTTCTTCTCATTGCATACTCTTTGCTTTTTCCTCCTTTTGTTTCTGTTGAAAATGATAACCATCTTTTCTTAGGGGTCTGGTGATGTGCATTGTCTTCTCATGTTTAAGGGTGAGATTTATAGTACAACACCCATTCATGATAAAAACCCTCAACAAAGTAGGTCTAGAAGGGAACATACCNGGTGATGTGCATTGTCTTCTCATGTTTAAGGGTGAGATTTATAGTACAACACCCATTCATGATAAAAACCCTCAACAAAGTAGGTCTAGAAAGGAACATACCTGGGGCGCCTGGGTGGCATAGCAGTTAAAGCGTCTGCCTTCGGCTCAGGGCGTGATCCCCGCGTTACGGGATCGAGCCCCACATCGGGCTCCTCCACTGTGAGCCTGCTTCTTCCTCTCCCACTCCCCCTGCTTGTGTTCCCTCTCTCGCTGGCTGTCTCTGTCTCTGTCGAATAAAGAAATAAAATCTTTAAAAAAAAAAAAAAAGGGAACATACCTCAACATAATAAAGGCCATATATGAAAAACCCACAGCAAACATCATATTCAGTGGGGAAAAACTGAGAGCTTTTCCCCTAAGGGCAAGGTCAAGATAAGGGTGTCTGTTCTCATCACTTTTATTCAACATAGGTACTGGAAAGTCCTAGCCACAGAAATCAGACAACAAAAATAAATAAAAGTCATGAAAATTGGTAAGGAAGAAGTAAACTTTCACTATTTGCAGATGACATGATACTCTGTATAGAAAACTCAGAAGATTCTACCAAAAAACTACTAGAACTGATAAATGAATTCAGTAAAGTCACAGGATACAAAGATCATCAAAGAGAAATCTGTTGCATTTCTATACACTAATAATGAAGCAGCAGACAGTGAAATTAAGAAAACAATCCCATTTACAATTGTACCAAAAATAATAAAATACCTGGGAGTAAACTTAACCAAAAAGGTTAAAGATCCGTACTCTGAAAACTGTAAAACACTGATGAAAGAATTTGAAGAGGACACAAAGAAATGGAAAGACATTCCATGCTCATGGATCAGAAGAACAGATACTGTTAAAATGCCTATATACCCAAAGCAGTCTACAGATTTAGTGCAATCCCTATCAAGATACCAACAGCATTTTTCACAGAACTAGAATGAACAGTCCTAAAATTTGTATGGAACCGTGAAAGACCCTGAATAGCCAAAGCAATCCTGAAAAAGAAAAGCAAAACTGGAAGCCTCACAATTTCAGACTTCAAGTTTATATTACAGAGATGTAGTAATCAAAATAGTATGGTACTGGCACAAAAACAGATAAACCATGGAACAGAATAGAAAGCCCAGAAATAAATTCACAATTATATGGTCAATTAATCTTCAACAGAGGAGGAAAGAATAAGCAATGGGAAAAAGACAGTCTCTTCAAAAAATGGTGTTGGGAAAAGTGAACAGCTACATGCAAAAGAATGAAACTAGACCACTTTCTTTTACCGTATACAAAAATAAATTCAAAATATATTAAAGAACTGATTGTGAGACCCGAAAACATAGAAATCCTAGAGGAGAGCACATGCAGTACTTTCTTTGACATCAACCATGGCACCATTTTCCTGGATATACCTCCTAAAGCAAGGGAAATAAAAGCAAAAATAAACTATTGGGACTTCATCAAGATAAAAAACTTCTGCACAGCTGAGGAAATAATCAATAAAACTAAAAGACAGAGTGGGAGAAGACATTTGCAAATGACATATCCAATGAAGGGTTAGTATCCAAAATATATAAAAAATTGATACAGCTCAACACCCAAAACCCAAATAACCCAATTAAAAAAAATGGCCAGAAGACGTGAACAGACCATTCACCAAAGAAAACATTCAAAAGATGCTTAACATCACTCATCATGAGGGAAATGCAAATCCAAACCACAGTGAGATACCCCCTCACACCAGTCTGGATAGCTAAAATCAATAACACAAGAAACAACAAGTGTTGGCAAGGATGGAGGGAAAGGGGAACCCTCGTGCACTGCTGGTGGGAATGCAAACTGGTGCAGCCACTCTGGAAAACAGTAGGGAGGTTCCTCAAAAGGTTAAAAATAGAACTACCCTACGATCCAGTAATGGCAGTACTAGATATTTACCCCCAAAATACAAAAACAATCAAAGGGATACAGGCACCCCTGTGGTTATTGCAGCACTATCTACAATAGCCAAACTGTGGGAGCAGCCCAAGCGTCCATTGACTGATGAACGGATAAAGGTGTGGTACATACACAATACTCAGCCACCAAAAAGAATGAAATCTTACCATTTGCAGTGATGTGGATGGAGCTACAGAGTATAATGCTAAATGAAAGAAGTCAGAGAAAGACAAATGCCATATGATTTCACTCATGTGGAATTTAAGAAATAGAAACGAGACACATGAGCGAAGGATAAAAAAGAGGCAAACCAAGAAACAGACTCTTCACCGAACAAACTGATGGTCACCAGAGGGGAGGTGGGGGGGGATGGGTGAGACAGGTGATGGGGATTAAAGGGTATACATACTGTGATGAGCACTGAGTCATGTAGAGAAGTGTTGGATCACTGTGTCGTACGTCTGAAACTAACATGACACTGTATGTTACCTACATTAGAAAAAATGGGAGGGGGGCACCTGGGTGGCACAGCGGTTAAGCATCTGCCTTCGGCTCAGGGCGTGATCCCAGTGTTCTGGGATCGAGCCCCACATCAGGCTCCTCCACTGGGAGCCTGCTTCTTCCTCTCCCACCCCCCCTGCTTGTGTTCCCTCTCTCGCTGGCTGTCTCTATCTCTGTCAAATAAATAAATAAAAATCTTAAAAAAAAAAGAGAGAAAAATGGGAGGGATTTATGCTGACTGGCAGTCCTAGCATGTGGGTGAGGCTTGGGAACTTGACTGTAGCGAGAGCTGGCTCAGCCGTTCACTGGGAACCCACAGTCAGCACCGTTAGGTGTTTTCTCTTGGGTCATTTAGATTGGCTGGAGTGAACTCATCTAGTCTGTGTATAGGGCAGAGGTCTACAAGCTCTGGAAACATGGTAGGGAAGAGGGAGTGTCTTAGAATTTATGGGTATGTTTTCATATAATTCATGTGTTTTCCAGTGTTCCATCTTCAGTTGTGCCTAATGTCCCTGCTCCAGAGATTCTTTAGAAAATAACCAGCCCTTGGGGGGAGAGCAATTGCTCAGGGGCAGGGAATAAGGAAGAGGGTCCAGAGCTGTAATTGTTTCCTTTTTTAAGGGTCAGGCTTATTGAGTTATAATTTTACATAGAGTGAAATCCACTTACTAGTACGGAGTTCTCTGAGTTGTGACATATGCATATACCATGTAACCACCGCCATAATCAAGACACAGGATGGTTTCATCACCACAGAATATTCTCTGTGCCACTTTGTGATCGTACCCTCCTCACCCCCAGGCCCTGGCAAACACATATCTCTTTTCTTGTGGTTTTGACATTTCCAGAATAGCATATATAAACAGGATAATAATGTGTGTAGATTTTAAAGTCCAGCTTGTTTCTCGGAATAATTCTTTTGAGATTCATCATGTTTTTGTGTGTATCAGTTGTTAACTTCTTTTATTACTATTTACGTTTTTACTCTATAGAGATACCGTGGTCTCTTTATACCTGTTCATCAGTTGAAAAATGCTTGGGTTATCTCCAGATTTTGGCAACTATGAGCAAAGATACTGTCACTAAAATACTTGAAAATACATTTAACCAGAGAAAATACATAAATGGGAAGTAAGCACATGAAAAGATGTCTTTTCCAACATTTTGACAATTTTTATTGGGTTTTATTATTATTATTATTGAGTATTTTTGAGTTTATATTCTGTATTCAAGTTTTTTTTTTTAATAAATCAGATACATGTTTTACAAGTATTTTCTCCTGGCCTGCTGGTTCGTCTTTTCACCTCCTAACTGTACCTTTGGAGGAGCAGGTGTTTTTAATTTTGTTAGAGCTTATTCATGTTGTCTTGTATGGATTGTGCGTTTGGTTTTATATCTAAGAAACCCTTGCCAAATTCAAGGTTACAAAGGTTTTCTCTTGTTTTCTTATAGAAGTTCTTGGTGTTTTAGGTTTTGCATTTAAGTCTATTATTAATTTTCGTGTAAGTTTTATATGTGAGGCAAGGTATGGATTCAAGTTCTCTGTTTTTATATATGCGTGTTCAATTTCTCCAGCACTAATTATTGAAAAGGCTATTATTTTTTAAATTAATTCTTTTATGCTGCAAAAAGGTGCTTTTATTATCACGGGGACAGGACCATGGCCTAAAAGAGTTGCACTGGGAATGGCGAGGAGCTACTGATTATATACTTTTAAGTTTGTGGAGGGAGGGGCAGGGGTATAGATAACGTAAATTTCTTAGGAATTTCTTACCATTTGCTGAAAGTAGGGTGTACTGGACCTTGAAGGTCTGGCTGGCTATTTGTCAAGATAAGGTTGTATTTAGTCTTTGATGAAATATCAACATTAAGGGAGCCATGAGTTACTTAAGGAATCTTTTTTTTTTTTTTAAGATTTATTTATTTTAGAGAGAGAGAGTGAGAGCATGTTGGGGGAGGGGCAGAGGGAGGGAATCTTCAAGCAGACTCCCTTCTGAGTGTGGAGCCTGATGCAGGGCTCTGTCTCACCACCTGTGAGATCATGACCTGAGCTGAGACTAAGAGTCAGACACTTAACTGACTGAGCCACCCAGGTGCCCTGAGGAATCTTTTCAATTAATTTATTTTATTTATTTATTTTTTGAAAAGATTTTATTTATTTATTTGAGAGAGAGACAGCCAACAAGAGAGGGAACACAAGCAGGGGGGGAGTGGGAGAGGAAGAAGCAGGCTCCCAGCGGAGGAGCCTGATGCGGTGCTCGATCCCAGGACCCTGGGATCACGCTGTGAGCCGAAGGCAGATGCTTAATGACTGAGCCACCCAGGCGCCCCTGAGGAATGTTTTTTAAAAAAATTAATCGATTTAAGTAATGTCTATGCCCAACATGGGCCTTGAACTCACAACCCTGAGATCAAGATTCCCACTCTCCACCGACAGAGCCAACCAGGCAACCTGAAAAGACTATTATTTTTTCAATTAAAATGCATTTCTAAAAAAAATATATATATATGCATTTATGTGTTTGTGGAGATTTTACAGAACTGTGGTCTGTTCCAGGGTGCTCTAATCCTGTTTCATTTATCTCCATGATTGTCCCTTCACCAGTATCACACTGTCTTGATAATTGTAAGTCTTGAAATCCAGTACTCTGAGTCTTTCACTGTTTTTCTAAATTGTTTTGGCTGTCCTAGTTCCTTCACTTTTTCAAATAAATTTGAGGATTAGTTTGTTGATTTCTACAAACAAGCTTACTAGGACTTTGACTGGGATTGCCCTGAGTATCTAGATCACTGGGAAGATTGGTGTCATAACAATATTGGGTCTTCTGATCCATTAGCATGTTATATCTCTCAATTTCCTTAGGTTGTCTCTAATTTCTTACATCAGTGTTTTATGGTTTTTAGCATACAAATCTTGCACATATTTTATAAGATCTACACCTAAATGTTTTATGTTTTTGGTGCTATTGTAAATGATAGTATTTAAAAAAAAATTCCGTTTCCAATGTATTTTTACTGATATGTGGATACAATTGATCATTGTATGCTGACCTTGCTGAGCTCAGTTTGTGTTGTTCAGGGGTTCTGTGTTTTTACTGATTTTCTTTCCTTCCTTTTTAAAATCAGTGATGGAAATAACATTGAAGTTTTCACCTCTAATTGTGAATCGATTTGCCCGTAATGTTCTATCCTATTTTGGTTTGTGTCTTGTGAAGCTTTGTTCATCGGTACATACGTAGTTGAGACTGTTACGTCTTCTTGGTGTGTTGACCTCTCTGTAATTAGACAGTGTTACTCCGTTGTCCTGGTAACATTTCTTGGTCTGAAGTCTACTTTGGTAAAAATATAGGCTCTGTGGCCCTCTTTTAAGTAGTGTTTGTTTGGTGTATTTTAAATATTTGTTTTTACTTTTACTCATTGTCTTTTTTTTTTTTTTAAAGATTTTATTTATCTATTTGACAGAGATAGAGACAGCCAGCGAGAGAGGGAACACAAGCAGGGGGAGTGGGAGAGGGAGAAGCAGGCTCATAGCAGAGGAGCCTGACGTGGGGCTCGATCCCATAACGCCGGGATCACGCCCTGAGCCGAAGGCAGACGCTTAACCACTGTGCCACCCAGGCGCCCCTGCCCATTGTCTTTATATTTATCTTGGGTGTCTTGTGGATGACGATGTGCAGTGAAGTCCTGCTGTTTTACGCACTCTCTGTCTTCTACTCAGTTTGTTTATACTGTTCTCATTTAATGTATATAGAAAGAAATAAATCTCTAGTTTCTTTTTTCCTCTTTTTTTGTTTGCTATTGGATTATTTTAATATTCTATTTTGTCGATACTGTTGGCTTATCATTTACACTTTAAAAACTTTTTTTATGATTTGCCCTAGGGTTTACACTACAGTCTTTAAATAACCTTTAAGTAGTACGGCCCCTCTTTAGATGTACTGTAGGAACCCTGCCTCAGTGCTTTCCCATCTATGAATCCTGTTCAGTTCAGATTCCCTTTCTAGTTACTCCTGTAGCTGGGTCATCTCCGGGTCTGGCTCTGTTGGTTACTTTATCACTCCACTGTGGGCCTTTGGTTTCCCCTGCTTTGTCCTCGTAATTTCTGATTGAATGGTGGACATTGTGTGCAGGGCAATAGAGCAAACTTTTCCTGTAATGGGCCGGATAGTAGATATCTTTAGGGCCATATATGGTTTCTGCTGCATAGTCTTCTCCCTGTCTCTCTCTTTTTAAAAATATCGCTTTAAAATGTAAAGATCACAGGCTCACAGCCTGTACAGAAATGGTTCATGGGCTGCATTTGGTCTCTGGGCCATAGTGTGCCAGCCTCTGCAGCAGAGTGAGGTGACTGGTGTTTACTCACAGACATGGCCACACATCTTATTTTACTGGGCTGTCAGCATGGGGTGAGATGGATGTGGGTTTTGTCGTTGCTGTGCCCGCCTTCTGTGTACCACAGGCTTCAAATTCCTCTCTTTTCCTTGTGCTGCGTGAGGGTGAGGGCTGATCTGCCTGAGTGTCTTCCTCAGCTCCCTGTTCCACCCTTAGCTGTTGGCCTTCCCTTTGCGTCTGTGTTCAGAGGGTCTCCTTCCTTCCTTTTGCTCCTTTCCGAGCTGTAGACTGATCTTATTGGCCGCTGGGTGTTTGCTGGGCTGATGCTGGAGGACAAGGGGAGTTCTTTGGTGTTTTGTTTCAGCTCCTGTCCGTCTTTGTCTGGGTGCTGGGGCCTTTCCAGTGATCCTGTCCTCCTCCCTGTGGCAGCCACACTCTGCACTGGGTCTTTGGCAGGCCTGCACTGGGGGCAAGTTACCCTCTCCTCCCCCAGAGTAGGAGGACTCTAATGGCCCAGGCCCAGGATGTCCTGCCCTCTCTGGTGGATAGAGCACAGCAGTCTTCTCTGTGCCTCAGGGGCCCTGGGTTAACAGCAAAAACCTCTGGGCACTCTTAGTGTGTGGCAGTTCTCACTAAGGACTTACTGAGTCTGCTCTCGCAATCCACTTCTTAAAACGTTTAAGTGCAGAGCTAAGAAAGAGATACTGATTTTGAGCCTGGCTCCAATTAATGACATTCAGTCAAGAAGTGGATCGATGGCATACTAAAGTTTCCCAGTAGGGAGGAGTAAGTAGTAAGGAGAGTTGGATCCGTTGTGGTTAAGAATGCAGCTCTGCATTGGGCTGTCTGCGTCTAGCTGTGTTGGTTGGAGTGGTGCTACGGTGCATGTAGGGTACCAGGTTCTGTAGCTAGAGAGGACTCCTCAGGGACATGGGAACATGGTGCGTACTGCAGCCTGTGACTTTGGGGGACCCGGGGACCCCCGAAGAGCTGCCGTACCTGTATGTGGCCTCTGAGGGATCGATGCACCCTGAGGACAAATAGAGTAATATCTCTTAAAACCATCTTATGTGGACAGAGTTGGAGCAAACAACATGAAAGGCCCTCATAGTTTTAGTTCAACATCTTAAAATTACCTGATTGTGAGTAATGTTTGAAAACGGATGTCACTAAATCAATGGTCATTGAGTTTTGTTGTGTTGCTCTTATGGGCTAAGCTTTTACCTCAAGAAGTGACACTGTTTCTCAGTCAGCTGGTAGTTACTAAGCCATCAGACCTGTCATTCAGAAAGGCCAAGAGCTCTTGAGGGATAGACTTTGCCTCCGTTGCTGTAGAGTCATTCTAACCAGAAGCGTTCCCTCTCCCCCAGACCCAGATGCAGAAGTGTGTCTTCATGCACTGCGACTCATCCAGTCTGTGGTCCTGGAGCCAGAAGTCTTCTCCAAGTCGGCCTCCGAGTTCCGGAGCTCCCTGCCCCTGCAGCGCATCCTGGCCATGGCCAAGAGCCGCAACCCCCACCTGCAGACCGTGGCCCAGGAGCTCCTGGAGGACCTCCGCGCCCTGGAGCGTGATGCGTAGGGGCGCTCAGTGTGTCCCTTCCCCTCCCCTGGGCCCCCACTTTGTTCCGAAACCATCACCGTGTGCCATGTGTTATAGATGGTAGAATGTGAGTGACTCAAGAGGGACGTGAATGCCTATGTATCCACACAGCTTCCTCCTGGAAGCGAAAGTACCTGTGGGTGGCTGGCTAACCTGGCCAAGGGGCAGCCTGAGGAAGAGTCCATCCTTCTGGAAAGGCCCATGTCCTGTCCCTGGAAGAGGGCCTGCTCAGGAGACTTTCTGAGACCTGTGGGTCCCCCGCATGAAGGGGAAGAAATAACCACCTGCCTCACTGGTCAGCATTTTCCTGAGATACATGTTTTGAAAAACAGTTCATTCTCTCTTTAATAATTACAATTAATACCCTAAAATGCAAGTTTACCTTTAAGCCTTTTGGTGAACCTGTTATTTCAGGTGACATTGGACAGTTTAGTTCCATTTTTTTGTGCCTGTTTTATTTTTTAATAAAACCAGAAGAGTCATTGATGTGCACAAGTACTGTTTTCTGAAATACTATAAACTCAATATTAGGAAGTCATATATTATAATGCAGATACTTGGTCGGTAGAAAAAACCCTCCTTACATCATTCTGGACATTTGGCTATACACTCAGAGTCCCACTTTTCATATAAGAAATATCACGGAAAGGGCCTCCTAGACGAGAGCCCGTGGGTTTGGCAGAAGTTCTTCAATTAACGCCTGCCGGTGTGTCCCAGGGTCCCCTCAGCACGTAGGTCCTTCTCAGCTGCGCCTGGGCTGCTGGCAGAGCGCACGGAAAACACACTTCATTCCTCACAGACCCCGCGCATGTGAGCGTGGAGGCTCCATCCCAGTCACCCTGTAAAACCGCATCAGGGAGCACCTTCGCTCATTTCTTGTGCTTCCTCCCGCACATGATGCCGCGGACCCTCGGGCTCTGGGCATCCTCCCGGGGCGAAGGAAGGCGTCGGCCTCCCCTGACGGTGGCAGCCTCACCTACGTGTATAAGCCGTGTCTGCTGTGGGGCGGGTTAGAACTTCGCTTTTCTCTGAAGTGGAGTTTATAGGCCACGGGCAGTTGATGGCTGAAGCCGCAGCCAGGCGCGGGGAGGAAGGCACGGTGCTGTCTCACGAGCCGGCAGACTGTGGAGCGCTACTCACTCATCTGAGCCAGAGCTGTTGCAGAGGCAATTTAGAAGTCATGGGTGCAGAAATCGGCCCATCTGGGAGCGGTTCTGTAGGCCTGACTGTTGGCCAATAACATGGAGGCTGTTGTGTGTTTGTACTTCTAGCATGGTATTTTCTTTTTGGGTGTTTGATAAGGTAATGGGAAATAAACTAGTGTAATTAGCGTGTGCTTCCGCTAGAACGCAGGGTCTTTTCCTGCCAAAGATGGGATCGCAGTGTGGAGACACGGAACTGGGCCAAAGCATGAGTTTTGTGTAGTTTAGCTGGTTAGTACATAGATGTGATCAAGGAGGATCCTTTTTTTTCCTCCTAATTACATAGTGCTGTGGGGATAGCAAGAGTCCTCACAAAAACTCCTTTAGGGAGAAACACATGACAAATGCATGTTTTGAGCATATATCATAGGAAAAGTACTTACGGCCGGTTTTAAGGAATGGCTTAGTCTTTCCAATATTTGCTTTTCATGTGAAGGTCAAGGAGACACATGAGTTCTAACGAAGTATGAATAAAAGCATATGTTTGGCAGTGTTTGGGGTCTCTTGTGAATTTAAAATCAAACAAAAGCAGTAAAATGGCACACGAATTTTTAAATTTATTTTTTAAAGAATTCCTCTTAGGTTGAGATGTGAGTCTTTTCTTTCTCCTTGGTGCTGTCAGTCTGTCTGTAAAGGTATGGAGCCTGCCAGGCCAGCAGCCAGGCCTCACGACAACCCGCCCTGCCCCCAAGGGTGCTCAGAGCTGCCCTCTTGCTCATGGAGCTTCGAGACCCTCCTTCAGAAGCAGACGCATGCTGTGGCTTTGAAGCTGGCCATCCATAACTGGGACTGCACGTGGTACCGAGTGGGGTTGAGAAGTACTCATCCCGCATATGTATATAGCTCCATGCCTTTTACTTAGTTCAGAGGATTTTAAAATTAGAGTGCCGAGCAGAGCATCACAAGTCTGGGGCAAGGCTGGCAGTCAGACCAGGGACAGAGAAGGGTGTTAATGAGAGTTGTCAATATGCCTGTTACACTGGTTCTGCCAGGCCTGCCATGAGCTCTGCTGCCATGACATTGATGTGAATGGAAAAGGTTGATAAATACTTCTGTAGACTTACTAATTTCCTGAGAAGTCTTGGAGACAAAGTTTGCTCTGTTTCCTCCTATGATGTGGATGCTGATTCCTGACCGGAGTAGGGTCTTGGATGTAAGTCCTGGTGTCGTGCGGGACACAGTATAGGACACAGCACCCGTAGAGAGTATGCACGCTCAGAAGGCAGAGTGACGAACCCAGTGGAAGCTCTTTGATCCCTTTCCAGGCCAGGCTCAGGTGGAGAGGTCGAGAGACATTGGTACGCCTGCATGTTCACCACTCCTCTGTCGTGCTCACGGCTGTCCCTGTGCTCTGAGTGTGCACATTTAGAATTGTCTCCAGATATAGAGTAAGTGTAGAATTTAGTGGCATTAAGTACTTCACAGTGTTGTGTAACCATCACCACTACCTGTGTCCAGAACGTTCTATCATACCAAACAAACTCTGTATCCGTGAACCAAGATCTCCTCACTCCCCAGCTGCCTCTCCCCAGCCCTTGGTATCCTCTGTTCTGCTTCGGTCTATGAATTTGACTGCTCTGTGTACCTCCTATAAATGGAATCATAAAATATCTGTCCTTCCGTCCAGCTTATTTCACTTAGTGTAAAGTCTATAGGGTTCAGCCATGTTGTGTCATGGGTCAGTTTCACTCCTTTTTATGGCTAAGTAACATCCCGTTGTACCTACATACAGGCACACCTCAGAGACATTGCCGGTTAAGGTCCAGACCCCCACAACAAAGCAGATGTGGCAACGAAGTGAGTCTACTGTTCTGGTTTCCGTGTTCCGTGTACAGTAGCATTGTGTCTAAAAACACAACGTATATACCTTCATGAAGACACACTTCATGGCTAGAAAATGCTAACCATCACCTGAGCTTTCAGGGACCTGTGATCTTTTTGCTGGCGGAAGGTCTCCCCTCGATGTTGACGGCTGCTGACTGATCAGGGTGGTGGCTGTGGAAGGCTGGGGAGACCACGACAACCTCCTAGAATAAGACAGTAATGAAGCCTGCCACATCCATTGACTCTTCTTTCATGAGCGATTTCTCTGTAGCATGTGATGCTGTTTGATAGCCTTTGACCCACAGGAGAACTCAAATCCTGCTGCTGCCTTATCAACCGAGTGTGTGTAGTATTCCAGATCCTTTGTTGTCATTCCAACAGCCTTTACAGCATCTTCGTCAGGAGTGGGTCCTATCTCAGGAAACCACTTCTTCGCTCACCCATGACAGCAGCTCCTCATCTGTTCCAGTTTGACCCGAGACTGTAGCATCTCAGTCCCATCCTCAGGCCCCACTTCTTTTTTTTAAAATTTTTATTATGATATGTTAGTCACCACACAGCACATCATTAGTTTTTGATGTAGTGTTCCATGATTCCTTGTTTGTGTACAACCCCCAGTGCTCATTGCAGCATGTGCCCTCCTTAATACCCATCACTGGGCTAACCCCTCCCCTTACACCCTCCCCTCTGAAACCCTCAGATTGTTTCCCAGAGTCCATAGTCTCTCACGGTTCATCCCCCCCTCTGATTTCCCTCCCTTAATCCTAGTTCTGCTATTTTCACCACATCTGCAGTGACTTCCCCCACTGAAGTCTTTGAACCCCTTGAAGTCCTCCATGAGGGCTGGAATCAACTTCTCCCAAACTCCTGTTCTTGTTGATATTCTGACCTCTTCCCATGAATCACAAATGTTCTTAATGGCATCTAGAACGGTTTCCAGAAGGTTTCACTTCGTTTTGCCTGTATCCTTTAGAGGAATCACAATCCATGGCAGCTATACCTTACAAAATGGATTTCTTAAATAATAAGACTGGAAAGTTGAAATGACTCCTTGACCCATGGGCCGTGAGAATAGATGTGATGGCAGGCATGAAAACAACATTACTCTCTTTGTCCATCTCCACCAGAGTTCTTGGGGGGCCAGGGGCACTGTCAGTGGTCATATTTTGAAAGGAATCTTTTTTTTTCTGAGCAGGTCTCAGCAATGGGCTTAATACATTCAGTAAGCCATGTTGTAAACAGATGGGCTGCCATCCAGGCTTTGTTGTTCCATCGATAGAGCATGGGCAGAGGAGAGTTAGTTCGCATAACTGCTCAGGGCCCTAGGATTTTCAGAATGGTCAGTGAGCGTTGGCTTCCAATGAAATTCACCAGCTGTGTTAGCCCCTGACAAAAGAGTCAGCCTGTCCTTTGAAGCTTTGAAGCTGGGCATTGACTTTTCCTCTCCAGCTATGATGGCAGTCCTGGATGGCATCTCCTTCCTCTGTAAGACTTCACTACATTGAAAGCCTGTTGTTGTGGAGACAACTTCATGGATGATCTTGGCTGGAATTTCTGGAGAACTTGCTGCAGCTTCTATGACAGCAATTGTTGCCTCACCTGGCACTTCTATGTTATGGAAACAGCTTCTCTCCTTAAACCTCACGAACCCATCTCTGCAGCTTCCTCACCTCTCAGCCTTGAAGAGAGTTAGGACCTTGCTGTGGATGAGGCTTTGGCTTAAGGGAATGTTGGGGCTGGTTTGACCTTCTGTCCAGACTACTCAAACTTTCTCCACATCAGCAATAAGACTGTTTCATTTTCTTATCATTTGTGTGTTCGCTGGAGGAACACTGCTGATTTCCTTCAAGAACTTTTTCTTTGGATTTGCCATTTGGCTGTTTGGTGCAAGAGGGAGGCCTAGCTTTTGGCCTATCTCAGCTTTTGACATGCCTTCCTCACTAAGCTTAATCATTTCTAGCTTTTGATTCAATGTGAGAGATGTTCAGCTCTTCCTTTCACTTGGACACTCAGAGGTCATTGCAGGGTTATTAATTGGTCTAATTTCAATATTGTGTCTCAGGGAACAGGGAGGCCTGAGGAGGAGGGAGAGATGGGGGAACAGCCAGTCAGTGGAGCAGTCAGAACTCACGTGACACCAGGTAAGTTTGTCGCCTTATATAGGTACAATCAGGGCGCCCCAAACAGTACAGTAGTAACATCAAAGATCACTGGTCACAGATCACTATAACCAATGTGCTAGGAATGAGAAAGTGTGGAATAGTGCAAGAATTACCAAAATGTGACACAGGGACGTGAACTGAGCAAACGCTGTTGGAAATACAGTGTGATAGACTTGGTGGAAGCCATAAACCTTCAGTTTGTTAAAAAAAAAAAGCAGTATCTGTGAAGCATAATAAGGGAACGCGCAGTAAAATGAGATATGCCTGTGCCGTATTTTGTTTATCCATTTGTCTGCTGATGGGCACTTGGGTTGTGTCCACCTTTCGACTGTTTGCGTAATGCTGCAGCGAATACTGGTACAATGGTGTCTGTCTGCCTCTCTGCTCTCACGACGGGGGGTATCCTCAAAAGTGAAATTGCTGTATCACATGGTAGTCCTGTGTTTACCTGTTGGTGGAACTGCCAAACTGTTTTCCACAACAGCTGCACAATTTTACATTTCCACCAGCGTCCCTGCACGAGGATTCCCATTTCTCCATGTCCTGCCAACACTGCTTATTTTCTGTGTTTTTATCAAGCCATCTTTATGGGTGTGAAGTTGTATCTCATGGTGCTTTTGATGTGTATTTCCCTGATGACCAGTGATGTTGAGCATCTTTTCGTGTGCTTATGGGCCATTTGCATATCTCCTTTGGAGAAATGTCTATTCAAGTCTTTTATCTACTTTTGAAATTGGGTTGTTTGCTTCTTCTTGTTGAGTTCCAGGAGCTCTTTATATATTCTGGATGTTAATCCCTTATCAGACAGGTGATTTGCAAATATTCACTCCATTCTGGGTTGTCTTTTCACTCTGTTGATAGTGTCTCTTGATGTTTAAGAGTTAAATTTTTATCAAGTGTTTCTTTTATTGCATGTGCTTTTGATACCATACCTAAGACATCATTACCAAATTCATGGTCATGAAGATTTTCCCCTATGTTTTCTTCTAAGAGTTTTATTGTTTTCTCTCTGCAGTTTAGGTCAATCCATTTTGAATTAATTTCTGGATATGGTGTGAGGTAAGGGTCCAACTTCATGCTTTTGCCTGTGGATTTCCAGTTTTCCCAACCATTTGTTGAATATTGTGATTGTCATTTGGAAACATTATTACAAGTATGATTTTCAAAACACAAAGATTCATGAATATTATACTCATCGTATTTTAGAAATCTTTGGTGTTTTTCATGAGTAGCTTTTATTGTAAGGATTTTAAGTTGTTCCTATTGGAGTTTTGTCAGCTGCTACTTTCCCACCAACAATGCACATTTAATATTCTTAGAACATACTAGCCTAAAAAGGCTCAAAAAAGAGGACTCTCGGTCATACAGTTTATTACAGTTTTTAATTGAAGGCATATTTGTAGCTCAGCTTTGTAGAATAAATGGTTTTATGCAAACAGTTACTCTTGGACGGCTGGGGGAAGAGTCCCGGGAGCAGGAAGAGTGGGTGCAAGGGCCCCGGAGCACTTGTTTGGGGTGAGTTTGAAGATAGCAGGGAGTGTGTAGGTACAAGCACGGGGCCGACTTCATGGTTTGCTCTGGGTGATGGCGGACTGTTGGAGAGTTGGGGGCGGGGGCAATATCGGATTCTCCTTTCAAAATGTAAAGAAAATAGATGTTGTTTTTAGCATCAGAAGGTGGCCACGGTCTCTGACTGAGCCTAGTGGCCGCCTGCCAGCCCTCCCACTGTAAGCCACCAGAGTTCACAACCCAGACCAGTGAGGCACAGGCCTCCCCAGGTGGAAGCCTTGGTGTCCCAGGCCGGGGCCTGGACCTCCCACGACGCTGCACCTGACTCACTGCCACGCACGTGTGTCCTGCAGAGCCAGGGGAGGCGGAGGAGAGCCCTCTCAGCGCCAGCCCTGCTCTCAGTCACCTGCACCATCAGCCCCTCAGCCGTCCTGGGTCCGCTCCCTCCTGGCCTGCAGACCTGAGGTCAGCGATTCTCAGCGATGGCGGCGTCCTAGAGCGCTGAGCCAATCCGGTAAGCTGCTCTCCACAGACATGCATGGAAGCACGTGCGTGTCGTCTTCTGCACAATTTCTGGCATCTGTGGGGTCCCCGCCAGTGGCTGGTAAGGGACCCCTTGCCCTGGGTGTGAGAATCACGTGACCTGCGGTAGGGTCAGGCCCGTGACGAGGCGCTCCAGCACGACAGGAATTTGATAGTACCGTGACTTCTGTGAGACACGAAGGCCTCCTGCAGGCACGTTGGTCCTGTAGCTGGACGCAAGGCATTGGTGGCAGTCAGGGCTTGTGTCCACATTGCTCCAGCTCAGTCCTCACACTTGCTGGCTGGAGGGAGGGGACGAGCCAGGGTTGTTGGGCTGCCTGCCTGAGTGGCAGAGCTGTGATCACAGCCTGATATCACCTCCATCCCCCGGGTGTGCATTAACCCTCATCTGTGCTCACTCCTTCTCCAGACCGGGGTCTGGTCCTGCTCTCGGGCTTTCGCAGTTCTGGTGACCAGTGGTTTCAGTCCTTCTGGCCCCCTCTGGCCAGCATGCTCTGGGCACCACCAGTAGGCCCCCGAGGGCATGGAGGGAGGCAGGGAAGCAGATGTCCACCAGCTACCCCTTCTGCCCACCCACCAAGTGCCGTTTGGACGGACCATATGGATACATGACAGGCTCCTGTAGCTGCCGGATCACATGGTAACTCGTGGATAACACGGAGGGAGAGACCTGGATTCATCATCAGTATTAAAAACTCTGATTTTTAAAAGATTCTGTTCAGTATCTGCAGGTCAGTTTACAAAATTATTTCCTTCTGTCTCAGGGAACTGATTATTCTTGGGGTCACTGCAATCTGTCTTACCTTTGTCTGGGAAAATGGAGTACTTCTCTGTGTCATTCTTTGTTTGAGATCCCCTAGAGCTGAGGCAAATGGGCCAGGAGCAGACAGACATTCCTACCTGCTCTCGGCCAGCAAGCCAGCTCCTGGAGGCCAGGCTCGGGCTGGGTTAGGACTGACCGGGCAGGGCGGTGGGGGCACAGGGAGAGGCAGTCCCATGCGGAGGGGCTGGCACGTTTGCTCCTCTTTCCCATCTTTCACTAGATGCCCATGGAGACGAGAGGAAAGATAGCAGCAACTTGGTAGGTACCACTTAGGGCAGAGCAGAGCAAGGCCATCCTGTTGGCACAGAACTCACAAAATGTGCATTTTCCGGAGACCGGAAACTCATCTCTTAAGCATCCAAGCTGCTTTTATGAGGTGAACCGTTTTCATGGCAATCTTTATAAACACATCGCACACTGGCTGCCTTTGTGCGTTGTACTTTGCACGTTGCACTCCGCTTGATGAATCAGTGTTTCCCCCGCCTGCCTCCCAGCCAGGGGGAATCTTAGAGCCGCACTGTAGCATTTAAACATCCTTCCTCCAGCTATGAGAGTAGGAGGCTGTTCTCACATTGAGATGAGTTTCTCGCCTACGTGTACCCCCAGCTTATGGGGGTGGGGGCAGGGGCACATATGGTGGCCCGGAACCCTGTTGGTCAGAGGTGGTTTCTGCTTGGTTCTGGCTGGGTACAGGGGGTGGCGGGGCCTTCTGCCCCCACTGAGCTGTGATCTCGCCAGGATTGCAGCCTGGGTGTGTGGGAGCAAGACCCCGGGGTTCTCTCCTCAGGTCCTCCTGGTCTGCAAGAAGGTGCCTTTGAGAAGCATTGCCTTGCTCTGTCTGCCTCTGGCGGAGCCCCTCCCCAGTGGTTGTGCTGGAAGGTTTGCCCTTGGGTGAAAGAGGCAACACCGCCTGGGCTGGCACCCCCGCCCCCACTGGTGAGGCCCAGCACCTTGCCTCTGTTCCATCTCGAATCTATCAGAGTCCAGGCTCCCAGGGAGTGAGGAGGAAGAGGTCTTTCCAGGGCGGTGGCTGAGGTCCTGGGCTCCTGGGCTCTTCATGCTCTGAGCTTTACCCTCCCCTGGAGCACGCGAGCTCCTGCGTGGCGGGGGATGCCTCCAGCTAGTGCCACAACTGCCACTTTCCTGTGGCACCTGCTCCTGCAGCTGAGCTGCCCCGTGCCTCCCCCCCCCCATGTACACACCAGGGCCTTCCCACAAGCCCTGCCCTCACACCAAACACTTGGTACCTGACTAGGGTGTGGACATAGTTCAAGCCTTTATAATGACGTCCCTGACGTCAGTGAGTGTCTCTGGCCACAGATCTTGTGTGCATGCGTCCATTCATGTGTGTGTGTGTGTGTGTGTGTGTGTGTGCAGGCGTGTGTGAGCGGGCGTGTGTGTGTGGGGGGTCTGTCGTACCCTCCTTCACTGCTGAGACTGTGTCTTGGCTTTTGTCCAGCCAGTTACCCTGTTATGTCTGTTCTCCAAGCCTGTGAAACCCTGGTGGGAATTTGGCTACAAGTAAGAAAACCCAAGCCTCCTGGTGTAGACTTCTTTCTAGGATTGCAAGGGAAGCACATAAAAGAATATAAATCCCGAAGGAGCAGCAACCTGGGAGATTGTCCTCCAGGGCATGGTCTCGGCCACATTGTCAAGCAACAGCAAGGAGGAGAGGGCTGGCTGTGTCACTGAGGACCCCTTATGAGGCTGGCCTGGTGCTGCCTTTCCTGACCTGTGTTTTGACAGGAGAGACTGGTCACAAGGGGGTCACTGCCTCATGTTGTATTCCAGCATTTTGTGCACAGAACTAAGGAAGTCCATAGTAAGGTTTTCCTGGGCACACATGGCCCCCCACTGAGGGGGCTGGACTAGGTTTGGAGTGGGGATGTCTCCTCTCCCCCTCATTTTGAGTCCCCGTGTTGGATGGAGTCTGGGGTTTGTGTGGGTACAGGACTCCCAAAGACACTGAAGGTATTTACATCCCACGTTTCTGGGGACGTGTATCTATTTATTTTTGGCTGTAGACCAAGTGTACTTGGGGTCCGACATTTGGTTAGGCCTAAGGAGATGGTGACAGGTGACAGAGGCCGTCTCTGAGCCCGGCAGGACAAACCTGAAACTCCCCTCATCCAGGGCCAGCTTGATCAGGCTGGCATTTGCTCTTAAAACCACCAACGGGGGGGGGGGGCGCCTGGGGGGCACAGCAGTTAAGCTTCTGCCTTCGGCTCAGGGCGTGATCCCGGAGTTATGGGATCGAGCCCCACATCAGGCTCCTCTGCTATGAGCCTGCCTCTTCCTCTCCCACTCCCCCGGCTTGTGTTCCCTCTCTCTCTGGTTGTCTCTATCTCTGTCGAATAAATAAATAAAATCTTAAAAAAAATAAAAAAATAAAAAAAAAATAAAACCACCAACAGGGGCGCCTGGGGGGCTCCATCCGTTGAGTGTCTGACTCTTGGTTTCGGTTCAGGTCATGATGTCAGGGTCGTGGGATTGAGCCCCGTGTCGGGCTCCACACTCAGCACACAGTCTGCTTCAGATTCTTTCTCCCTCCCCTTCTGCCCCTCCCTGCTTGCACTTGTGCGTGTCCACTCTCTCCCTCTCTCAAATAAATAAATGAAAATCTTTAAAACACAAAAAACCAGCAACAGAATGCCTGGGAACCTGAGGCAGAGCCCTCCCTGCTGCCCCCTCTGCTCCCTACTGTCCTATGACCTTATCTCGTTTTCTCTGCTGTGCTGGAAAAAAAATCCCAGTCCTGGAAATTGCCAGGAGAGAAGCCTTATCTTTAGGCCAGCGCCCAGGCTTTGGGTCAAGAGTCCCTGTCGTGGGGGCCCAGATGCCTGCTGACCAGCTCCCTCCCCCATGCGCCCATCCAGACCGGGCACTGCCTTGTACCCTGTTGACGTCATCAGCACGAGAGACTCCCGGCAAGGAACAAAACTGCCTGTACTCTGGGACTCCTGATGCTATCATCTGGTAGGAAACCCTGACTGAGCTCTGGGCAGGTGAAAAGCCTTCCTGTTTGTTGAGCAATTAGTCACACGGATTCTGGGCCAAGACACATCATCTGCACCGATGTTAATCCCCAGGCCAGAGACGACAGGCTGGCTGCAGCCCACGGGGCTGGCACAGCAGCACTGCAGGCGGCCGGATGGCTTCGCTGTCCCACTCATTCGCAGCTCCTGCCCTTCTCTGCACGTGCTTCCTCTTTTCCAAGTCCTTCTGGAACATTGTGCTCTGGGCTACGCTTTGCCCTGCTCAGGAGAGGCAGCCTTTGCCTTCAACAGAAGGAAGCTGTGTCCCTGTGCTGGGAGGGCTCAGGGCTGCTGCTCCAGCTGGGGGTGGAGGCAGGGGAGGCTCCCGGACTTTCCTCTTCCAGAACAGACCGTGCTTCGGGGTTCCCAAGGACTGAAGGATGTGCACACCAAGAACGCCCCCCAGATTTCATCCTGTTTCTGTTGTTTACAGATCTGCAGGCAGTATCTTGCCAGGGCTGGAGATCACATTACCCAGGGCAGCAGTCTGCGAACAGGTACTGTACCAACAGCAGGCCTGTCTTGTGGCCCCAGACCTGCCACTGGCCGGTCAGCTCACTGCGGGCAGGCAGCCCTCCCTTCTCAGGCAGGAACCGGAAAGCCCATGCCACGCTGAGGCGTGTCCCGCAAAGCCGAGGAAGGCAGGGAGAATGGCGTTCTGGGGAGGTACTGCAAGGCAGAGGAGGAGAGCGTGTTCCCACAGTGACAGGCCTCCATGGGCCCTCATCCTTCTGCGATCCCACCGTGGTTCAGCCTTAGAATATGGTCAGCTGCTGGAGCCATGCAGGCAGGAAGGGGCAGGGCCACATAGAAAAACCCCAAGGTGCAGGTTCCAACCCAAATCAGCTTTCGCTTTTGACTTTGGATCATGTCCCATGGTTTTGGGCCCTGGTATTCATTTTTTCCTGATTGCATTTAGTTTGGGCTCCTGTTAAAATCTGCATTTCCTGAGCATACTTCCAGCACATGAGATGGGAGGTAGGGACACAGATGTTTCTGCAGACGTGGCCTAGCAGAGGCAGGTCACGCTGCCGGGATGAGCCTGTCCTGATGCAGGTCCCCAGGAGGCTGGCCGGGGTGGCCCAGCCCCCCCGCTTCACACCGCTGGCAATACCGCTGGCCCTCAGTGGCTCTGGAGGGAGGATGTCCCGAGGGAAGCCGGGGATGGGACGGGACGCTGGGCTCAGCATTTGGTCTCCTGCTGGGGTCCCCCTTTCCTTCCTGCCTCTGACAACATCTGAGCTGTGTTTTATAATGTGACCAGTGACTGCTCTGGGGAGGCTGAAACTTGTGGGGTAATTATTGGGCCTACATAGGCTGTGAGCTGTGCGATAATACCGCATTGCGGGGGAACATCATTTCGGGGAGGTCAGGCCAGTAAAGGGAAGTCACCTTGCCACAGAGTTCCCACTCCTGAAGCTAAAGCCTGCCCGAGACTGACCCCCCGCCCAGCGCTTCTCGTGTGGCAGCCTGAGGGCCCTGGCTGGCATGCCCTGAGAGTGTTGGCGTGACAGGAGGGACGAGAATGGGCCCACAAGGCCGTTCTTTCTTGGCAAAAGTCTCCTTGGCACCAACGCTTTTCCTGTTAGTCCAGCCAGGTGGGAAGTGGCCCATGGTGCAGCCTGGCTGGGGTTAGACACAGGCGGCGGGCCCTCAAGTCTTTTGGGGTCAGAGGGCAGAGAGGGCCAACAGGAGAGGGGGCTGTCTGAGCAGGGATACCCAGGGCCTGCCTGCTCCCTGGCAGCAGAATGTTCCAGCAATGTACTGCCCTTGATCAGCTGCTCTGTCCTTCCTGGAGGTTGTTCCCTACCCCCGCCTCCCCCCACTTCCTAGAAAGCTGGTTACTAGAATTTTCCTGCAGGCTGGATCCCTTCTTGGGAAACAGTTGGGAGGGCTGAGCATGTGTGCACATAAACATCCTAGTCCTGGCCTCTGGGCTCACATGTGGGATTGCAGACCTGTTCTGAGTTGAGCAAGGGAGGGCTATTGCAACATCTCGGGGCCACGTCCCAACCCCCCTCCTCATGTTCCCCGATTCAGTTCTGCCGGCCTGCACACCAGGGCAGGGCCTCTGAGCTGGGGGAGGATGAGGTGGTGTGAGCCGTGGCCTGGGGGAGCCTGGAGAGTGGACAGGGGTGCGTGGACAGCTGGGCACTGAGCAGGAGGGAGCAGGAGGGAGCAGGAGGAGCGGCCCTGCCCCCAGGAGTCTCGGCGGCTGGCCGGGGCATGGGTGCATGTGTCTGTGTTGACTGCAGTCCCACAGGGAGGTAAAGCTTCTGCCTGACAGCTCTGTCTCTGGTCCCTTCTGTCCGAACGTGGCCCGCCTCTTCACCGCTTCCTCTTCGTGGCTCAGCCATCGAAACCATCAGCCGTGGTTCCTGGGCAGCCAGCACTGGTCCTGCTTGACACCCAGGTCACTGAGACGCTCGGCCGTGCCATCCCTCTGACAGATTGGTCCCCTGGGGCGTCACTGCCTGCCCTTACCCGCAGTCCTGTTCATCTGCTCTAGGACCTCCACTCTGGTCAGTGGGTACTGGCCCTGAGCTTGCCCCAACCTGCCCCACTTTCCTTCTTAGAAAACTTCCCTCTGTGGCCAGTGTTGCATACTCCCTAGCAGAGCTGGATCCCGAGGAGGGAAACAGCTCGGTGGCTCTATGCTGCACCCGGGCAGCTGGCTGGTGCCAGGAAGAACGGCTGCACCCCTCGGAACACTGGGGCCAGCATTTGGCCAAGAAGCAGGTGCTGCGGCCTGGCGCTGGGGCCATGCATGTGCCACCATCAGGGCCAAAGTGGGCCTCTTAGTTTCCTCCTCAGTATCCCTCTTCTTACCAAGCTCTGGCCTCCGTGCCCAGCAGCCAGCTGGATCTTTTAAAAACATAAGCCTGGTCACATAATTCCCTTGCTTCGACTTTTTCTGTGATGTCCCGTAGCACATGGAGCGGCTGTGCAGAGCCTACCCGTCCTGCCCTGGTTTCATTCTTCCCCAGCACTGTAGGGCCTGCCCCAGCCAGCGTGGCTCTTGCTGCTGATTTGGTTTTTGCCTTCTCTCTGTGAGAAGGGGGCCTAGAGATCCGCCAGACCGAGAATAGTGCCTGGGACGCATAGACGTGGGAAATATTAGATGAGCGAATCCTGCCAAGGGCCAGGTCACCTAATCATGGGTCTGTGCCATCTGGGGACACCTCCCACAGCTGCCTCTTGTCTCGCTTCTCCAGACCTGTCCATTCTGTGCCATAGCAGGGACGGGGTTTGTTGTGGAAGATGGCAGACTGAACGGCTGGCGGGTCCGAGTGCCCTGCCAGAGCTGCACCTACCCTGGTTCCTCTCTGCTGTGGGCCTCACCCAGGCTCTGCACATTAGCTGCCCTTGTTATTCTGCACTCACCCCATGCGCCTCCTGGAGGAGGCTGGTGGAGCATCCCCTGTGGACAGCTGGTCCCGAGCTCCCTCCTCTCCTGTGCTGATTGCTTCGCTTGTGCCAGGCTGTGCCAGGTGCTGCAGAGACCCATCTACACACTGGGCAGATTTTCTGATATTTGAAGAGAGCCACTATCCCCTCCTCTCCTGTCCCCAGGAGTGACAACAATGACTTTCTTAGAAGACACATTTAGAAGTGTGACTTAAAAATGGTTGTTGCTCACTGGAGGGCATGCCATCCTGGGGGCTCCAGCACTTCCCTGCTGATCTTACAGGAGAGGCTTTCCAGGGGGGTTTATAGGTGTCTGGGTTCCCGGACTCTCGGATAGGTGCAGGCCACACTTCTGCATGTGCGCCGTTGGGTGAGGTGTGGGGACTCTGTCCCCCTCCCTTCTCATTTGAGGAATGCTGCCTTTCTCAGGTTTTCTGTCCAAATCCCAACTGAATACTTCTTGGGGGTCTCCTCTAGAGCACGTGGACAGATGGCTGCCAGGGTGGCAAGGTGGAAATGAGAGGGACACTGTCCCCAAGAGCTTACTGCCAGAGCCACACAGCCAGTGCTCTAGCCCACCTGAAGCTAGTGGAGTTCACCGTGGTGAGGCCTTGGGGAGGCTGGGTGGAGGTGGGCGTTGCTCACAAGGAGGACAAGGCAGGAAGGGGCCTCCCTGCCCTGCTCGGGCTTCTCACCAGTGCCCCACATGCTCTGCCGGACACACGTTCCCTGAGCTGGGAAGGGCAGGCTTCGGCCCCACAGAGTGGGCAGTGCTTGATCCCCGAATTCCACCACGCTGGTTGAGGGGCTAGGAGGAGCAATGAAGAAGAGCAGCCCCGCAGGCGCTGCACCATTCCTCTGTGCCCATGCCTGCAGTGGCCCACTCATGGGCAGTGGGAGGCAGACCAGAGCAGTGGGGGCTGCAGCCAGGAGGGGAGGCCCCACAGAAATTGCATTTCCTAGTGGTTGCCCTGGCTCTTGGGGCAGCACTGTATCTGAGAACTGAAACAAGGGCCTAGGAAGCCCCACGGGGAGCAGGAGGGGCCCCAGACCCCCAGATTTCCAACGCCGTCTGTCCAGGGCCAGGCTTCTGCACCACAGGCCTGGAGACCCTCTGCCCTGTTGTCCTGGGCACCAACATGAACTCGCACTTTGGGAACTCAGCCGTAAGGGGCTGGTGTCTGGGCTTTAGTGAAGGTGAGCATGCATGGACCCTGGGCTGCTCGGTGCCCAGCACAGAGCTCCCAGGAAATGTTGGTGAAGGGACTTTGTCATGTCCCTCAAATTCATATGTGGGAGCTCTAGCCCCAGCACCTCAAGATGTGCGTATATGGAGATGGGGCTTTGGCGAGTTGATTAAGGTAGACGAGGTCACCAGTGTGGCCCTGATGCAATCTGACCAGGGTCCCCATGAGAGGAGGAGGTCAGGACACACACACACACAGAGGGAAACCGTGTGAGGACACAGGGAGAGGAGGGTGTCCAAGTGCCCAGGACAGAGGCCTTGGGAGGAGCCAGCCCTGTCCGTGCCTGGATCTCAGACCTGCGACTCCAGGATGGGGACAATAAACTGTTGTCACAGCAGCCAGAGCTGAGTGAGACGGCAAGCTGGATCCTGCATGCACACCCAGGTGAGGGTGGGCGCCTGCCTGCCCACGGGGCACCCTGCACTAGTGCAGCAGGCTCTCCCTGTGATGCCACCCTTGGCAGGTGTCCTGGCCCCGTCGCTGCCATGGGCTGGGGAGGGGATTGTCCGTGGAGCCTGCCAACCTCGTGCTTGCAGGGTGCTTGCTGACCGCTGTCTCCTCCCCATCATGCCCACCTTGCTCCCGGCCACAAGGTCACCACTCACAGCTGGCGGCTGGCGGCTGGTGGAGCCCCTGTGGTTGAGAAGGTGTGTTTCACTGGGGGGAGGGGAGATAGGCAGGGACTTATTCGCACAAGTCTGACCACAGGGGGCCACTGAAACCCCCAGCTCCGAGGCCAGAGCATATCCCTGGGTGACCGGCCTGAAACACCTTTCCCAGCCCTAGTTGTCACGGGGCAACAGGGTCCCTCGCAGCCTGTGGTCTGTCCTGAAGCCAGCAGTGAAGCCGGGGACCTCCTCCTGGTGGCCTCTGCCAAGGACTGATTTCTCCCCAGGAGTGAGGAGCCACTGCCTTTGCAGAAGTGAGCAGAAGGGGCAGCACTGCCCTCCGCTCTCAAGGCTGGTGGAGAACGCGAGTCTCTGCAGACCCCGAGCTGGGGGACCATGAACCAGGTCACAGCTCTCTAAATGCAGAGGCCAAGACTGACACACTGGAAGTTCACCACTTAAGAACAGTATGTTCAGGGGCGCCTGGGGGGCTCAGTTGGCGAAGCGTCTGCCTTCGGCTCAGGTCATGATCCCGGTCCTGGGATGGAGCCCCACGTTGAGCTCCCTGCTCCGTGGGGAGCCTGCTTCTCCCTCTCCCACTCCCCCTGCTTGTGTTCCCTCTCTCGCTGTCGCTCTAAAAAAAAAAAGAAAAGAACATATGTTTACTGAAACCACCTTAGGGAGCTGTAGGAGCCAGCCGCACCCTGGGGAGAGGTGTCTGTAGCACTTTGAACCCACAGGATCGTTGGCATAAAAAATAAATCCTACAAACCAGAGAGAACAAGATCAACAAGCTGATAGACAAATGGGCAGCGGTCACCTGAAGACACTCTGTGGTCATTGGGCCAGTAAGTGTGGGAAGCGGTGGTCAACCTCATTCATCCACCGGGTGACAGTTTGTGTGGAGAGAACACCTGCCTCCAGGTGCTCCGTCCGCAGCACCCACGCGTCTTAGGAACACACGGGTGAAGAGAACGAGTTGGGAGACCATGCGCTGGGATCCTTCCAGCACAGCTTAGAACCAAGCCAAACACGTAGATTGTTAGGCATCGAGGGACATGAGCGGGAACTTTGATGAAAAAAGAGAGGGAATGATGAACAGGGTGTGGGAGAGGCTTCCTGGCTGGCCGGGGCTGGGGCTGCCCACCAGGCTCGCCGACGCCATCGTCGTGAAAGCCGCAGAGAGCCTATGTGGGCAGATGGAGAACGTGTGGCACGAAGTGAGGGTCTGTGCCCCTGGTTCCGTGAGAAAGGGAGAGAGAAGGGAGGAGGAGGGACGGCCCGGCCCGCAGGCCACAGCCTGGGAGTGCTCGCCTCCTGCGCCACCCCTGTTACCTGCCTTTACCGCGTAAGGCACACAGCCCCTGCTTCGGGCCCAGTGAAGTCCTCTGTCTGGCCTCTGTCCTAACCCCCCAGGGACTCCCAGAGGGGGGGGTGCCCAGCTCGGGCCCGAGCCTGCCAGCAAGCCCCACGTATCCTGAGTGTCACTGTGGTGCCGGGATGGAAGGAGGCTTCAGATGGTCCTCCGTCCTCGCAACGACTGGGTGTGGATGGTGTCCACACTCACCCAGCCCTGGCCCGAAGGCTGCCCTCCCTAACCCCTTGTCCAGGCCTCGTCTCCATGACGAGAACGTGCAGCAACCACGCGGGCCCTGTGAGCTCTTGGCTGTTCTCTCTGGAAGGTTTCGGGATGGCAGGAAGGACACAGCAGTGCTGGCTTTGGGGCCTTGGCAGGGTCCAGGAGGGGAGGGGAGGCTTGTCCCTGTTTGTAGTTGTAGGAACTGAGGTGCTGCGGGGCCAGGCTTGCCCTGAGCTGTCCTCGCAGCCCAGGCTGCTTGGGAAGGCCCATTCCTCTTTGTGTCCCTGCCAGTTCTGGGAACAAGGGAAATGGGGTCGATTGCTCTGCTTCCTGAGGAAGCTTTGCCAGGAAACACGCCAGGCCCCGGGGAGCCGGGTCCAGTGCTGGAAGCGAACCTGAGGAGCCCGGGCAGTGGCCCTTGCAGGGCAGAGAGCAGGCAGCTGAGCCCTCCAGCGTCCTCGGCCTCGGAGCCACAGCTGGGGCTGCTTCCGGGATCGCTCCAGGCCCCGAGGAGCCAGCGAGGCCCAGGGACCAGGCTTCCAGGAACCGGCCCAGGGAGGAGGCTCTGCTCAGGGCCTGGGGCTGTGCCAAAGCTGTGGGCAGTGCTCCTCCAGCCAGAGTCCGTCCCCCCAGAGACATGCTCAGGCCTTCCAGAGAATGCCGGCTCACCACAGTTTGCTGATTTATTGATTTCAAAAGGAAAGGTCAGATTCAGGCTCTGGCCTGTGGCCTCAGGCTGCTAGATCAACCCTCTCTCAGGAAGCCCTGGGTGGGGTCAGAACGGGATTCTTGGCCTGGCCTCTCCCCCGCAGGCCTTGGTCATCTGTGACATGAGGCTAAGTGGCATTTGGGTCTCTGACTCTTGGGGCCCCTTCCCAGGATGGTGCTGTGTCTGAGTACTGGTCGCCCTGAGCATGTGCCCAGAGGGGCTTGGTGGGGGGGTTGGGACCACGTGGGCCTGTGGGGGGAGGGTGGCTTTGAGACATTTACCCTGAGATTGGTCTTTGCTGTGTGTGGTGCCTGTTTCCCCCACTGAATGCTGTCCTTTGGTCACTGGGGGATCCCGGGGAGGTCAAGGGGTGTCTGGCAGCTGTGAGTTTCCACCTGCTCAAGGCCCAGACCAGACAGAACTAGGCTTGGATGAAGGTGGGAGCCTGGGGACGCAGTGCAGGCGATGCTGGGAGAGGGGCGGGGGTGAGGGGAATCCCAGGAACTCAGGGCCTGGCCCACTGCTCTGATGACAGGGGAGCAGCCCTGCTTCTGCCCTTTTGTGGTGGTGTTGACCTTGGGTAGCTGGGCCATTGCCTCTCTGTGGGCAGCCAGGAATCTCGCTTTCTGGGGAAGCCTCCACTGCCCTAGCCATTCTCCCTCTCCCTGTTCCCCTTCCTGGTTCTTTCACAGCTTGGCCCCAGTGAACACTGGGGAGGGGCAGGCATGGCAGACATGGACTGGGAGAACAAGGGAACGAGTCATACGTAAGACATTGCTGCTGGGTGACAGCTAGGAAGGGCACCGACAGCACAGAGGACAGCTCCAGCTGGGAATAGCCAAGAGAACAGCAAGTGCAAAGGCCCCGGGGCAGGAGAGAGCCAGGCACATGGGGACAAAGCACAGAGGCCAACAGGGCTAGAGGAGCTCTGGGGGAAAGTACAGGATTTGGATCTCCCTGGAATGAAGACCAACCCCGTCTCTTAGTGAGCAGGTGGTCAGTGACACACGATGGGCAGTGGCGACCAGGAGTGTGATCAGTGGTGGGCGAAGGTAGCTGTTCTCTGATTGGGAGACCAGTGACAAGCAGACCCGCCTTCCTCGCTCCCAGGCTCCCAGGTATGGAGGGTGTGGGTAGGGCTGTCTGCTCTGCGGGAGTTATAAATGGACCAGAGTGGCTGTTGCCATGGTGACCAGAGTGACTGCTCCTGGGGCAGCCCCGGTTGGCGCCCCCATGGCCCCTGCTCTCCCCCTGGGAACAGGAGCCTGGCCGGCCTCGGCCTTTTAAGGGCATTTCTGGGCCAGCACGTCCATTAGCCGTCTTTGTGCTGGCTGAAATGTGATCTCGCCGGAGCCCGGCTCTCAGTATGGCAGGAAGCTCTTCCTGGCTGGGCACATAGCCAGCAGTGCCTGTCTGGGCAGGGGCCCCCACGTGCCACCTCCACTGGATGGGGAGGGGGCACATGAACATCCCCCCAGAGCTGCTCCACTGGCGTAGGTGGTTGGCCACAG
>NC_048218.1:2651779-2652000 GCF_002007445.2 Ailuropoda melanoleuca
TACCCTCTGTACATTCTGCAAGTGCAAACTCATCTGCGGTGACAGGAAGCAGGTCGTGGTTTCAGGGAGACAGCTGGGGTCGGGGCAGACATGGAGCAGAGGCAGGAGAGAGGGGTCCTGGGGTCCTGGGGCTCGGACAGCCTTGGGGTCGTAGAGCCCCCCTAACAAGGGACATTGCTGATACTCTGAGTTTTCTCTCGCTATATATATAATTTCCAGAA
>NC_048218.1:2652875-2659318 GCF_002007445.2 Ailuropoda melanoleuca
CTCTGACCATATACTAAACAATAACTCAAAATCATAGAACTAAATATGTAACCTGAAACTGTAAAATTTCTAGAAGAAAACAGGAGCAAATATTTGTAACCTTGAGTTAGGAAAAGATTTCTTAGCTACAACACCAAAAGCATGAGCCATAAAAGAAAGTGGATAAGTTGGGCTGCATCAAAATTAAGAACTTTTGCTTTTCCAAAGGCCCTGCTAAGAAGGGGAGGGCGAGCCACAGACTGGGAGAAAAGTCTTTGCCAAGCACATACCTGACGAAGGATTTACATCCAGAATATATAGAAACCCCCCTAAACTCCAAACAGGAAACCAAACCACTCAATTAAAAAAATGGGCAAAAAAATGTGAGTAGACATTTCACCAAAGAAGGCACACTGATTGCAAATAAGCAAGTAAGTTCACATCATTCGTCATTGGGGAAATGCAAATTAGAACCACAGCGAGAAGCCACTGTGCACCAATTAGAAAGTCTGGGAAACTTAAAAGACTGGCCATCCCAAGGGTGGACGAGCTTGGGAATGAACAGGAATTCGCACTCCTTGCTGGTGAGAGGATGAATCGATGCCCACTTTAGAAGAACAGTCTGGAAGTCTCTTTAAAAGTTAAACACAGGCGGAGCCCGTGATCTGACCGTCCCACTCTTAGGGGAAGGAAAGCACTGATCTAAGGGAAGACTGGTACACAAGCGTTCTAGCAGCTCCATCTGGCAGAGCCCCAGACTGGAAACAAAGCAAACAGGCACCGGGAGGTGAAGGGATGGACTGTGGACAGCCATGCCACAGGGGAAGGCGCAGTGAGCCAGGGCGTGCCACGGCTGGAACAGAGCTCAAGAAAACGCATGAAAAGAAGGCAGGCAGAACAGAGCACCTACTGTGTGATACCCTCTGTACATTCTGCAAGTGCAAACTCATCTGCGGTGACAGGAAGCAGGTCGTGGTTTCAGGGAGACGGCTGGGGTCGGGGCAGACATGGAGCAGAGGCAGGAGAGAGGGGTCCTGGGGCTCGGACAGCCTTCGGGTCGTAGAGCCCCCCTAACAAGGGACATTGCTGATACTCTGAGTTTTCTCTCGCTATATATATAATTTCCAGAAACTTCCACCCATTTGGTACATTGCTATTTCAAGGAGGTACAAATCCTGAAGGAAGGAATTTGGCAGAACACTGCCTCTCCCATCTACGGAGGGCCTCCCGTCCTCCCGTGCCCAGCAGGAGCGCCAGGGGCGGGTGCAGGCTCAGGGTCCTGGGACCACACAGAGGATTCAGAGCCTTACAGGTTTCTGCCAAAGCCAGTCCTGGCCACACCCCTGAAACCCCCTCCCCCAGGTCTTGCCTAAAATGCTGCAATCTGGCTGGGTGGGGGGCACATCCCATTCCAGAGCTCTTTGCCCCCTAGCACCTCGGAACCCTGTTTATGCAGTTGGAGAAGGAACTGTGAGGTGTGCTTCCTCCCCAGCAGGTTGGGAACTTGCCTTCCACGTGCAGCGTGGGTCTCCCTGAGCAGGCTCCTGGGGTGGGGGGCCGGGAGCGGGCCATGGCAGTCATTGGAAATGGCAGGGGACTACAGGCAGAACCAAACGTCCAAGCCAGAATCCCCCGGGAGCCAGGACCTCTGCAGCACCGGCCCGAGGTCAGAGCTGTCTGGGGGGCCCTGGCACGGATGGCCGATTGTCAGAGTGGGACCCAGGGGTTCCCTGGGGTCCAGAGCAGCAGGAGGCTGGTGGTCTCAGCGCTGCGGCCCTCGCCCATCATCCTGGCAGGGGCTTGCCTGGGCTCCTGGGACTGTGCTCCCCAACCTTCCGTCTGTGACCCCAAAACATGGAAAGCAGCCATGGGGGTCATAGAGAGTGAGGAAGCACGGTCGAGAATGGTCTAATAACGGCCTTCTCCCGAATCAGAAGATATTTAGGTCGCCCTGGTTGCCATATTTTTCTTCAAAGCACTTAAGGAAATTTGAACTTATGTATTCACTTGGGATTTATTGTTGGAGTTGAGTTGCATCCCCCCAAAAAGACGTTCAAGTTCTTAGCCCCCAGTACCCGTGGTTGTGGCCTTGTTTGGAAAGAGGATCTTTGCCGATGATCAAGTTATGATGAGTTCACTGGATGGGTCCTAATTCAGTATGACTGGTGTCCTTATAAAACAGGGACATTTGGATGCAGACACACAGGCAGGACCTCGTGGCAAGATGCAGGCAGAGATTGGGGTGATACTTCTCCAAGCCAAGGAACGCCGACAGCAGAAGCTGGGGGACAGCCCGACCCGGGGGCCTCCACGGCTGCGAGTACAGATTTCCATTTAATCCGCCCGCTCCATGGCACTTTGCCGTGGCAGCCCCAGCACACGGAGCCACGACTGGACACTTGTTTCCCCTCTGGGTTTCCCCTCTGGACTGCATGCTACACACGGCAGCCCCACGTCTGTCACTGAGAACCCCGGCCTCCCGCCCACACACGACCCACCGTGACAGTTCGCAGACACAGTATCTGCAGGACCTCTCCACCAGGTCACCTGTGGACCAGAGGTCTCTTGCTGACCCCTTCTGCCCCCATAGTTTCCTGAGAGTGGGGCTGCTGTCTGTTTGGGGTGCTGGTGTGGAGGGACTCCAGGCTCAGCGCAGCCACCCCAAGCCTGGGGGCTCTGTTTACTGCTCTCAGCGCTGTTGAGACTGACTGCCACCCTCAGTGTTCTCCACTCCCAGGAGCCGAGTGGAGGATGTCCAGGCAGTCCACTGCTCATAGAAGACCCCCGATCCACTCCTGCCCCTCCCGGTCATCTCACAGCCCTGTGAGACCTGCCCTGCGTGTGTGTGCATGGCTGTGCACGCCTGTGCGTGCGTGTGTGCATGAGTGCGCATGTGCTCGGGTGCCAGGAGGTGAGGTGGCCGCTTCTCCGGACTGGAGTGGATGTGGGCCTTGGGTCCCCCCGGCAGGCACTGTTGGGTTTCCGCCAAGCCTGTTCCAGAGTGGTAAGGATAGCTCGTGGCTCCGGGAGCTCCTCGTTCTCCTCGTTTTCCCTGTGGTGGCACCGCGGGTGGGGTGGGGTGCGGAGCTTCGGAGGCCCCAGAAGGTCTTTCGGACACCCAGGCGGGAATCTGCAAGAAAGAAAAGAGCACCCCCCTGGCCTTCCCCGGCCCGCGTTCCGCTGCTGCCTCCGCGTCCTGCCACAGCCGAGGCCAGAGAGGAACGACCTGTTCGCAGACTGGTTCGCCGCGTCTGGCTGCCTCTGCTACAGGCTGCGGGTTGAAAACCACCCCAGTGAAAACACGGCTACCCGCTGTTTGAAGCTGGGCTGCTGGTCACTCAGCAACATCCGGGGGCTCGGGCAGTCCGTGAGTGGAATGGGGGCTGCCCCCACTAGAGGGGCTGCCGTGATGGGGCTCCCTGGCCCAAGGAGGTCGGGGTGAGATCCGGTGGCCCCGGTCCCACTGACCGCCCGTCCGTCGTGTCACCTCCTGAGGTTTAGCCAGACTGTTGTAAACTGGCCACTCAGGGGCAAGGTCTGGTCTGAAATGCTGTTGGGGCTCAGCACGTGGCCGACGGTGCTCTGAGGGGCGCGGAGTCTGGGGGCTTCGGCTGGTGTGGCGCTGAGGCCAATCTGCCACCTGCTGAGAGCCGGTGCGAGGGTCGGGAGGCCCACTGTGGTGGTCTAGGTGAGCCAGCAGAGAGGCCCCAGGTGGACAGCCGGGGGAGGGGGCGCACCTGAGGGTCACTGCCAGTCAGCATCCAGACGCTCTCTGACCCCTCAGATGTGTCCCTGACGACCCAGGGGTCACTGTCTTGTTGTGTCCACCTTACAGCCAAGACCTTCCTGTACTTGGACTGAGAGGCAGAGAGCAGCTGGGCGGGGTGCTGACCACTCGGGGCAGCTCCGGGTCCCTTTGAAGGTCCAAACAAGTCCCAGGTCTGGCATGGCCGTCAGGACTTTGGAACCAGAAGGAAAGCCCCACCCTCCGGCCAAGGTTTTCCTGCTCTTTGAAAAGATCTTGGTTCCAGGGTCCCACCCTAAGAAGTTTCCGGAATCAGCCCCAGAAGTACTCCTGCCCCAGAAGTACCCAAGGCGGAGGGGGGAACACAAGTGAGAAGGTCGGTGGTTGGTCGGCCACTGGGAAGCTCTGATGACCTAGCCCCGTGGGACCGCCACACTGGCCGCCGCTCATGTTCCAGAATAGTGAACGGAGGTGGCCCTGGGTCCCGGGGCAGTGGGAGCACTGGCCCACTGGGCCCTGCCCTGAACTCCTGCCCACGCTAGGTTTGGGACCCATGGGACACACTGCTCCCATACTTGTCAGAGAGAGGCTGGTGCCTGTAACCTGCCCGTACGTGGGCACAGCCCTGCCACTGGGGACACACAGTTCTGCTCTGACCAGCTGTGCGGAGCCTTCTGCACACATGGCGTGAGTACATGGGCCACCCCAGGGGCCCCGTGACACTCTGTCCTTGCTGGAGCCACGCGTGTCTCGCTTTCCCATTTGCACAGCGGTGATGCACGCAGAGCTGCCGGGAACATGTGCCTGGGGGCCATGGCCACCACACTGTCCCGCTCTGAGCTCGGCCCGTGGGTGAGCAGATACACCAGGCTGGCCTCCCATCTTCCGCCCACCTTCTGGGGCCCCTGGTCATTTGTGGACATCTCGTGTGGAACACGTGGGGGACCGTGTTCTGGCAGCTTCCACACGTATTGGCCCATGTGAGCCAGCTGCTCTCGGGCTGCAAGCTCGTGTGTGCGGGTGGGTCCAGGGTGGGCCGGCTTGTCACCCTCCGCCCCAGCCCTGCAGTGCTTGGGGGTACCCACATCCGCGGGCACCCAGCCCCTCCCACCTCTGGGGGCTGTTTGAACCTCACCGGAGACCCCTCTCCTCAGCGGCTGATGACAGCCTCTGTCTCTCCGTTCTCCTGCCCCTGGGAACAGCACCGGTGCTGCAGCCAGGGCTCCTCGGTTTGGAGCCCACAGGGAACCATAGGCCTGGGTGGGGGTGTCTTAGGCCTGGCCGTATCGTCGTCCGAGCTGTGTCCTTGTCTGGGCACGGAGTGACAGTCTCACAGAGAGATGGAGGCAGGGTGCCTGGCGCTTCCCAATGTCACCAGGCTGTCAAGGGGGCCTCCTGGGTCCAGACAGAGGCTAGACCCCCTGCTGGGATGGACACTGGGGGACAGTCCTGCCCAGCCCGGACCCCACCCAAATCCCACCAGCCCCTGCCCACTCTCGCCTGGTCCTGCAGAAATGGTGGAGGGGAGACTGGAAGGCACGGTGGCCACCAGGCGAGGGCTTGAATTCACGCAGCCTGGCCCCAGCTCTGGGAACCCGAAGGCCGTTCCACACACTTGCACACACGCGTCCAAGCACACACACCCATCTGTACGGATGACGTGTGCTCTGTGCACAAGCACATGGGTGCCCTATACATGCGCCCATGCTGTGCACACACTCAGGCTGCACCCACACACACCGCGGGGTATCCTTGGCTGTGTAGACCCATGTGCACACATGAACCCCATTACGGACACTGAGGACCCCATCTGGGGGCGGGGGATCGTGGAAGGGGTTCAGCGGTAATGAGCGGCACGTGCCAGGCAGGGGGGTCTTGGCCCCGGGTGGCCAGGCTTATCCGACTCAGTCTGTGTGTTGCTTTGCCGAGCTGGCGTTCCTACGGGGCAGCCCGCGGCCTCCCCCTCCTCCCCAACGTCTACCCCCAGGACAGAGCAGCGACCATGCTTTGTTGCCTTTGCTCACTTTTTCTCTAAGCTTGTACTTCTATTTAAACTAAGCATTCTTCCACTATCACTTACAAAATGGTTAATATCACACCGAAAATCAGTCCTTCCCGCCTCCCTCTGTGGCTCGCCTCCGCCTTGCAGTCCCCCTCTGGCCACGGCGAAGCGCCTGGTCACCGACACATACGTGCGGGCGAGGTTCCACTCGCAGCAGCCTGCCTTTCGTGCCCTTTACCACTTACTTTGTCCCCCTGTGGTGGTCATGGCATTTGTGCTGGGACATGAGTGTGAGTGTCTGGCTTATCCTTTTCGCCTGCTGCTGGTGTCCTGAGTTTGCGCCACATGTCTCTCCCTCTGTCCCCTGTGGACGGACATTTAGGCTGTGGGCAAGCCACGTGGGCACCCTCTTGTGTGCCTCCTGCCGGTGACCTGGTGCAGGACTCCTGTTGGGATGTGCGCTCTCTGATTTAGGGACGCAGCCACATGACCCTCCAACTTGCTGTCCAATCTGTGGGGTGTGTGTGTGGGGTATGCGGGGTGTGTGCGTGTGTGTATGTGTGTGGGGTGTGTGTATGTGTGTGGGGTGTGTGTGTGGGGGGTATGCGGGGTGTGTGTGTGTGTGTGGTGTGTGTGTGGGGTATGCGGTGTGTGTGTGTGTGTGGTGTGTGTGTGGGGTATGTGGGGTGTGTGTGTGTGTATGTGTGTGGGGTATGC
>NC_048218.1:2661194-2731299 GCF_002007445.2 Ailuropoda melanoleuca
TGTGTGGGGGGGGTATGGGGGGTGTGTATTTTTTTTTTTTTTGGGGTATGCGGGGTGTGTGTGTGTATGCGGGGTGTGTGTGTGTGTGTGCGGGGTGTGTGTGTGTGTGATGTGTGTGTGTGTATGCGGTGTGGTGTGTGTAAGAGTGTGAGTGAGCGTAGCTGGGGTGGGAGGGGGAGAGGCCCAAGCTCTGGGGACGGCATGGCGGGCAGGACGGCAGGGTCGCGGGCTGCTGAGGAGGCTGGGCCACCTGTCCAGGCAGGCACTCCTGCATCCGTCGTGGCAGGTGGCGTCTGTCCATCTCTCCCACCTTCCGGTTTCACCCTCCGCCCCAGCCTGGCCGTGCCCAGAGCTGCCTTTGGGGCTCTGAGGGCAGAGTGACCACAGGGTGAGCACGTGGCCACCAAGAAAAGTGTCTTGTGTTTAGAGGGCAGCCTCCTCTGGACTTGTGGCCGGTCCTCCTAGGGCCTGTGCAGGCAGCTGGCCACATGCCCCGAGTCCCTTCCTGTGTCCTTTTAGAGACAGGGCCTTGGGTCCCGCCCAGGCCGGCAGCTGGAGCTGAGGGTGCTGGGGTCACAGCCGGGCTCTCCCTCGGTCCCAGGGGTCTTTCCTCCCGCCCAGGACTCTCGTGACCGGGCTCCCCTCGCACACGGCTGCACCCCAGCAGCTTGGCACGTTCTATGGCTGACGTATGCGTGGTATTCTCACGAGCCGATACCTCCGTCACGCCAACAACTGCCGATGTAAATCCACTACGTTCAAGCGTTGACCCCGCAGCCTCGAAGGTGACTTCCCAGTAGCAGCTCAGAGTCCAGTTTGTGAGTCTGAGTGACCATGGGACAACGGGACGTGAGCCGCTCCTGGGAGGACCATGCCGGCCCCGCTGGGGGAGGACAGAGGCGCTGGCACTGGGGCCCCAGCCACCTCTCCTCTGCCCTCTGTCTGGCCCCAGGAGCCAGGATGCCGGGAGAAGGAGGCCAGGCTGCTCCCGGGGGCCGGCCTACCGCTGCCTGTCGACCCCGTGTTCCAGAAAGCTCCTCTCCCGCTCAGGGCTGCCCTCGTCCAGGGAGCCTGCCACACTTCTGAGGCTCTCAGGAGCTGCTCTGGGGCTGCGGGCTGTCCCAGGAGCTGACGGGGGCTCCGCGACCCGGCAGCATCTCGTCAGGCTTGGCTTCTTCACGGCCAGGGAGGCCCCGCCAAGGTGGCTGAGGCCACAGGCAACCACAGCGAGCCGCATGACGTGTGATGGGACGCCAGGCCGGGGTGAGCACATGCTCCCCTTGGCTCGGCACAAACAGCAGGGCCTGGAGCTCCCCCAAGACCCCTCGGCCTGTTTCCATCTCAGTAAAACATAACATCAAAGTTACCATCGTAACCATTTCTCAGTGTCCAGGTCAGTGGTGTTGAGCTCACTCATGCTCTCGTGCGGCCGTCCCCACCGTCCACCTCCAGAACGTTCCACCTTCCCACACTGAAACTCCTTCCCCATCACACATGGACTCCCCAGCCCCTCCCCCAGTGCCCCGCACCCCCCATTCCGTCTCCGGGTCCACCTGCCCCAGGGAGCTCACATACACGCAGTCACACGGTACTTGTCTGTCCGTGTCTGGGCGACGTCCTCAAGGTTCGTTCACGCTGCAGCAGGTGTCAGAACGGGCTTCCTGTCTAAGGCTGAGCAATTACTCCATGGTCTGGATGTTTGCACCCCCCACGCTTCCATGCTAACCTCCCAAACCCAACGTGACGTTTTTCGGGGGTGAGGCCTGTGGGAGGTGATTAGTTCATGATGGGGGCGCATGATGGGGTCAGCGTCCCCCACGTGAGGACACAGAGAAGCCGCCAGCCGTGAAGGAGGGGCCTCGCCAGACACCTAATCTGATCCTGGACTCCTGGCCTCCAGCGCGGTGAGAGACCTGGGTGTGTTGTTGACCCACCCCGACTGTGTGTTAGAGCCGCCCGGACTGACTGAGACGTGTATCCATGACATCTTGTTCATCCATTCATTCATGGAAACTTCCAGAATAATGTGTGACCACATATCTGGGCTCCGGGGCCTGGCCACGTGAACGCAGAATTAACCGTCAGTGTTTTGCCTCCTTGACAAGTGTGTTCCCGTGTTTTCGTTACTGTGAGCTGCTGTTGTGAACAGGAGTTATTTCTTACTTTCCTGGTCAGACTGGTCACCGTTCATGCACAGAAGCACGGGTGGGTTCTGCAACTTGGCAGAATTCATTTATTTGCCCCGACGGAGGCTGTCCTGNTGGTCAGACTGGTCACCGTTCATGCACAGAAGCACGGGTGGGTTCTGCAACTTGGCAGAATTCATTTATTTGTCCCGACGGAGGCTGTCCNTGTCCTGTGTGTGTGTGTGTGCACGCTTGTGCGATCTTAAGGGCTTTTGACCCGTAAGAGCATGTCCTCTGTGAGCAGAGGCAACTCGACTTCTTTTCCAATTCGGAGACCTGTCATTTCTGCCTGTGGCCTGGCCGCCTCGGTGGGACGCCCAGCACTCGTTGACTAGCGCTGCTGACAGCGGGCGTCCCTCTCTTGCTCCTTCTCAGGTGCTCACCCTTGAGAACGGCGTTTGCTGTGGGCCTGATCATGCAGCCGCCGGGGTTCTCTGGGCAACATTACTGGGGCTTGACCTTGAGGGATGGCATATCCACCTGAACCTGGGAGGGGGTCCCAAGCAGCCGACCTCCCTCCTCTGTCCCGCTGCACCGTGACCGCCCCCAGCCGGGACCAGAGGCTCCAGGCAGCGGCCGGCCAGCACCTTGGGCCGAGCGGCTGGAGCAGCTGGACATGGGCCATCTCCCAGGGGCTCTCTCTCCAGCCAGGTCTCTGCGAGCGCCTGGAGCCACAGTTCCTTCCACTGGGAGCACTGCCAGCTAGGGCCCCGTCTTCTGTGGCAGGACGATGTGCCTGCGGTGGCCCAGGGGGCCAGCCAGCCCTGCCTGAGAAGGACCCTTGGGTGGGTCACCCCCAGCAGGCAGGCTCCAGGCCAGTGTCTGGGTGTGGGGCTGCGACACGGCAGCCAGGACTGGGGAAGGAGGGCCCTGGGGGCCATGCTGGGGTGGGAAGCAGCAGGGTTGGGGGAGGGGTTAATATCCAGAAGGGCCGCGGGCGCTCTGAATGGGAGTGTTGCTGTTTCATTGCATATTCACCCATTATCAGCCAGCGTTTACGGAGCTGGGGAACCCGGAGGTTGCGTGGTGGCGGGCGCCATTCTGTCCTGGGGAGGCTGCGGGGAGCCCCCGGCTGGGTCCCAGAGCCAAGCAGGCAGGGCAGTGCCCAGGGCCCGAGCGGTGGTTGGAATGAGGGCAGCTCACACGTCATGTCCCTCACATACGTGCCCCAGCCCCCTGTGAGCAAGTTAGGAGGTCGGGGCCTCAGGAGGGGAGCGTGGATATGGGACCCCAGGCCGTCCCTGCCGTCCCCCCCCTGCCCACTGTGCATACCAGCTGCTCCGACTCTCAGGGGGAGCCGACCCTCAGGGGGAGCCGGCCCAGTGTTCCGGAAGCCCTGGCCAGTGAGGGCGAGAGCTCTGGCCTGGCAGCGGCTCACAATCCCCACACAGCCCTGAGCACCTGCCATCCCGGTGGGGGGGACACCGGTGAGGTCCCACAGCCACTTGGCTGGAGCCCGGCCTCCAGGCGGGGCTGGGGCTGCTTCAGGATCCAGGCGCCACCCCTAGGCCTGGGCTCTCGCTCGGGGAGGGGGGGCAGTGGGTGACAGCTGGGAGGCTGCCATCCATGTGTGTGTAAGCTCACGTGTGTGCACACGTGTGGGGGGGTGTTCATGCATCTGAGTGTGGGCGCATGCAGCGTGTGCATGGGTGTGGTGTGTGTGCTTGCACGCATGAGTGTGCACACGTGTGTGAGGGGCGAGGACAGCCCTGGCACCCCTTCTGGCAGCCCCATCCAGGGAGAGGCCACTGGAGTGGACTTGGACTGGCTTTCAGAGCAGTTTCTGGATTTCAGTAGCTGAACCCCAACCAAGGGAACCAGTGGCAGCTTTGAAGTGGTTTAAAATGTCCCATCTGTCGGCCGGCCTCCCAGAGGCCCCGTGGAGACAACGCTGGCTTCGGTCTGGCTGCGGGCTCTGGCTCAGCCCGCGGGGAGCGGCGTCTGCCCACCTCCCGCTCAGTCTGTCTGCGAGGAGACACGGGAGAGGCCAGACTGGCATCCTGCTTGGGGCCACGGTCTTCTCCTGCAAGAAGTCGTCAGCCCTGCCACCAGTCCGGTCACTGAGGTCCCCGAGAGCCTGCACATCACCGCGAGCACCGCCGTCACACAAGGGAGGGCGCAGGGGGCCAGTGAAGTGGGCAGAGGCCTGCAGATGTCCACCTGCCCCCTGGGCAGGCCAGGCAGGTCGGAGCCTTCTGCGAAGTGGGGGTGTCACCTGGCTCGCCACCCAGGGCCATTGGGAGAATTAAATGTGACCTTTGAGTGCTGAGGAGTTCCACTGAGCCACTAATTGCCACCTCCTCCCCATGGCCAGTGTGCAAGCCACGCTCTGCCAGAGCCCTGGTGCCAGCCTCGCGGGTGTGAACCCCAGGATTCTTTTTTTTTTTAAAAAGATNGCCAGTGTGCAAGCCACGCTCTGCCAGAGCCCTGGTGCCAGCCTCGCGGGTGTGAACCCCAGGATTCTTTTTATTTTTTTAAAAGATCTTATTTATTTATTAGACAGAGAGAGACAGCCAGCGAGAGAGGGAACATAGCAGGGGGAGTGGGAGAGGAAGAGGCAGGCTGCCAGGGGAGGGGCCTGATCCGGGGCTTGATCCCATAACGCCAGGATCACGCCCTGAGCCGATGGCAGACGCTTAATGACTGAGCCGCCCAGGTGCCCCGAACCCCAGGATTCTGACCCACTTCTGCTCTCTGCTCGCCACCCAGCCAAGCGGTGGCCGTGTGGCCCATCCTTCCTGTTCCCTCTCTGTGGTTCCTGACTGTGCCCTCCACTGAACCCTCCTTCCCGAGGTCGAGCTCTGCCCTGAGTGATGCTGTGTGTCCCCATGCCCCTGCAGCGGGGACCTGGCTGGGTGACTCAGGCCTTGGGGTCCCCATTCCACATGCTCTGAAGTGAGAGGAAACGTGGAGTCCTTTTCCCACACAGGAAGGTCTGTTGTTTCTGGAATTCTGTACTCTGTGCATGGGAGAGACAGAGAGGGCACAGGGGGCGTCTGGAGAGGAAGGAGGGTCCAGGATAGGCGGAATGTCCTCTGGAGGTGAGGTCAGCCCCTGTGGCCTGGCTCATGACCCCAGCCCTGGTGGGTCACCTGCAGCTGGTCCTTCCTGGGCTGAGACAGGACAAGCTGGGTCTTGCTGGCGGTGGTGGTAGTGGTGGTGGTGGTGGGGGGTGTCTGGAGACATCCAAAGAGAGGCAGCAGGACTGGACACCCAGGAGGCATCTCACTGGTCCCTCCAGACCGTCCACCTTGCCCCTCATTCCTCGTCCCTCGAGGTGGGAGTGGAGCTGGCCTTCCCAGGGGGGCCCGCCCTGTCCCCTGCTGCCCCGCACCCCAGCTGGGGAGCGATCAGGGCCAAGCCACACCTGCTCATTCTGCCCAGAGGAAGGTCCTGCGGGGATGCCCAAGGTCAGTCCCCAGTGTCTCTCCCAAGCTCCTCTAGCCGCTCTCTGGCGGCCCTGACTCCTCTTTGAGTCAGAGACACATTCGCCATGGGAGGGCGGGCCTGGGGTGGTAGGCGTATGGGTAGGGGGCTGGCAAGGGGTGTGATGGCCCCCAGAGTCCCCCGGGCCTGGCCAATGCTGGAGGAACCCCTGGTGATCCTGCTGCTGACACGGACCCGGGGGCCCTCCATGCTCTGCATGCACCGTGGGTCCTGGGGGGCTGCACAGCCCCTGGCCTCAGTCTTGTATACAATGGGGACACCAGTGGTCAGGAGGCCTGGGTAGGAGTCAGTGAGGGGAAGCTGAGAAGGGCAGCTGCTGTTAATATGGGAGCCACGCTTGGTTTAGGGACTTTCTCAAGGTGCTCTGTTGCCCCCACCCCAGCTGGCATATCAGGAGGTCTGCGGTCAGGCGGGGGTCACGGGATGCAACAAGCAGGAGTGGACAGGCTCAGGGGAGATGGGCCTGAATGGCCCCTCCAAGGGCATTCGGCCGTTCAGGGCACCACAAAGCCACTCCCTGTTGCCTTCCCGCCCGCCCACCGCTCCTCGGAGCTGCCCAGCGGGCTCCCCAGGCCTCCACCACCCCTTCCTTCCTGGAACTGGATCCTGCTCTGTCCTCCACTCTGGGTCACCCTCAGACTGGACGTCCCTGGGGACATTGGCCCTAGCTCAGCCACCACCGTCAAGCCCCATGCCTGACCCCCTCCTACTGTCATGTCCCATCACTCAGTTCAGCTGCAGGACGTCGTCCTCTCACTATTGTGCTGTCTGGAAACGTCTTTGTCCCTCGGGACTTGCCTGGGAAACCTCACCCTTAAATCTGTTGCCTGCACCGGACAGCAGCCCCCGCCCAGCCTCACTCAGCTCCCCAGCTCCCCAGTCCATTCCCAGTCAGTCCCCTGCTTGGCATCTCATCTCCCTCCACTGACCTGGCAGCAGGGGGTGGTGGAGCTGGACCCGGCTCATCAGCCTCCGGCTCTGGTCCCTTCCTGCAGCCAGGGGACCTGTCCCTGCGTCCCTCTTTGCCCACCCTTCATTACGTCTGTGGCTCCCATCCTTGCTTCTCCGGGGACGTCATGTACCCCCTCTCCAGCCTTTGACATTTTCCCTAAGTTCTGGGAGAGCCGTCTATAGCTCGTCTGTGTTTGCTTGTCCCCCTCAGGCAGGAGGGGCCCCCCCCATCGTTGGAGGAAGTGCGTGGGCCCAGCCCTCAGCCGACCTCCCCCACACGCCCCTCCCCTACTCCAGGGTATCTGCTTCTTCCGCAGGCTGCTGAACTGTCCCTCCCTCTCCCCACTCCACGGCTCGTCCACAGGCCTCCCTCTCTCTACACTGGCGACCAGGATCCCTCGTTCCTCCAGACGTGGACTTCAAATCCTGCGTCTATCCACCAACAGCCCCCACATTTCTGTCCCCAGCTGGGACCCCCGGCTTGGCTTTCCATCCCGTCCACCCCCACTCGGGAGTCTCAAGGGTGCCCACCTCAGACCCAAACCTCGCCTGGTTTCTCCCCGTTCCTGTAAGCCTGCTCCTGTCAGGCCTCTACTGCCCCCGTTCCTGAATGTTTGAGAAGGGAGGCCCCACCTCCCCGGCCTCCCTACAGCCCAGAGCTTTTTGCTTTTAAGTAGACCTTTCTTTCAGATTTACATAAAAATTGTAAAGACAGTACAGAGTTCCCATGCAGCCCGCACGTGGTTGCCCCTGAGGCTGACATCACCATGGCCTTTGTGCTGATGACTGAGACAGTGTGGGCACATTGAGTGACGTGGGGTTGGTCACAGCGTGGGCCGTTTTGGGCTCCTCTTGGACACTTGCTGCCCTCATCTGAGAATCGGCCATTTCTCAGGAGGCTGGCTCCTTTTCCTGGAGGATGGCTCAAGAAAGCAAAGTCTGGGGGGGGGCGGCGCTGGGCATGCTGGTGGTCCTGGGCGTCCCGGCTTCTAGGCCCCATCAACTGGCGGAGCAAGACAATGCTGCCCCGTGTGCATACAGACTTCCAGAACTATTTCTCTGCGTACAATCGCATCTTGATGGGCCAACATGAGTTCCGACACTGTCTCTGACCTAACCCCACCTTGGGTCATTTTGGCCTCTCCCCTTGCTAACCTGTAAACTCAGATAGTATACTGCAGATCGGGGCCTGCTCAGAGCCTCCCAGTGCCCGCCACATGCCCAGAGCAAAACCTCAGCGGTGTTTTCTGATGGAATTCACTCTGGCCTGCAAGGATTTGAGCTCTGCAGGGGCTGCCAGCCCTCAGCTCCCTCTCTGTAGCCACATGGTCTTTATTGCTGCGCCTAGAGCACATGGGCTTCTCTCCTGCCTCAGGACCTTTGCACACGATACCCATTTTCTGGATGGCTTTTTCCCAGATTCCCACAAGGTTCATACCCTCACTTCATTTGGTCCATTTGGCCTCATTCTGGCGTCAAGAGGTAAGGTTCCCTGTCCCGTGTGCCCTCAGCAGCCCACGGGCCCTGCACACTCCCTCATTCTGCCGTATGTCCCTCCTTCGAGCCCCCTGCCAGGGCTGTCATCCTGTTTATTTATCTTTCAATTAATTACTCAGCCCTTCACCTTGGCAGGATGCTAGGGAACCGACTCATTATTTGACAACTGATAAGGGGACAGAATTAAGAATTTATCCTCTCTTTCCTGGTAAACAAAACGTCGATGAGGGAAAATTCTTTCTTAAAAAAGTTAGCTAACAGAAATGAAATGAATAGTGGAATTAAGATGTTGCCATTTTGCAACTTCCAGTGAAATAGGGATATGGCGGATGGTCCTAGTGGCTCCCGGAGTGAGCAGGTGACCGGGCTGTGAGGGCCCTCACGATGGATCAGGCATGCCGACCCCATCCGGACCCCCATCCGGCTAGTCGCAGAAGAGGGACAGCCAGACGCCGTGCACTGCGAGATGGCACAGAGGCCCCACCCCCACAAGGGTCAAGCAGAACGAGACGGAGCCTCCCAGTGGAACCCCTGGTTTCCAGAAGCTCTGAGGGCAGAGGACTGTCCTGGCTCCACCGTGAGGGCCCCTCGGCCACGTCCACATGAAACAGAGCAACCACAGATGACCTGGCGTGGACCCGATTGTAATAAGCCCTGCATTGCTGCAAATAAAAGCTCCCCTAAAGCATTCGTGAGACAAAGGGGACCTGTGAGCTCTGATAGGACTAAGGGATTACTCATTTCGTTTTGGGTGTGATTATTTGTAAAGAAAGAGCTGTCTTCCGAGACGCTTGTGCAGCACTGTGGGGGGGCCGGTCCAGTGTGGGGGAGTTACTCGGGACTAAACCCAAGTGGGGCTGTGGGTGGGGTGTGGGCAGGAGCCACTGGCCGGCAGTCACTGGTCGCCGTTGACAGTGGCTGTGGGGGCGACAGTCTCTTCTCTCCACATTAGTCTCTGACAATTTCCTAATAAAAAGCCAACATCAGTCGATCAATCAACAGGATTATCCGTCCCATCGTCACCGTTGGTTGAGAACGCCATCGCGTCCTGCTGGGTCCCCAGGAAGGATCAACCTAGTATCACTTAAATTCTGGAAAAACCTTAAATTAGGCAGAGCTATAAGCTAGGAAGGTTTAAAAACAAGGACGGAAATCAATACAAACTGAGTCAGTGCTGCTGTTTTCGGCTCTGTTTCCGCGCACCTGAAGCCGTAATCCTGGTAAGGGTGGCATTTGTGTACGTTTGTCTGCTGTGCGGGAAGGTCGACGTGTTCGGCAGCTCCGTTCGCGCTCAGCCAGTACCTCCAGTTGTAACGGTGCGAAGGGGTCCACTTCGCTGATCACCAAGCCTTGAATGGCGAAGAAAATTACTTCAAAGTTCCNGTGCTGCTGTTTTCGGCTCTGTTTCCGCGCACCTGAAGCCGTAATCCTGGTAAGGGTGGCATTTGTGTACGTCTGTCTGCTGTGCGGGAAGGTCGACGAGTTCGGCAGCTCCGTTCGCGCTCAGCCAGTACCTCCAGTTGTAACGGTGTGAAGGGATCCACTTCGCTGATCACCAAGCCTTGAATGGCGAAGAAAATTACTTCAAAGTTCCCTTTATTTTTATATTAAGTTTGAGAAGTAAGGCAATAAGAAAATACAAGGATGCCGCTTAGCATTCCTGCTTAACGCTTCTCCACGCGCTTTTGGGGCTGGTCGCTACCCTCTTATCTTCCTGTTTGTTCCTGGCGCTGGGCCGCTGGGGTGGGTGCCGCTGGGCCCTGGGCCGGCAGAGGCCGGGCTGGGGCAGCGGATGGGACCGGGTGGCGGGGGGGCGTGCCTCTCCTGGGCGCTTTCTCCAACCCTGGGGAGTGGACAGGGAGGTGCGGGAAGCCACCTGGCAGCGGGCCACCTCCCTGTACAGAGAGCGCGGGGACCGCAGACAGAACGTCCCCACTGCAGCCGAGAACCCCGCAGGGGCCCCTGCTCCAGCCTCTTTTGTTGTTTGTCTAGGTTTTTCTTATTTGAGCTACAGAAACGAGCCTGAGAAAGGAGGGCCCTGTGGCTGTGGGGCTGTGGCAGGGGTGGCCGCATCCAGGTGGGCCGGGCTAGTACCCCCAGCCCCCTGCTGCCCCCACGGGCTGCCCCCACTTGAACTTCTTCTGGCCTATCCTGGACCTGTTGTTCAAAAACAACTTCATCAAGGTAGAACTACAGCCCATGAAACCCACCTGTCGTGGGAGTCATGGGTGAACTTTAGTAACCTCACCAAGTCCTGCAGCCACAAGCGTGACCCACGTTTGAGCGTTTCCATCACTGTTTCCTTTAAAGGGGATGGATCTTCATTTTTGGGGACAGGGACTTGAGTACAGGCAGGTTCCTTGGGGGGGACCCCAGGAAGATGAGAGGAAGGGTCTCTGCCGGGGATCGACCTCCCAGGACGACCCCACAGGGGACTGGGCCCCCGAGGGGGCATGTGCATGCCCGCGGTGCACACGTGGGCCTCTTCCTCATCCGCTTGTCCGGCTGTCCTGGGCAGTCCCCCAGTCAGGCGGCACACGCATTCCCTGTGCTGGCAGCTGCCCTTTGCTCAGCAGCCTATGGACAGACATTTAGACTCTTTCGGGTTTTCTCTCTCAAACACTGGCTACAACGATGGCCTTTGGAATGTATCCACAGTAAGAAGCGGGGACGGAGGCCTGCAGGGCACGGAGCACCCGTGCGTGTGAGCGCGGAGCCCTGTGTGGACGGGCGTGGGAAAGCTTGTTTGCAGGCAGGTCCCCAACAGTGATGCCAGGGGTTCTCTCGGGGCTGGACCCTTCCAGGGTGGCCCCATGGAGATGAGTCCTGTGTGGCCAGCGGTGCAGAGCGCAAGGCTCGGCCTCTCTACAGGTGAAGCCCCAAGATAGGGACACGGTGAGGCCTGGAGACGCTGGTGTGGGGGGTCCATCCACTCAGCTTCCTCCTGGACAGGTGAGGGCCCCCGCAGAAGCTCAGCTGGGGGAGTCCTCAAATCAGGGAAAGGACCCGTGGGGCAGGGGGTGGCCGGTGCACCGGACCAGCTGGCCAGTGGAAGCACGGAGAAGGGCAGACGTTGCCTGAGACCCTCCCTCAACCCAGACCAGGAGGCGCCTCAGCATCACAGAGCTAGGGCAGGACAGGCGGCCCTTCTCAGGGGTTTATGTCCCCGCTCAGGGTCCCACCTGCACTCCTGCTGAGGGCAGGGCCTCCCTGCGGTGCCTCTCTAGCAGGGCCCCTTGCCTCAGGTGGGGTACGGCTCATCCACATCCAAGGGCCCCCTCTGCTCACAGCAGGCCTGGGGGGTACAGGCGCGGATGCCACGGCCCAGGGAGGCTGGCAAGACAGGTGAACTGTGGGTCCTGCCCACTTCCTGTCCCACCCTCGTGTCTCCGCAGTAGACTGGCGTGGGACTCCCTCAGGGTCTCTGGGGCTCTAGGAAGAGTGCAGCCTGGTGTGGGGTGATGCCGCAAGGTGGGGGTGGGTTTTCAGGCTGGACAAGCAGGAGCAGAGTGAAGAAAGAGAAGGTGGCTTGGGGTGCACCTCCCCTGCGGTGGCCGTGGCTGCTGCAGGAAGGGGCGGTGGGGACGGACTGCAGTGGGACTTGTAGGTGCACAGGCCAGCCTGGGTGAGGACAGCCCAGGGTGCTTGCCGGCTCCGGACCGGTCGATCAGCCAGTTCCAAGAAGTCCCTGGCCCAGGGCTGTTGGCCACCTGGCATACGCCTGGCTGGTGAGCAGGCTGCCCACCGAGGGGGGGCAGCGGAGCTGGGCACCTGGAGGACGGGCAGGAATGCCCGCAGGTGTGCCCGGAGGGGGAGGTGGAGCCCGCCACGTGGAGGCCTGGGATCAGATGGCCGAGCTCTTTCCCAGGCTTGCCTGTTGGGTGGTGGCTGCCAAGGGTCCAAGCTGTGATGAGCTGCACCAGGTCTCCACTGTCCCATGGGACTTGGAGGGCCGGGGTGGCTTCTGAGCTGCACTTGTCTCCCAGAGTCTAAATCCCCTTCTGTCCCATGTGTGGGCGGGCCAGGGTGCGGCAGGATGGCTGGGCAGGACCGGGAAAGCCGTGTCAGCTCTGGGGACGAGAGAGGACAGGTGATCACACTGGTGTGTAGAGCCAGAAGCTGGAAAACCGGAGGCCGGCAGACCACCAGCAGCCCCGCGTCAGCACCCTCCAGGACCGACTGAGACCACGGAACAGGACGGAGAGGAAGGAGCCTAAACCACGGATGCCACCCAAGATGTGGCCAGCGCCCACTGCGCGCACCCAGCAGACGCAGGAGGAAGTCATCTGTCATCCTACGCGGGTCCACGGTGGGAGGGAAACAGGGCGTTTCTAGGCTTGCGGGGTGACATCCAGGACACCTCGGATGCCACCCGACTGAGGAAAGTGAGCAAGACTGTGGGACAAGGCGGGACTTATTGCAGCCATACGATCAGCTTGCTGTTGGTTGGAAGTTAGAACAAAATTTCTAGGCAACAATCCAAAGCTGTTGATGGCGTCGGGGAGCAGCCATGCCCCACCCGCCTCCTGCCAGCCCGGGTTCCAGGGTCCCTCTGCCTCGGGCCCCCTCCTGCCCTGGACTGGGCTCTCATGAGGACCCCAGGCTTTGAGAGACCGGGGCAGCTCTGCTTCGAGGAATGACCTTGAGCCTCTGACCTGTGCGGACACGGGGGGGGGGGGGTGGAGGTTGCACGTGGGCAGCATGGCTCCGCAGGGTTGGCGGTAGGCTGGGGGCACGCGTCGGCAGTGGGCAACAGAGGACTCCTTGCACGGCAGGGCTGCCTTGAGGCCTTTCTTGCCTTTAAAAGCTCAGGAAGGACCCGCTTTAGCCTCTAGTATTGAGGGTGGACACAGCAGCCCATTGGAGTCAAGCACCCGGGACCCAGAGTCAGCAGAGTCTGCCCCATGGGGCCCCTCATAGTCCCGAGCGGCCAGGGCTGCTCCCCTGGACTCCAGCCTGCTGACAAACCCAGATGCTCGCTTGGACACCTGGTCAAGATTCAAGCAACCCACCCTGAGCCTCTCATGGTCCTCGGGGGGACACGCACCGTCCACCCCCTGGCTTGGGCTTTCTCCCTGGGCCACGCTGCCCCGCAGAGTGGATTCTCTCACCCACCACTTGTGTGAGAAGGCTTCACCCTACATGGCAAATCAGCCTGCCCGTCGCCCCCACGTGCCAGATCCCAAAGGCTGTGCCATCCATGTCCAGTCTGAGGTTAATGGAGTACATTTCTGCTCGGCTCAGGCGTCCTCTAGTGGACGGTGGTCCACGGAAGCCCAGCAGAGGAAGGAATCAGCTCCCGGCCCCTTTGCCAGATGTGGAATCTGTTCTCCCCATGCTCCCCTAGGCCAGCACCTGGGACCATCGCCCGGGCCTAGAGCGCCTGGCATATGGGTGGGGGGTGTGCCTGGGGCGGCCTTCCAGGGTGGGGGCTCAGAGTCCAGGGTGCTGCCGCGGCCCAGCCCTGAGAGCAGGGTGGCGCTCCCACCCCGGGAATGCAGGGTGGCCGCGTGCAGGCCAGGGCTTGTCTGCGGGGAGGAGCGTGCCCAGGGTGTGGGCATTTCCGCACGGAGGCTGGGGCTCCTCTCCTTGGAAACTGCGTCACCCTCTTATAATCCGGGCCTGGCTCTGGAGACAGTGACTCACAAGGTCACACCAGTAGCCCAGCACTTTCACACTTGGGCTGTCCAGGATCTGCCTGAGTCTGGAGCCGACCCCCCCCGCCCCCGGGACCTGGGCCCTGAAGGTGACAGGGCTGGCAAGAGCTCACGCGGATGGCCAGCGGCCAACTCAGGCCTGGGGCCAGCAGCCCTGCCCTACCTGGTGGCGGAGCGTGGAGAAGGGAGTTTGGGGCCTGGTGGAGTTTGAGAGTGACTGGAACCCCACCCCTGTCAGTCCTGGGGCTTGGCCAGCGCTCTGGGCCTGGGGGGCTGTGTGTGACTATGTGTATGACCCCTAGGGGTACCCACGGGCTTGTCCCTCTAGTGGAAGGGAAAGTCCCTGGTCACGGACCCCCCAGGCCAATAGGTTTCCTCGCTTGGGAAATGGGGTGATGGTAAAGCCTGCCATGAGGTCACATGCCAGGTGTTGGCTTGGCCTGACGTGGGGCGCTCCCAGCTGTGAGCGGTTCCCATGGCGGCCTTGGGCAGCAGGTGTGGGCTACCTCCCCAAGTGGGGTCATTCGCCTGCCCCGTCTGTGGGATTCAACAGCCCCTGACCTGGCCCAGGAGCCTCTCTGAACCCCACCAGGGTGCCACCGTCACCTCCCCAACCCTGGATGACTTCTCCCTCCCTCCTGCACACTTTGTCCCCCTGCCCCACCATCACATCTCACCTGTGGACTCTGCACCCTAGACCACGGCCCTGGAGCTGCGTCACCACCTGCCAGGCCTGCACCCCGACACCCGTGCACCCCTCCCCCTCTTCCTCTGCCTCCAGGGAGCCAGACACCCGCATTTCCTTCTGAGCTCAGCCCCCACCTGCTCCTGGGCCACCAAATTTTCAGAGAGTCACGCATGCTCCTGTTCAAGCCCCGTCCCCCCCTGGCCAGGTATGTGGCGCTGGACAGGCCGCGGTGACATGGGGACGTGGGGAAACTCCGCGGGAGGCACTGGGCCACCAGGGCAGCCAGAGGCTGGTGGGGCTGGAGCCTCCAGGCAAACGAGGAGTCCTGTTTTCGCCCTTTCTGTGGCGTGGTCCTGGGCAAGCTCCGGCGCCTACAGAATCCCGCCTCATGGCCTCCTCGCGGGGCTGCTGTGGGCGGGGACGGAGGGGTGTGCGTGAAGCCCGCAGCCTGGTGCTGAGTCCAGAGCTGCCCTGCTGTCCTCCTGTCCTCCGCCTCCGGGCCCCCCTCTTCGCTGCACCTCCTGGACGGAGCTCCTGCGTGGTGCTCACAGGGCTCCCCTCCTCCCTTCCATGCAATGCGCCGCGGCCTCTGCTGCCTTTGGTCTAGGGCTGGCGCTAACCCGTCCCTGCCCTTCGAGAAGGGCACCCCCAGCCCCGGCATCCTCCTCTGTGAATGAGGCAGATTCCAGAGGGAAAGCTGCAGAAGATTCTCTGCACCACCTGCACCCTGGCCGTCAGCGGCTGATCGGAGGCTGGTGCCGAGGAACGGAGCTGCAGGCCAGGCAGGGCCTTGATCTGCGGCCAGAGGCTTCCGGGGGCACCGAGAACATTTGCTTCATTAGCCCTTCTGGCAACAAGCGGGGCCTGGAGGAGAGGACTGGTTCCCGTTCGCGGACCACTGCCCCAGTCCTGAGGGCCTAGCGGTGCCTCTCGATGCCGAGAGGAAGGGGTGACGTGGCTGTGGCCCCGGGAACCCGTGGTGTCTCCAGGTTTGGCAGCCGGCCCGGGGTGGTGGGGGCCGCGGGATAATCGGAGCAGCAGCCGGGACTGTTCCGCGTGGACAAGCCGGCCTGGCTCTCCCTGAGGGCTGGGCCCCTTCTCTGTCCCTCAGGCCCCCGGGGTGGACTCATGGGGCCATTCCTGCGTAGGGACCGTGGCTCCTGCCAGCAACGGGGCCTGATGTCCTGGGCAGGTGGAGGGATTCCACGGAGGAGGCTTTGACGGGTGAGGATGACGCAATCGCGCATGTCCTCACACCCTTTCTTCTTAGAAAGATTTCCCCATCGTGGGAGTATGAGGTTGAATCATAATATTTTCAAGTGTGAATATTTTACGGAGGTGCTCTTGTTCTGAGGTTCTGGGACTTTCTTGCCCTTGTAGATCGGCCAGCGCATTCAGGAGCCAAACACGGGGGCCCAGGGGGGCCGGGGGACGTGCCGTCCCAGAGGCCGGGCGGCTGGAGGGCCCGAGCTCCGGGGTCCGTCCTCCCTGCCCGCGGCCCTTTCCTGCGGGTTCTCTGGGCCAAGGCCTGTGGAGGGCTTTCTCCTTGGGCTTCTTATCGGCCCATCGGCACATTTAGGTAATGACACTTCCTGCCCGCTAATCTTGCCGAAATGAAGTCAGCCCCGCACCGATCTGGCCAGAAGCTTGCAGAAGACTTCCTATTTGGGGAATAAAACAGAGCTGGGCCTCTGGCGTGTCCAGGAAGCGGAGAGCCCGGCTTCCGGAGTAGTGGGCCCGAGAACAAACGGGACAGGGCGCCTGAGCGCCGCTGAGTGCCCACGTCAGAGCGCGGCCTTCCCAGGCTGGAAGTGGCTGGCCAGGTTCAAGTGCTGACATCCTGGCCCCATAGACCCTGCCAGCAGGAAACCAGGGGAACTAGGCCCCAGCTAAGGCTCCCCTGACCACCCCAGACATGTCCGGGTGCTTTCGGCCTTGCAAGTCTGATGGAAGCTTCCCTGTGGCGGGCCTAGGCCACGGCCTCCCAGCTGACACCTTGCTTCTCAGCCCCGTGAGCTCCCAGAACCCCATTGCTGAGCTCGGCTCACAGGCTCCTGTCCCAGGCTCCACAGCCTCCCCATTCCCTGGGCCTGGGCGATCTCACACTTTGGTGGGAGCCAAGAAGCAGAACCAAGAGAAGCCAGGATCTCTGCCTCCCTCCGTCTCCAGCTGAGGCTCCCGTCCCTGCTGCGGCTCTCACAGCGGGAGCTTCGGCAGCAGGGCCCTGGGCCTTGGGCGCTGGAGCACCTCCTCTCTCTGTCCCTCCAGCCTGGGGCATGGTGGGTCCCTGAGCACTTGGCACCCTGCGCTCGCTGAGGGCCACCTGGAGCCGTCCTCGTTAATGCCCAAGGAGACCCTGGCAATGACACAGACAACTGGAGACCACCCAGTTTCCCCTCTCTCCAGGCAGGGTAGTCCTTGAACGTGTCTATAGTGTCCCCAAGGCCCCCACGGGTGGACCCCACCTCCTCCCCCTGCGACTCACCTCCCACACAAACTGTCCTGGAATCCTGCCTCAGCATCTGCTTCTGGGGGACCCACCCCAGCCAGCCTCCCACTTTTGCCTCATCATCCCCTGCTGGGCCTCTCAGGGGTCCCCCCACCCCAGACCCCTCAAGCATCATGGTCCAGGGCAGATGGTGGCCCTGCCTCTTGGCCAAGCCACTGCTTGCTCTCTGATCCTGAGATTGGGGGCAGGGGAGGAAGGCAGAGCTAGAAAGGAGGGTGCATCGGGAGGTGGGGGCAGGCTGGGTGCTTTGGCCAGTGCTGCAGGGAGCCGGTGTAGACCCCTGGCCTGGGTGGCAGGCTTTCCCTTTGCCGGCTTCCCTGGGACATTAGAGCCTGCTGGTTGCACAAAGCATTCCTTACATAAGCGGCGTGAAGATACATGAAAAGCTCCGGGCAAGTCAAAACAACCCTAAATGGGCGGGGATCCTAGATGGACAAACACCGGGAAGGTGGTGAGTAACTGGTCGGAAAGCCCCGGCTGGCAGGAAGGGGACTCTGGGCGGGGTGGCCCTGGAGGAGAAAGTGGTTGGGCAGAGGGACGGACGCGGAGGCCACTGCTCTGAGCCTCCAGGTGGCCGCCCCAGCCCTGTTCCAGCGCTGGCCTCAGCCTTCTACTGCGGGCCTCGCTCACACAGTGCATGCATGTGTGCCCGCGGCTGACGGGCCGTCATAACCAGGTGGGGGAGGTCCGCGTGAGCCCCTCTCTTCACACCTGGAGTTGGGGCTCATGGGGATCCCGGGACATCCCATCCTGAGTTCCTTAACTTGGTCACCTCTGCAAAGACTCCTTTACCAAATAAGGCCTCATTCATAGGTTCCAGGGGTCAGGACATAAACAGAGTTTGGGGGACCACCATTCACCCCACTCCCATTGGCAGGGAAAGGGACCCCTGAGTCTCCTGGCTCTGTGGGATGGGGAGCCTCCTGGAGGCGTCCAGATTTGGTGAAACCAACTCGAATCAGGACAGCCTTTCTGAGCAGGGCTGCTGCCCTAGGAGCCCCATCCCAGACACCGACCGCCCCTCCTTGAGCTCCTTCCCAGCCAGGCTCCCCTCTGCCCGCCACCCACGCTTCAATGGGGCATTTCCCAACCACCCCACCCTCGAGAACACCTCCAGCACTTGCACTCCCCCTTGTCTCCCCAACTTCTCTGGATGGGGGCTGAGCCCGCCGGCCCTGGCCCCGGTGCCTGGGTGGGAACGCAGGGGTACGAAGGCCTCTTCTGAGTCTCAGAGGCAGTGAGGATGGGGCAGCACGGGGTGGGGGCTAGAAAGGAGGTGGGAGGGGCTGGACTCCCCCAAATCCTAGGAGCTTAATGCAGACTGTAGCTGCCCTGCCCCCAGCTCTAGTCCCCCAGCACCCCCGCAGGCAGCCCGCCTCCAGCGCCTCCAGCCCATGTGGTCCCCTGGTGCTTACAGGGACCCCGGAGAGCACAGACCCTGGAAACCCAGCAAAGAGCGTACTGTTTGTTTTACTCTTAGCTCCTCTGAGGGGGCTGCCCCAGGGCTCTTCCTGCCTTCACCTGCACTCTGCTCCCTGGGGACAACTGGGTGCTTGAGGTCCCCAGACCCCCACTCTAGGCTGTCCCAGGATGGAAGAAGCAGAAAAATAGCTCCATCTCTCTAAGCCACAGGCCTCTTTTTTGGGAAGCAGAGCCCCATCTTCTGGCTTCCTGGGACACAACCCCCAGACCGGGGGGGGGGTNGGCTGTCCCAGGATGGAAGACGCAGAAAAATAGCTCCATCTCTCTAAGCCACAGGCCTCTTTTTTGGGAAGCAGAGCCCCATCTTCTGGCTTCCTGGGACACAGCCCCCAGACCGGGGCGGGGGGGGGTTTGCGGCTTGTCCACGCTGGCTGCGCCCTGCCCTCAGCTGCTGTGTGTCCCCAGGAGCTCCTGTCTCCTGCTGCCTCTCTGGGGAACCCGGTGGGGTGCAGAGCTCATGCTCCACTGGCCTCACACTGTCCCTTTTCAGAGCAGTATTTTTACCCAGGGTGGTGCCCACGGTCAGCCAGCCCCTGCTTACCAAGAGGCCCTGGGGTAGCCGCCTGCGGGTGGGTAGTGCCCAGGCCTAGCCTCAGCGTGCTGGACCCCTTCCCACCCCACCAGCAGAAGCCCCCCCACCCAGTCCCAATGTCCTTCTCCGGCTGGAAGGGAGTCTGACATTTCACCCCCAGCAAATGGCCAGACAGCGAACATTCTCATGGAGCCAAAAATGACTCAGGACGGAAAGTGAGGGTGCTCAAAGGAGCTCTGGGCCACCTGTGCTTTCCAGCTCTGTGGTGGGAACCCACTCTTGTCTCCACCACAGTGGAGGGGTGCGAGACCCCAGGATGCTGCTCCCCCAATGTGGGAATGAGAGGGATCCCACCTGGGGGTGACAATACACCCCAGGGCAGTGGCCAGAGACCCACGGGCCCTTAAACGGCGCCACCGCCGGTTTCCCAGGGTCCCGAGAGCCCGCTGTGACCCTAGTCTGGATCCCCACTGGTCTGGACCCTCCTCTAGAAGGGACCTGCCGCCGAGCTGACCCCTCCCTCCCCATGTCGCGCTCCTCTGCATGACTGGTGGCTGATTCGCTCTGGAACGGTTTTCTGTAAAAACATGCGGGTTGTTACTTTGCACTCCGGACAGGCGTGTGACGCGATGGGCTCGTGGACGCTCTCGCACTCAGTCTGACGTTTCGCTCATCCTCTCTGGCTCTGTCCCTCCGCTCCCTTCTCCTGCGTCTTACTCCAACTTCCTGTCGTGCTCCGTTTGAACGTAGCCATTGGCTCTTTGGCTTTGCCTCCGTGTGTCTTTTGTAGCGGTGGCTTTGAGCCTGTGACACCCTGCCCCCCCATGCTCTGCTCAGCTTCTGTGTTGCCGCCTTCGATAACCCGTGGGAGAGGCCCTGGCCACCTCGCCCTCCTCTTTCAAGATGCCGTCCCGCTGCCTTCTGCCTCCCTGTTGTGTGAGAAGATGTTTGCACTTGTTTACTTTGTGCCTGATTTCTTTTCCATTAACAGTCTTTTTCAGAGACTAGGTCTGGGTTTGCAGAGAAATGGAGCAGGAAGTCCAGGGAGGTGCCTCCGTTCCCCCCTCCCCTGCTCACAACTGCTGCATCAGGACTATTTACTAAAACGCGCAGCTTACCGTAGGGTTCACTCTCGGTGTTGACACGGAGTAGCTTTGCTGCCCTGAAACTCTGCCCTCCCCCCAACCCCCAGCCACCTGTTTTCTGTCTGCTGTTCTGCCTTTTTGCAGAACATCTGCGCGGGAAGCACACAGTATGCAGCCTTTCCGGGCTGACTTGTTCTCCTTAGCGATCCGCCCTTCAGGTTCCTCCGCACCTTCTCGTGGCCTCTGTGGTCTGGAGGAGAAAGAGAGGCTCATTCCAATTGCTCTTTCCAATGTGTGCATCCTTTTTCTCTTGGGTTCATGAGATCCTGGGGGTTTTGGGGCGGATTGTGATGTCACCGGGCATGGTTTTCTTTGACCTTAGCCTGTTTTGGATTTGCTGAGCTTCTTAAAACTGTGCATATGTCTTTCCCCCAATTTGGGACATTTTCTGCTATTATCACTTCAAATATTTTCCCGCACCATTGTTTCCCTCTCTCCTCCGAGACTCTCGTGGCAGGAACAGTGGACCTCTTGCTACCATGCCAGGAGTCCCTAAGCTTCTGTTCATTTCCTTTTCCAGGCTGATTTTTCCTCTGTTGAATAGGTTGGAAGTTTTCTATGAATCTCTCTTTGGTTCAGTCCCCTTTCTTGCCACTGCCAGCCTGCTCCTCAGCCCACCTAAAGATTTTTTTTTTTAAATTTCAGATATTTTATTTTTCAGTTCTAAAGTTTCTATTTAGTTGTTTTTTGTAGTTTCTATTTCTCTACAGAGAATTTCTGTATTTCTGTCACTTCAAGTGTATTTTCCTTTATCACGTGGAACATGATGTGCATCAGAGTCTTACCAAATGATTCCAGCTTCGGGTCATGTGGGGGCGCCTGTCGATTGACATTCTCTTGAGCATTTTTGTGGCTCCTTGTATGTCAAGTAATTTTGGATTCCTCAGATTGTCCTGAATATTTTCAATATTATGTTGTGTAGCCTCTGGGTCTTGTTAAAATCCTCTGGAAAATGTTGACTTTGTTTTTTATTTTGGGTCCCGCTGGGTCAGACCACGGTTGTGTGTCACCTGCTGCATTTCCAGTGCAGTTCAGCTCTCGGGGCCTTTTCCAGGCTGCAGTGGGCTGTGTTCCTCAGCTCTTCTCTGTCCTGGATTTGTCCCAGCAGGACCCCTTTTTCTGCTTTGTCTGTCCGGAACGATGGAGTCACCATCAGAGTCGTAGCTGCTGCCACCCCCACTGTCGTGAGGCTCTGACACGCAGCGGGCTTCCCCCTCCTTCACCGGCCCCAGAAGTGCACGCCTGAGTGTACAAAGTCATTGCCACTGGTGTGGCTGGTATGAGATTTTCAGCCTGTTATCCCTCCGTTCCTTCTGATAGGAAGAAATGTAATCTTAATCAAACCCGGGAAAACAATGTCATTCCTAGCTTAAATCATTACACTGGGGATTATCTTCTCCCCTGACTCACTGGGGAAGAGGGATAGGATGGCCAGTGGGTGCCTCTGGTGGGTGTCTGGGCTGCCTGGCCGNTAGGAAGAAATGTAATCTTAATCAAACCCGGGAAAACAATGTCATTCCTAGCTTAAATCATTACACTGGGGAAGAGGGATAGGATGGCCAGTGGGTGCCTCTGGTGGGTGTCTGGGCTGCCTGGCCATAGCTGTGGGTGGTGGGAGCTGCCAAGTTTCAGCCTCCCAAACACCAGCCCTAGAGGCAACTCCTTGGGCAGGGCTGCAGCGGGGAGGGGTCTGACTCCAGTCACAGAGCTGCTCCGAGGCCACAAACGCCCTCGTCGTCCTCCCCGTGGGTGTCTGCCCCCCCAGAGCACCGCAGAGTCAGGAGAGCAGCACGCGGCCAGGAGACGAGCTCGTGTGTCCAGCTGAGCTCGGCCCCGCTCACCTGTCAGGCTAGGTGCACGGGACCTGCAGGCGTCCCACTGCCAACCTCTCCCGGTGGGTTCCATCCTGCACTCCGGGACAGTTATGGGGTTTGGCCCGGCCCATCATTTGCCCTGAATCTGGGGGGCAGTACCGTGACAGGAACAGGTGATCTGCCTGTCCTGCTGTCCAAGATTTGCATATGTTTTCATATAAATCATATCAATAGTGGTGAAGTCACTACATGACCACCCTCCATCCCTGCCCAAGTCTTCCCACACAATGGGAGCTCCAGACAGATGGAGCGTGTCTGCATGGCTTCATGTCCTACCGGGCATGTTGGGGTTCACACGGGGCCGGCTCGCGACCCCGGCCTGCAAGTGCCACACTCCCGCCAGCTGATCTCTTGGGAACGTCGAGGATGTTCTTGCCATTGTGGGCGCTAAACGCAGGTTGGGGGTGGGATGGGGATTCAGAAGCTGCTCTCCAGCCAGTGGTAAAAAGCTGACCCCGCGGCTGAACGTGGAAACACATACCGCAGAGCTGTCTCCGTCTCTTGCCTTCGTGGGAGGGGATGTGGGCAGTGCCATGCTGAAGGAGCCACTGGCCTCCAGACCAAATCCAGCTGGCAGGTCTGCCCACGCACGGGAGTGGGCAAGGGCAGGTGTGGCTGGTGGCCGCAGAAGACAGTCTTGGAGCTGGAACGGGGGAGGGCAGCTCAGGCGGCTGCAGCAAGGGGAGTTCAAGGAGTGGTGCAGCCCTGGGATGTCATGGGAGGATGGTGTTGCCGCTCAAGAAGGGGGGTGCAGGTCCGGCTGCGCCATCCGGGTCTTTCCCTGGCCTGCAGGCACGTTCTCGTACCGGGTGGTGAGGAAGTGGCATCTGTGGGAGACCTCTGAGGCCATGGGCCCTGATCTGGGGGCAAAGCCTCAAGCTTTCCTCTTGGCAGAGCAAAACTCGGAGGAGCACCAGCCGCCAGCACAATGGGAGGAACCTGTTTCCTTTTACTTTCTTAGGGGAAAAAACGTACGGTTCTGAACAAATGCATGGAAGAGACCTCTCCACTTTGAACCTGGGCCCACGGGGGCCTGGCATCCTTGGGAGACCCAGAGCTGGCCTCGCTGTGCCGGCAGCACTGTGCAGCCTGGAGCTTGCTGCCCGAATCGGGGAACCACAGAGCTCTCTGGGACCCCTTTTGCTCAGGGGCCTGGGGGTCTGGCCTCCCACGCCCAGGGCAGCAAGGAGACCGGCCCTTCCGACTCTATGGCCCTCCTGGGCCCAGGCCTGCCTGGCCTGGACAGCCGGGTGGGCTGCCTGTCCCACCTGTGCACCCTGGCTCAGGCGGGTCTGTGCCCACGGGAGCCCCAGGACGAGGGGGGCTCTGTGCTCCTGTGCCCTGTTTGCATGGGTCACGCCCACCAAAGTGTGCTTTGCCCGGAGCCTCAGGAAACTCACGTGCTGTCGAGTGGAAAAGCTCCAGACACACTAGACTGTGAGCGAGCCTGAGTGTGGTGTACACCGTCACGCACCATCACATGTGCACACGTGCTCATGCACGAGCACACACAGACCACAATGTGAACACACATGTGCTCACACAGGAATCCATGCAATCACACACCAGTGAACTCACACACATAGTTGTGCATGTTGCATACATGACCACATGCCATACACACTCACACATGAACTCACACATCATCACACCTACACACCTGCTCGTGTATGAACACACCACAGTGTGCACACATGTGCGCACACATGTGCTAACACATGCGTTACACACAAACTCACATACATGGTAGCATGTGTTGCACACTCACACATGAACTCACACACGGCCACATGTATGCACATACTCATGCATGAACAACACACCACACACGTGTTTGCACATCACAGACCCTCCACTTTGCACGGAGAGCAGTGAACGAGGTAGACCCCGTCCCGGCTAGCGTTCAAGTGCACGTCTGAAGCTGCTTCTGACGGTCTCAGCGGCAGACACGGCGGCCTCGCTATGTCGGGAACAAGCAAAGATGGGAAGTCCATGTGCAAGTAGGTAAAGCCGTGCTTCTGTCAAGGGAGGTTTGCTGGGATGAGGTTCTCGGGAAGCCATTTCTGAGAAGACTAACACAATCCTCACCACGGGAGCGGGAGGGCTCGGGAACGCGGGGATGCGTGTCCGGTATCTCAGGGGACGTGCAGTCCACGGGCTCGCACCTGGAACGGGAACTCCGGCGACGCAGAGCCCTGAGAAACGCGCTCACTGGTTCATTGACTCTTACTTTTTTCTGTGGTCCCCTGGTGGCAGGTACTGGGGTACTGGGGGGGCAGTGACATTAAGGGTGATGTGACCATGGGGAAGAGCCATCTGGGGGGACAGATGGGAAAGAAGCAAGGGCTCGCCAAGGCCTCGGGCTCTGAATGGCACAGGAGCCATGTGAAGGCGTGCAGGACTAGGCCTGCCAGTGGGCCCCCTCCCTGCGTCCCGGGAGGTCCCTCCGTCCCCCTGACTTGGGCTCCTCTGCTGCCAGTGTGTGTTCTGAGTGGGGCCCCTTCCTACCAGCAGCAGCATCGCCCTGAGTGCTGCCCCCCTTCTGGGGTGCCTCCTCCCCCAGCTTGGGGGTGGGCCCGCAGCAGGGGATGGGGCTGTCGGGTCAGTGGGCCTGGGGTCTTGGGGATGATGATGCAGATGTCAGAAGTCTGTCCCGGCTCATCTGTCTTCGACCACAGATGACCGCCACCGTCCCAGCTCAGGCCCTTCTCCACCATCCATCTCTCTGCAGGCCTGGACCCTGGGTGGGCGCACACGCTGCCTGCTCCTTCCCCCACCCTGGCTGCTGAGTCAGGCCCATCTGTTTGGGGGGTCTCCCAGGTTTCATGCCCTGCTGGGGGCAGCAATCTCGTTTTGGGACAAGTCCTCCCCTGCCCACATCACTGGAGCTCCTGGCTGTTTCCGATTGCTTAACCAAGCAGACCCCAGGGACTCAGTGTCCCTGATCCTGCTTTCCGGGGTAGCTCTTATCCAGCAAGGGCCGTCGGCCAGCCTGTGGCAGATTAGAGGAGAGGCTGGTAGCCAGCACCCTGGAGTGCTTAGTCCTGTCTCGCATCCCTGGTAGCCCGGGTCCCACACAGCACGTGTGCACACGCACATCACACGTACACATGCACACACAGCACACACTCATGCACACACACTCCAGCCCTTTCTCATGCTCCCTCCTCTGTGCCTTTCTGGACTCTGTCCACCTCCGAGGTCTCCCTATGATGTGTCCCCATTGGGACAGGAGGGAGGTGAGGACACACAGGAGGGAAGAGATCACTGGAATGTGGTCCTGGGCTCCAGAGGGAATGAGCCTGAGAGATGGGGCTGGAAGGAGGGGTGGTGCCTGGGTGTGACCCTGTCTGGGGCCCCAGGGGCAGGGAGGGCGGCAGGACGAGGTCAGCAGGCTGAGCAGTGGGGTGGGGAGGCTTGCTCAGGTGGATGCTGGCTTCTCCAGGAAACAGCATGGCGTCAGCGAGCGTGCTAGAAGCAGGCGCTGGGGCCCTGGGGGTGGGACCCCCAGGAGGATGTCACAGCGCAAAGATGCGAAGATGCGTTTTGGATGAGAGGCTGTAGGGAGGCTGGAGGCACTGGGGCCTGCTGTGACAAGGAGGAGCTGGGAGGAAAACCCCTCCCCCAGTCCTCGTGGTGGGAGTGAGGAGAGGACCCCCCATGGTGGGAGGGTGCAAAGGAACCAGGTCTCAGGAGGCCGGCCCGTTACAGCAGGAGGCGGGGACAAGGGGAGGCTCTGTGGGCCTCTGCGGATGCGCATTTGCTCAGAGGGTGCAGGGAAGGTTATGGGGTGGGGGTGGGAGGTGGATCGGGGCGCAGAGCCATGTGGGGAGGGACGTGGCTGCCCCGGGAGCCAGAGGCTTCTTGGGTACTGAGGGTGGGAGCATGGGGCGTGTGGGCCTCGGAGATGGCTCTCCAGGTCTCAGCGCCGACTGAGGGAGATGAGGGGTGAGTGAGTGTGCGTGTGGTGTATGTGTGGGTGCCGTGTGTGAATGTGCGTGCCACGTGTGCAGTGTGTGTGCACTGTGTGTGAATGCATGTGCGTGTGTGTGTGTGTATGTGTGCACACGTGTGGTGCATGTGGGGGGGGTGCAGCTCCTGTGGATGGAGGCGCGGAGATGGGCCTCCAGCTCTCCCAAATCCCATGGCCAAGTTCAGGCACACGGGGTTTCCCAGGGGCTGGAAACTTGGAGTTTGGCCCTGAAATAAATGCTTTGAGAAGAGGGAAAACATTGGCAATCTCAAAAAAACACTTTTAATGCAAGGGATTTAGCTAAGAAAAAAACAATATTAACTTCAAGGAGCCATCCTGAGGTCAGGATATGGTCAGCATGTGTTTCTGGCCCTGAGCAATCGGACCAGAGCTCTGGAATGTTCCGGACACCTGAAACGTCAGCCCGGTTTTCTGTTTTCTTCCCGGGCCAGGGAGCAGATTTAAGAAAGTTTACAGCAGGGACTGAAATGCAAAGGGTGTGTTCCTGACTCCGGGTGAGGCTGCTGCTCCCCGACACACTCCCCCCGATGCAGAGGTGTCCCTGGAGCGGGGGAAACGGCACTCTGCAGGGCGGAGCTCCCGTGGTGCTGGCCTCCGTCCCCACATCTGCACAGGGGCCAGAGCTGTCTGCCTGGGGCTCTCTAACTTGCTCCCCCGGCTCTTGCCTGGGCTGATGAGTTAAACAGAGCCCCAGCCCTACAACTCAAAGCAGACACAGTGCCCGATGCCGCGCTGCAGTGGGGGCGCCAGCAGCCGCCAATGGGGTGGGGGATGGCGGCTACGTCCTTCCCTGCCAGCTCGTCGCTTCCGGAGCCGGGTGCCCAAGGCCCCACAAAACCAAGTGATTCCTGGAAGATCAGACCACACGGGGGTTAAGCAAACCCACCAGCGTTCTCCTTGTGTTTGGATATTTCCAAAAATCGATCACGTGTGCACTTTGTGATTTGCGATCTGACAGGACATCAGAGAAAGTGCGTCCTTTGCGTGAAATCTGTGATTCCTGCCATTTCTAAAAACTTTGAAACGTTTGGTCCTGGTAAAGGGAGCACCAGGCACTTCCCCTGTGGCCTCCTGAGGAGCGCTGAGCGGAAATCAGAGAAGCCAGGCCTCTCTCTGTGGATGGAGTTAAGAAGGTGTGTCTGGGACGCCTCACTGGGGGCCCTCTGCCACCCTGTGGTGTCCCCTGGGGGCCGTTTAGACTGGCTGTCAGAGGGCTTTTGTCCCCAGCCCTCTGTTGGTGGGTCATTTCTAAAAGATACAGCTGGAAATACAAGCCTGGCATTTCTGTCCTGTTGCGGACCTGGCGCCCAGCCCCCAAGGGCCCCCAGCAGCTCCTGGGAAGACTGTGACCTGTGGAAGAACTCCCCTTCCCTCCCCTCCCCCTCCCCCTCTCCAGACTCCTCTAGAGCCACCCCCAGACCTCACTTCATCAGAAAAATACGTCAGTAGTTGCGCCGCAGAATACTTACTGTGGACTCTGGGAAACAAACTGAGGGCGTCAGAGGGGAGGGGTGGGGGACGGGCTAGGCTGGCGATGGTAGTAAGGAGGGCATGAGCTGCATGGAGCCCTGGGTGTTATGCACAAACAATGAGTCATGGAACACGACACCAAAATCTAATGATGTGCTGCATGGTGACTAACAACATCATAATTAAAAAAAAATACCTACTATTTAGATGGTTTCTTTGAATACAAGGTCCATGGCTTGACGGGGCTCTGAAGGCTCTTGACCGCTTGGTTTCCCCTCCCCCCCTTGCCCTCCCCCTCCCTTGCCCTGGCTGGCTGGCGACACGGGGCCATTTCTCCAGTAGAATGCCCTGGGTTCTGGATTTCGCTGACTGCGGGCCTGGAGTGGGTGTAACATGTTCCTCTGTCCCTGAGTGTTCTGTAAGCCGTAGACCAGTTTCCCGTAAAGCAGGTGCTTCGTCATACTCCCGTGTGGTGAGGACGGCGTCCACACAGGTGGGGTGCTCTGCCAGCGGACACCTGTGCCCCCGGCTCTGGGACACGGAGCGCAGGCAGCAGACTCAGCCCCATGACCACAGGGGTTCCCGTCGTCTTCCTCCTGACGATCTGAGCTGCCTTCGGGGATCACTGCCTCGCTCCATTACTTCACTGGGTTGTTTTTTTTTTTTTTTTTTGAGAGAGAGTGAGAAAGAGAGGGTGAGGGAAGGGCAGAGCGAGAGGGAGAGAGAGAATATCAAGCAGGCTCCAGGCCCAGAGCACAGCTGGACGGGGGTAGGGGGAGCTTGATCTCATGACCCTGAGATAACGACCTGAGCTAAAATCGAGGGTCTAGCACTTGACCGACTGAGCCACCCGGGCGCCCCTGGGCTTTTCTCTGTGGAGGTATCACATCAGCTTCAGGGGTACCGCGTAGGGACCTGAGATCTACACACGGGTGGGAAACCCGCAGGCCACATCTAGCTGCCGTCCTTCCAGTTACAGCTCAGCAATCTCACAACGGTCAACGGCCATCCCCGCCTGCTACCTGGCGCGGCAGGAGCTGGGTCAGGAGGGGGACACATGGTCTCCTCCCCACCCGCCCTGCTGCTGCCCACTGGACCACAGGAAGTCCTTCACTTTCTTGGGCCTCAGGCTGTGGGCAAGGGGCAGCTGGCTTGTATCCGTGTCCACAAGAAACAGGAGTTCTTGCGGTGGAGGGTGAGCGGAGGTCCTCACCCTGGGATGCAGGAGAGAGCAAAGCCATGCCCTGGGGCCCCCAGCATCACCTTCTCTCCCCCGCTGGGGAAGAAGCCGGCCCCCAGCACCCTCGGGGAGTCCAGAACAAGGCCGCTCGGGGCATTTCTTTGTAGGGCCTCCTTCCTTCCTGGCAGCCTGGTTGAGAAACAGCTGGCTGAAGGCATGGTCTGGGGAGGGTAGAGCAGGAATGTGGATCGTTTGCTTAGAAAAATGAATTTACTCAGAAAGATGGGCCTTAGGCAAACAAGAGGGAGTTTTCTGACCCAGGCCCTATTATCGAGAGCTGGCCCGGGGGCGGCTGTGGGTGTGGTGGCACTGGGCACAGCTCGGCTCAGTCACCAGGACAGGGCCCTGGCCCCCAGCTCGCTGTCGGCCTGGGGCTCCCGCGGGCGGGCCAGGCACACGGCGCCTCCACTCAGAACTCGCGGCCCTAGCTGGCTGCCCGGGAGGCCCCGAACAGAAGGGCCCAGCTGTCGGAGCCTCAGTCTTCTGTGCCCCAGATATCGACGTCCTGGCACCATGAAGCATGTGGTGATTTGTTNCGGCTCAGTCACCAGGACAGGGCCCTGGCCCCCAGCTCGCTGTCGGCCTGGGGCTCCCGCGGGCGGGCCAGGTACACGGCGCCTCCACTCAGAACTCGCGGCCCTAGCTGGCTGCCCGGGAGGCCCCGAACAGCGCGTCACAGAAGGGCCCAGCTGTCGGAGCCTCAGTCTTCCGTGCCCCAGATATCGACGTCCTGGCACCATGAAGCCATGTGGTGATTTGTCNAAGCATGTGGTGATTTGTTGAAGCAAAGGTGTCCCCAGGACACCTGCCCGGCTGCCAGGACTGCGGCCAGGCGGCTCTTTAGACCGTCAAGCTGCTCACAGGCTGGCGCCTTGGCTGTATGGAGCCCAAGCTCCCAGGGTGGGCCGTGTCTGTGGGGGTGCAGAAGGTTCTCGGGGGTCAGTGAGTAGCCAACGGAAGCCGGATGTGTTCAGAGGGGCCGGGCCTCAGCCTGATTCTCCTCCTCCTCCTTTCAAATTAATAAACTTAATTCTTGTTATAGTAATTTTCTCTTTGCAGAGAATTTGGTGGGAAAGTATAGATTCCCACTCTCCTTTCTCCCGAGGCTCCCATCTTGCATCAGTGAGCTATGCTCTGTACAATCCATGAGCCGATATCAATGCACTCAGACTAATTACAGCCCATGGCTCACGCACGCTTCATTCTTCGGGGTGTATTGACAAATGTGGATGACGTGTGCCCCACCCCATAATCGTAGAGAGGAGCCCTGTCCCCCAAATCCCCTGTGCTCCACCTATCCACCCTCCCTCGCCCACCCCGCAGCTCCTGATCTGTTTCCTGTCTCTATCGTTTTGCCTTTTCCAGAATGTCAGAGAGCTGGAATCATGCACGCACAGCCCACCTGACTCTTTTCAAAGGCTGTGGTGCGGGAGATTCTAGAGCCGGCAAGGGTGTGGCAAGCCGGGCCTCGTCTTTGGATTTCTTCTCTTGCACTTGAGTCTGTACAAACTGGTCCTGAATTTCCTCAGGCCATGGAGTTAGTGCACGGGATGATTTTCTTCCTATGATTCAGGAGGGCCACAGCTGGAGAGACCTCAGTCTCCTAGGATAGACAGGGAAAGGGTGAGAGGAGGCAGCTTCTCCAGGGTCTGCAGCTTCTCCAGGACCAGCAGCTTCTCCAGGGCCAGCAGCTTCTCCAGGGCCAGCAGCTCCTCCAGGGCCAGCAGCTTCTCCAGGACCAGCAGCTCCCCCAGGGCCAGCAGCTTCTCCAGGGCCAGCAGCTTCTCCAGGGTCTGCAGCTCCTCCAGGACCAGCAGCTCCCCCAGGGCCAGCAGCTTCTCCAGGGTCTGCAGCTTCACCAGTGGCCAGCAGACATGGACTTGACCAGCAATGCAGATCCCTCCTCCCCGTGACCTCCTGCCCTTGCCCAGAAAGCTGCTCTGGGCAGCCCACGAGGCTCACCCACTGGGAAGTCTCCACCCTGGGCACAAGGTGGCCACCCAACATCACCCAGCATCTCCAGCCACTCCCCACACTGGGCTATTCAAGCAAACAGAAGCCCAGTAGCCTACCTGGGTGACCCAGATGGTTTGGGCTTGCTGGTCCACCTGAGTCCACACCCTGTGTACTCCTCCCCTCGACTGGGGTCAGTGGGCTCCCCAGTATCCCACCAATGCCGTTGCCACCACGGACAGCAACATCTACACCAACACCAACACCAACATGTCTATACTGTCACCACCACCAGCAACATCTCGCCAACATCACCACCACCGTTACTACACTGCCATTAAGACCACCGGCGCCACAACCCTCAGCTCTGGCGAGGAAAGCCCAGGATATGGAAGTGCCCAGCATTCATCCACTCATTTGATTCACGGGGTCTCCCTCCTATCTGCAAGGCTTCATGGCCAACAGCTGGGGCTACCGCAGAGCTCTGCTGCAGAAGGGCACCTTATCAGACTGACCCCCAGGTTGGCAGCTTGGGTTGGCCTTGGGTAATGTGTTGAGCACAGGCTCCGTACCAAGCCCTTCCAAAGCCATGTGCCTGGCAGAAGGGCCTTGCGGNGGCTCCGTACCAAGCCCTTCCAAAGCCACGTGCCTGGCAGAAGGGCCTTGCGGAGGCTGCCTGATGGGATCTGGGCCTTCAGTCCAAGGACACGGCAGCCAGGGTCTCCTGGCAGAGCCGGGAGAGCACACTGTCACTGTGGTCGCACAGTGCGGGGAGGCTCCCTTGGACCCGTGGGTCACTGCTGGATGAGGGACAGCTAGGCCTGTAAGCAACCGCTAAGGCTCTCGGGCCCTGGAATGTTCATCTTGGGACAAGGACTCAGAGCACAGGCGGCTTCTTAAGGGGATGATCCCAGAGAACAGAGGTGAGGGAAGGGCTGAGGGGCAGCGATAAAGCCAGGAGAAGGGGGAGTTGCTGAGTTGCTGCGGCTGAGGTCACCCCAGGCTGCATTTATCCATCACTGTCAGGTGGCCCCTGGCTGCCTCGGCAGACAGAACACTGCACTGTGTTCCGAGAGGCGAGAGGCAACAAGCGTCCAGCACAAGGACCCTGTAGCCTGCAAGGCACTGTCCCTGGGGCCACAGCCACACCCAGTCTGCTGCTGCTCCCTCCTGTCCCGGGTCCCTGCCGGCGGCCGCCACACACAGGGAAGTGCTTCTGGGAGAGGCCACCCCGTCTTCAGCGGGAGCTGTGGGGTGACCTGCCCCTTGCGGGGGCAGCCGCCTCTTACCCTCTCCCACAGCGGGGGGAGCGGTCAGGGGATGCAGAGGGCTGCCGCTCAGGGGCCAGCTGTCCCTCGAGATGCCCCTGCCTTTGAGCAGCCCCTCCAGAAAGCAAAGAGCAGCGACAATCCGGGAATTGGGTCGCAGTCCCCTCAGGATGAAGTCAGGTGGTGAGCGTCCTTCAGTGTCGGCCTCAGTCCCCAGGAGAGCGCCCACTGGCCCTGCTCCCCGCCTGAGCGTCTCAGCAACTGGGAGTGCCGTCCCCAGCTCTGGCTGCGGTGGCTGCGTGTGCCCTCTCTCCCTGGTGGAAGGGGACGCAGCCTCCGCTCTCATTAGGAGCTCGGGAAGGGGTGACGGGCTGATGAAATTGCGGTCTGAGCGGGTTGGAGGGTGGCCCTGGGGTTTGCTCCTCTCCTGGTGTCGGTCCAGCTCGCGAATGAACACGGGCCCAGCACGTCCGGCAGAGCAGGAGGGATGGGCTGTTTCTGAAAGCGGTGGGCTGTAGGGAGCCCGAGGCTGGCTGGCTCCTCCTGGAATGCATCCCGACCAGGCCTCGGCTNGAAAGAGAGGGTGAGGGAAGGGCAGAGCGAGAGGGAGAGAGAGAATATCAAGCAGGCTCCAGGCCCAGAGCACAGCTGGACGGGGGTAGGGGGAGCTTGATCTCATGACCCTGAGATAACGACCTGAGCTAAAATCGAGGGTCTAGCACTTGACCGACTGAGCCACCCGGGCGCCCCTGGGCTTTTCTCTGTGGAGGTATCACATCAGCTTCAGGGGTACCGCGTAGGGACCTGAGATCTACACATGGGTTGGAAACCCGCAGGCCACATCTAGCTGCCGTCCTTCCAGTTACAGCTCAGCAATCTCACAACGGTCAACGGCCATCCCCGCCTGCTACCTGGCGCGGCAGGAGCTGGGTCAGGAGGGGGCCAGCCCCTCAGGGGCCGCGGGGGACACACGGCCTCCTCCCCACCCGCCCTGCTGCTGCCCACTGGACCACAGGAAGTCCTTCACTTTCTTGGGCCTCAGGCTGTGGGCAAGGGGCAGCTGGCTTGTATCCGTGTCCACAAGAAACAGGAGTTCTTGCGGTGGAGGGTGAGCGGAGGTCCTCACCCTGGGATGCAGGAGAGAGCAAAGCCATGCCCTGGGGCCCCCAGCATCACCTTCTCTCCCCTGCTGGGGAAGAAGCCGGCCCCCAGCACCCTCAGGGAGTCCAGAACAAGGCCGCTCGGGGCATTTCTTTGTAGGGCCTCCTTCCTTCCTGGCAGCCTGGTTGAGAAACAGCTGGCTGAAGGCATGGTCTGGGGAGGGTAGAGCAGGAATGTGGATCGTTTGCTTAGAAAAATGAATTTACTCAGAAAGATGGGCCTTAGGCAAACAAGAGGGAGTTTTCTGACCCAGGCCCTACTATCGAGAGCTGGCCCGGGGGCGGCTGTGGGTGTGGCGGCACCGGGCACAGCTCGGCTCAGTCACCAGGACAGGGCCCTGGCCCCCAGCTCGCTGTCGGCCTGGGGCTCCCGCGGGCGGGCCAGGTACACGGCGCCTCCACTCAGAACTCGCGGCCCTAGCTGGCTGCCCGGGAGGCCCCGAACAGCGCGTCACAGAAGGGCCCAGCTGTCGGAGCCTCAGTCTTCCGTGCCCCAGATATCGACGTCCTGGCACCATGAAGCCATGTGGTGATTTGTCGAAGCAAAGGTGTCCCCAGGACACCTGCCCGGCTGCCAGGACTGCGGCCAGGCGGCTCTTTAGACCGTCAAGCTGCTCACAGGCTGGCGCCTTGGCTGTATGGAGCCCAAGCTCCCAGGGTGGGCCGTGTCTGTGGGGGTGCAGAAGGTTCTCGGGGGTCAGTGAGTAGCCAACGGAAGCCGGATGTGTTCAGAGGGGCCGGGCCTCAGCCTGATTCTCCTCCTCCTCCTTTCAAATTAATAAACTTAATTCTTGTTATAGTAATTTTCTCTTTGCAGAGAATTTGGTGGGAAAGTATAGATTCCCACTCTCCTTTCTCCCGAGGCTCCCATCTTGCATCAGTGAGCTATGCTCTGTACAATCCATGAGCCGATATCAATGCACTCAGACTAATTACAGCCCATGGCTCACGCACGCTTCATTCTTCGGGGTGTATTGACAAATGTGGATGACGTGTGCCCCACCCCATAATCGTAGAGAGGAGCCCTGTCCCCCAAATCCCCTGTGCTCCACCTATCCACCCTCCCTCGCCCACCCCGCAGCTCCTGATCTGTTTGCTGTCTCTATCGTTTTGCCTTTTCCAGAATGTCAGAGAGCTGGAATCATGCACACACAGCCCACCTGACTCTTTTCAAAGGCTGTGGTGCGGGAGATTCTAGAGCCGGTAAGGGTGTGGCAAGCCGGGCCTCGTCTTTGGATTTCTTCTCTTGCACTTGAGTCTGTACAAACTGGTCCTGAATTTCCTCAGGCCATGGAGTTAGTGCACGGGATGATTTTCTTCCTATGATTCAGGAGGGCCACAGCTGGAGAGACCTCAGTCTCCTAGGATAGACAGGGAAAGGGTGAGAGGAGGCAGCTTCTCCAGGGTCTGCAGCTTCTCCAGGACCAGCAGCTTCTCCAGGGCCAGCAGCTCCTCCAGGGCCAGCAGCTTCTCCAGGGCCAGCAGCTTCTCCAGGGTCTGCAGCTCCTCCAGGACCAGCAGCTCCCCCAGGGCCAGCAGCTTCTCCAGGGTCTGCAGCTTCTCCAGTGGCCAGCAGACATGGACTTGACCAGCAATGCAGATCCCTCCTCCCCGTGACCTCCTGCCCTTGCCCAGAAAGCTGCTCTGGGCAGCCCACGAGGCTCACCCACTGGGAAGTCTCCACCCTGGGCACAAGGTGGCCACCCAACATCACCCAGCATCTCCAGCCACTCCCCACACTGGGCTATTCAAGCAAACAGAAGCCCAGTAGCCTACCTGGGTGACCCAGATGGTTTGGGCTTGCTGGTCCACCTGAGTCCACACCCTGTGTACTCCTCCCCTCGACTGGGGTCAGTGGGCTCCCCAGTATCCCACCAATGCCGTTGCCACCATGGACAGCAACATCTACACCAACACCAACACCAACACCAACATGTCTATACTGTCACCACCACCAGCAACATCTCGCCAACATCACCACCACCGTTACTACACTGCCATTAAGACCACCGGCGCCACAACCCTCAGCTCTGGCGAGGAAAGCCCAGGATATGGAAGTGCCCAGCATTCATCCACTCATTTGATTCACGGGGTCTCCCTCCTATCTGCAAGGCTTCATGGCCAACAGCTGGGGCTACCGCAGAGCTCTGCTGCAGAAGGGCACCTTATCAGACTGACCCCCAGGTTGGCAGCTTGGGTTGGCCTTGGGTAATGTGTTGAGCACAGGCTCCGTACCAAGCCCTTCCAAAGCCCACGTGCCTGGCAGAAGGGCCTTGCGGAGGCTGCCTGATGGGATCTGGGCCTTCAGTCCAAGGACACGGCAGCCAGGGTCTCCTGGCAGAGCCGGGAGAGCACACTGTCACTGTGGTCGCACAGTGCGGGGAGGCTCCCTTGGACCCGTGGGTCACTGCTGGATGAGGGACAGCTAGGCCTGTAAGCAACCGCTAAGGCTCTCGGGCCCTGGAATGTTCATCTTGGGACAAGGACTCAGAGCACAGGCGGCTTCTTAAGGGGATGATCCCAGAGAACAGAGGTGAGGGAAGGGCTGAGGGGCAGCGATAAAGCCAGGAGAAGGGGGAGTTGCTGAGTTGCTGCGGCTGAGGTCCCCAGGCTGCATTTATCCATCACTGTCAGGTGGCCCCTGGCTGCCTCGGCAGACAGAACACTGCACTGTGTTCCGAGAGGCGAGAGGCGACAAGCGTCCAGCACAAGGACCCTGTAGCCTGCAAGGCACTGTCCCTGGGGCCACAGCCAGACCCAGTCTGCTGCTGCTCCCTCCTGTCCCGGGTCCCTGCCGGCGGCCGCCACACACAGGGAAGTGCTTCTGGGAGAGGCCACCCCGTCTTCAGCGGGAGCTGTGGGGTGACCTGCCCCTTGCGGGGGCAGCCGCCTCTTACCCTCTCCCACAGCGGGGGGAGCGGTCAGGGGATGCAGAGGGCTGCCGCTCAGGGGCCAGCTGTCCCTCGAGATGCCCCTGCCTTTGAGCAGCCCCTCCAGAAAGCAAAGAGCAGCGACAATCCGGGAATTGGGTCGCAGTCCCCTCAGGATGAAGTCAGGTGGTGAGCGTCCTTCAGTGTCGGCCTCAGTCCCCAGGAGAGCGCCCACTGGCCCTGCTCCCCGCCTGAGCGTCTCAGCAACTGGGAGTGCCGTCCCCAGCTCTGGCTGCGGTGGCTGCGTGTGCCCTCTCTCCCTGGTGGAAGGGGACGCAGCCTCCGCTCTCATTAGGAGCTCGGGAAGGGGTGACGGGCTGATGAAATTGCGGTCTGAGCGGGTTGGAGGGTGGCCCTGGGGTTTGCTCCTCTCCTGGTGTCGGTCCAGCTCGCGAATGAACACGGGCCCAGCACGTCCGGCAGAGCAGGAGGGATGGGCTGTTTCTGAAAGCGGTGGGCTGTAGGGAGCCCGAGGCTGGCTGGCTCCTCCTGGAATGCATCCCGACCAGGCCTCGGCTTCCACGCGGGGCGGGCTAGGTGGGAGTGCAGGTCTTGTTGGACACGCCCTGGGCTGTGTGCGGGCCTGAGCGCTGCCTCTGCCACCGCGCCTCCCAGGTCCCCAGGCTCAGCTTGAGGCCAGGGCAGGCAGCCGTCTGGGGGTCCCAGGCAAGGTGTCCCACAGCCCTGGCCCCAGGGGAGAGGAGGTGGGTCCTGGGTCCTGAGTGCTGCCCTGTCAGAGCCCTCTCCAGAATGGCCCTGGGGCCTGTGGGACAAGTGACTCAACCTCTCTGTGCCTCAGTCTCCTCCTCCTCGAAACGGGCTGGCAGGGAGCCCACTGGTAGGGGTGGGGTGTGGGGGGCACCTGCAGGCCCAGGCTCAGCAGGGTGAGGCTCCTTGCCGAGCTTCAGGAGACCCTGGCTTTCCTGGCCCTTCAGGTTCCAACTTCTGATTTCTGCTGCCAGATAAACAAAGCAACCGATGCCTTCTGTCTTGCAGAACTGTCATCAGACCGACTTCCTCCCTTAGCGTGGGCCAGCTACAGTGTGCACGTGAGGGCCTCGTGGGGCGGGGGCTGGGCCCTGCACCCAAGCTTGGGGGGGTGTAAGAATAGGGCACATCGACAAAACAGGGCTGCGTCTGTTCCCAGCGCTGCGAGAGAACAGAATGGGAGGGGCCCCTCTGAGCACAGACCTGGCCAGGCAGCACCCTGCTGGTCTCCCCCGGGACCCCAGCTGCCTACATGGTGACCATGCGCACCAGGGGACAGAATGCAGAGCCCAGAGACACATACCCGGAGATATGGTCATCGATCTTCAGCAACGGCGCCGAGGATACACAGCGGGGACGGACCGTCTCTTCAATAAATGGTGTTGGGAAAACTGGACAGTCGCGTGCAGAAGGGTGAAGTTAGGTCCATGTGCACGAAAATCAGCTCAGAATGGATCAGAAATACGAGCGTAAGATCTGCACGGCACACGGGGAGCTAGACTGTTCCATAGCCCGTGCGCTGGACCTCGGCACCGCTGGCCATCTGTGACTCTGGTCAAGGCGCCCTCCCCGTGGCCTTCTGCTCTTGCTCTGGCTGGTCCTAAACTCCACGTTCCGTGAGGACACCCTCTGTGCCACTGTCCGACGGTCGGTCTGTCTGGCTCTTTATCGGGCATCCACTTGGCAACACGCTTGCACAGCTGGCTGATGGTCCCTCCCATGCCGAGGACTGGCTTTCCTGTACCCATTTTATAGAGGATGAGGCATGGTGATCGCCTGAGGTCACAACAGCGAGGCAGACTTTTGGGTGTAAGATCTAAAAGGGGTTCTGAACCTTGCTATGTCACAGGTGATCGCAGGGGCGATGCGGGGACCTGGGTGGGATCGCTGCAGCTCCCGGTAGAACACACCAGAGTCCTTGCACGCAGTGGGGTCTTCCGAGCTCCCGCCACCGAGAAGCACAGGGCTTGCTGCCCCCCCCACGCAGGGACGCTGTGGAGCAGGGTGGCTGGTCCCCGAACATGCCCGGCTTCCCACCCCAGCAGGCGGCCAGGTTACTGAAAAGCGGTCTCGCATTTGCATTCTTGATATGAGGGTCTCCCTAAAATGGGGCCCACCAGTTCAGGGGTTCCTTCGGGGAGCACTGTGTTTTTGAAGGGAAGACTCCTCCCCACACCAACCAACTGAACTTCACCCTCAGTTTCCCAAACGTGAACCGCAGGAAGAAGCCCGGCTTCCCGTGTGGACACCAGGAGTCCCGGCACCTGACGTCTCGTAGCTTTTGCCCTTGTGTCAGCTTGGCTGAGTTATTGAAGGCCTGGAGGGGACAAGGAAGACACGTCTGTCCACAGCCACAGGGAGGAGGAGGAGACTGGCTCGGTGGAGCCCCGGCCCCATGACCTGGAGGAGCCCCATATTCACATCTGGCAGCTCCTGGCTGGGCAATGGGGGGTGGGGTGTGGAGTCAGGTCCCAGTGACGTGTCCTTGGTGCCCGCACCTGGGTCAGTGTCTACTCAAGGCTGTGGGCTGGACACCTCCTCCCTCCGGCTGAGAGGCCATGGGGATTGGCTGCCCTGTGCCCAGGAGGGCCGGGGATGCCTGGGACACTGGTACCCGGAGCTTATGGGGGGAGCGGTTTGGGGAAGGGTCCCCCTTCTGGGGGTGCAGAAAAGGACTTGACGAGAGGCACTTAGGAGGTTGGGGGTGGTGAATCACAGTGCCGGGCGGCTGGCCCCGCGTTCTGAGCTCAGGGAAGGAGAGGCAGCCAGGTGCCACGAGTCACGGCAGTGTGTCTGGGACATGGCAGGATGCGGGCACAGGTGGTGGACCCGGGTGTGATGAGATCCCAGGCCTGGGGACACCTCTCCAGCCCAGCCTCCCTGGTAGTTGTCATCCTGGTGTGGCCCGTGGGCTGACCCATCTCAGTCCTGGCAGCCCTCACAGCTGGTGGCTGGGCCTGTGTCCTTGTGTCTCTTCTTGGGATGCATGGCACGTGGCTCCTCACAGCCCGTGCATGGACGGATGCTGGGTGGACACCTGCGGGCGCCGGCCCAACCTCCACCGCCGTGCACGGCCTTCCCAGGGCAGCATCTGAGAGAGAAAGTAAATTGGTCCAGGTGGGGTGCAGGCCCCTCCCCGCGCAGGGGGCTCGCGTGCAGGTCCCGGCCTCTCCTGCTGCCGTGGGGCTAGCCAATGCCTGGCTGCTGCCCTAGCTGGGCCCCCGCAGGCCCCCTGAGTGATGGAGGAGGCACGGCCGTGACCCAGCTCCTGAGCTCTCCTCGCGCGGGGCTATCGCTGAGCACATCAGGACCCCGGGCCCCTCAAGGACAGGCTGGTTTGTGTCGCCACCCCGCCCATGCACACTCCTGGCCCATGGCCCCTGAAGGGAGGACCCACCAGCCTCCAGGAGCCAGGGGCGCCCATGGCCAAGGGGACGAGGCGTGGACGCAGCCCCAGGACACAAACATCGATAATTCAGCTTTTCAGAACTCCAGCGATCTTTAAAATGTCTCTTTTTCGCTTTTAATTCAGAGTCTTAATGGAAGCCCAGGTGTTCCAAGGACCATTTAATATTTAAACAGTTGTCTCCACTTTGAAGTTCAGTCCGGAGCTTGAGAGTGCGAGGCTGGGCCACAGAGCGGGAAGGGAGGCAGGGCCGGGGCCAGGGTGTAGGGGGACGCCTGCCGGGCATCTGGGAGGGGACTCAGGAGATGGAAGAGGAAGGGGCCCCACTAACTGCTCATGGGACCTGGGACCCAGCAAGAACCTTGTCTGCACCTCAGTGTCTCCATCTGTGAAGTGGGTCCATGAATGCGTTCTTCATCTCAGGGAGTGGAACAACCCCATACATGGGGGGCAGGGGGGTGTGAGTGGTGCCAGGAGGAGGGGCCGCTGGTGAATAGCCTCTGTAAACCGAAGTGGCCGTGGCCCCTGGGAGTGGCTGGTGGTGTTGCCAAGGGAAGCCCGAAGCCCCCTGCCCAGTGAGGACGAGGCTGCACCCCTTCCCAGCCTCCCCTCACTGCACTTCTGCCTGTGGCCCTGAAGCCCGCAGGCCCTTCTGTCCTGAGTGTCCTGGCTCTCCCCTGCCTGCCAGCACCCCAAATGCTCAAGGGCTCACGGGAAAGCATGACTTTTAGAATCAAGAACAAATTAGGTTTATTTTTTGTCACCAGCTATTTGTTGTAAATCTCAAATATGGGGGCACCTGGGGGCTCAGTCGGTTGAGCATCCGACTCGTGGCTTCAGCTCAGGTCATGATCTCAGGGTCCTGGGATCGAGCCCCGCGTCGGGTTCCCTGCTCAGCGGGGAGTCTGCTTCTCTCTCTTTCCCCGTCTGCCCCTCCCCCATCGCTGTCTCTCAAAAAAAAGAAATCTCTTGAATATAAACTAACCCTTAAAAGCGTATGTGTTATTTTTTCATTTGAGATTCTGACACACTCAGAAGTCAGAGGCTGGAGGTCGGCACCCTTGCGGGAAGGCCCTCACCGTGGCCGTGGCCTGCGTGCACCTCGGCCTGCTTCCAGACTTAGGACTGAAAAGCAGGGGTGCGTTCCATGCAAAGCGCCATCACTGAGCTGGGGTTTTAGGGGGAAGGGAATGTCGGGAGGCAGGCCAGCTGCCTGGTTGGGGTGTCGACATTGTGGGGTTCAAACGGGGGCGAGCTCCCCATCTCCTAGCAGAGCCTCTGGAGAGCTGTCCATGGCCATGAGGTGGGGGTCTCAGAACTCGGTCAGAGACGGGCGCTGTGTGTGTGTGTGTGTGTGTGTGTGCACGCACACGCATGTGTGGGGGTCCTGCCCGGGCCGGGCAGCATTGCATGGAGCACCCCCAAGCCCCCTTCCTCTCAGAGCAGAGCCCCCGAGCCCAGGAATGCCAAGACGGCCAGCAGACGCCAGAAACCGGGAGCGCATGGAACAGCTCTCAGAGGAGCCAGCCTGCCGACGCCCTGCACCCGGGCCTCTGGGAGAGAATACGTTTCCGTTATTGACGCCACCTGTCTGTGCTGCTTTGTCAAGGCGGCCCCAGGACCCTCGTCCGGAGCCCCCTCAACCCCCCTCATGGAGCACGCCTCTGCCAGGCCCACAGCCCCGACAGGTCCTCCCTACCGCCCCACCCCCAGACTCCAGATTCTCTGCCGGAGCCTCATCGGGGAGCCGAGAGGCGCGGCCCCACTGTTCCCGCGTGCACTGAGCAAACAGCTGATGTCAGGCTCAGGGCCATTCCCAGGAGCTCTGCATCTCTAACTGGGAAACTGACGGGAAAATTGGAACGTTGAGCCCGGGGATGAGAAGGTCACCAGGGAATGGCTATCAATACCTTCCGTCTGGCGGCACTCGGCGGCCGTGGCTCTGAACTTGGTTCTGCTTGTCTCCCCAGGGTGCTCGAACAACTGGCAAGCCGGGGAGCCCCTGGGGCCCCTCCACTCCGCTCTGTGCTGAGCTGCCACCCTCGGGCCTGTGTCCCCCTCTGTGCCCCCACAGGAATAGTCAGCAGGCAGGCTACCTAGCCCTGGTGGGTCCCTGGGACCTCTGCCACGGTCCTGAGCAACGGGGAGGATGGGGCCATTGGGCCTCCCGGTAAGAGGGCACTGCCTCGCCGGGGACTCACGATACCAGGGGGCGCCCATGGGCCCTTTGCACCAGCAGGGATGTGGCACAGGGCCACGGCCCTGGCTACTCCTGGGGGGGCTCGCCTGGTTTCGAGAGCAGCGACTCCACCCACCTTGGTGTGTGGGGTGGTGCTCTTTTCAGACCCCTGCCCCCCAAGCAGGCCGGCTGCGGCCAACGTGTCCCTTTGCACCCAGCAGCGGGGCTCAAGGCCTGGTCACAGTCTGGGGCCAAAACCCCGTGGCCCGTGCTCTCTCCACCCAATTCAGCTTGTTCCACAAGAGAGGCCGAGTCTCTGGGAGGGGACACTTGTCCTGAGAGGCAGGCCAGGGCCAGGTGGGTCTCCTGGGACCCTTCATGATTGGAGGTGGCCTGGAATACACGCCTGGTGTGTGTGCCCATCACAGGTTCTCAGTTCAGCTTCACACGGTTTGTGTTTAGGGCCCTGGGAGTGCGGCGGACACAAAATAGCAGCTTACCTGTTCTCTCGAGCTTTTGCTGTCCTCGCCTCTGCCTCTGGTCCCTGGGACCCCCTTTCCTTCCAGCCATGATGCAGGTCCTGGGCTGGGCCCCGGGGTCAGGGAGGTGAGGTGAGGGCACAGGGTGGCCTGTGGGGAGAGAGCCGCTGGGTCATGACGGGCCGTGCTGCAGTCGCTCAGAACTAGGCCCAGGTGTGTTTTCTCCTGGGCTGAAGGCTCCTGGAGGACACAGGGTGTCTTGGTTCTCCAGGGACACCCCCCACCTCTAGCACAGCGCTCAGCACGCGGCGGACGCGCTCAAGCCCTGTCCTTCACTCCGGGTCTGCGGCACGGTGTGGACGGGGCTAGCACCGCTGCGGAGACCTCTGTCCCCTCAAGGCCGGACCAGCCGAACCCTTGCGTCCCGAGGCCTCTTCCTTCCTTACACTTCGATGATGGACACGGCTTTCTCCCTCCTCCACAGTGGGAAGATGCTTCCATAAAGAAAAGGGTCAAGACCCAGCGGGCTTCCCTGGCCAAGGAGTCAGGTTCCGGGCACACTCGCAGACAGGGAATAGGCTCTGCCTCGGGAAGTCCGCCTGGGAGCTCACTGCACCAGCCTCCGCCGGCAGCCTGGGGCGGGAGGCTTTCCTGGGCAGGAGAGTGGAACTCACGGGAGTTAGCACGGCGGGGTTGGGGCTGTGCACAGGTGCTTTCTGGGAAGGGCAGAGCGAGGCCCCAGGGCTCCCGAGGCAGCCCATCCTCCTCCCCAGTTCCAGCCCGGCTTCGCAGTGGCTGTGTGAGCAAGGAGAGCATGGCCCTTGAGTGTGGTCTCAACGCAAGCCCCAGACCGAGGGCGGACGGCAGAGGAGGGAGGGAGGGAGGTGGGGGACACAGTTGTGCCAGGGAAGAGGGGTGTCGGGGAGGGGCTGCTCAGTCTTGTGAAACTTTGTCCTGGCCAGGCCCGGGGCTGAACTTGGGGTGGGAGGCTGGACGGTGCCACTCCAGACAGACAGATGGACAGACAGGCTTTGAACCCCACTGGGCCACACTCAGCAGGACCCCCAACACTCACAGTGACATGTGGGGGGAAGCAACTCTTTGATCTTGTCGTGAAGCCAGATACCTGCACCCCTCCCCTTGCAGGGGTGGAGAGGGGGTCAGCCGAGGGAGCAAACGTGTCCCTCAATGGGGGTTGGGCGCCGTGGAAGGGATGGAGTCATGCAGAGAAAGAATAGCAGAGGCCAGACTGGCAGGGCAGCGGCCGCCCACCCAAGGCCCCCGGGGGCAGCCGGAAGCAGACCTCCCACCTGCGGGCCATGTCAGGAGGCGCTTTCTTCAAAGCCAGGACCTTGCCGCTGCAAGGCTGCTGTCACCACAGCAAGTGGGGCCCATGCACCCCTGGCACTGGGGACGGCAGAGTGTGGGCTTGGCCTTGGGGACCTGAGCCCTCATGCGACCATCTGGATGCCACGCACAGGGGCCCCTCGTGGAACCGGCCTTGGCTGGCCTGGAAGGGGGCCCGTTGACCTCTCCTTCAGGAGTGGGGTCCCCTGAGCTCCATAAAGGGCCTACTTTCTATTTTCCTTAAGCCCCTGGGCACCCGAGGTGTCCCGGCCAAGCATGAGTCCCTTGTAGCTCAGGGACCTCCCTGCTGGAATGGGACCCCATGACGGCCAGCCCGGGCTGGGGGCTCGACCATGTGGCCTCTTCTCCCTGAGGAGACTTGGATGCGGTCTGTCAGCCCCTGCACCCCACAGAGGACGCCCCCTCACAGGGCTGCTGTGATTTATCTTGAGACAGAAGGAGGCTGTGGACACTCATTCCGTGTGCCTGCCGCCCCGCCGCCTCCTGCACCTTGGGGCCCTGGCCCGACACTGTCGCCCCCCCCCCCACTGTGCCATNCCGCCACTGCCGGCCCCCCCCCCCGCTGGGCCACCCCGGCCAGGCCCGGGGGGGGGGGGCTGCTCAGGGCCGTCCCCCCTCACACTGGCAGCACCTGCGTCCGCTCTGTGGTGAGCCTTCGAGAGTCATCACCTGCACTTTCCAGTTAGAATCTTGCTTGATTTCAGAAATGTGCTGTCTTCACCAGAGTGCGGAGGGGACTTTTTCAGTGGAAAGGGGGGCTTATTTGGCGAATGGCCGAAGCAGTCGTGCATGGTCCGCCCCCCCCCCCCCCGTGCCAAAAAAAAAAAAAAAAAAAAAAAAAACCCCGTGCCGATCCGGGAGCAAGTGCGGTCTTGCGGGCGGCCGTCAGCGCTCAGGGGAAGTGCTTTCCTTCCCAGGCCGCTGCTGTGGACCGTGAGTCGGAGTCGGTCGGCCGTGGTCTGGGCGGCCGTGACCCTTCCTACCTGCAGACGTCTGGGGTGGGGGGGGGAAGCAGCATGTGGCAGGCGATTGAACACAGAGCTGATGACGAGGCCAGCAGTGATCAGGCCACGTTTGACCATTTAAGGAACCCCAGGCTGCTTGGAAAGCCTTGAATTAGAAAGGCATCCGGGACCGCGGGGAAGATAAGCCCCAGGCTGCCGCCTGTCCTGCTCCACGCGCCAGCGGGGGTCCCGGCTCTCGGGGAGTCTCTTATCAGCGCACAGACATTGAGGGCTTGCGGCTTGGTCTGGGCTATTCACAGATGGAGAAACCCAGCGGTTCTGCAGAAGGACAGGCTTTGCTTGCCCAGGGGTGGGTGAGCCAGTGTTAGTAAAACTTCACTACCCCAGCGGGCCTCCCTGGCGGGTACCGGAGGGTCTGCTTACCAGCTGCAGGCCCCTGTCTTCAGGCCTCCCTGAACTTGGTTACATCTGCAAACACCCCGTTCCCAAATAAGTCCCCATTCTGAGGTTCTGCACAGACGGGAACCTGGGTGGGGGGAGGGGGACATTGTTCAGCCTCCTGGACTTTGTGATAAAAAATCTCACCCGAAAACTCGATAGGCCTCAAATGGCACGTCAGCTCGAAGTCAAGCAGAATGACACACTCTATTTTACACACATGGTAAAAATACCCCCAGAGTAGGAGTGTGGTAAACGTCAGCGGTGGGTAGCTGCCCCTGGGGAGGGAGCAGGTGGACGGGAGGAGGGGCGAGGGGTGCAGCGGAGGGAGGGGTGCTGTGCTCCAGCTTGCCTGGCCCAGGGGAGGCCCAGACACGCTCTCCTGGTAACTGACGGGGAGGGGGCTCTGGCTGCACGGCCTCTCAGGCTCGCCACCCAAGGGAGCCCGAGTCAGGAGCCTAACCCTGACCCAGCAGACCCACGTGACCAGAGTGCCCCCCACCGCGCTGCAGGGGTCCGGGTCCTGGGGGAGGGCGTTCCTCTGCTGGGAAGGGCACCGCAGGCTCTCCCGCCCTCCTGTGGGCTGATCCCCCAGAGAAAGTGCCCGTAGCAGGTGGCAGAGGTCCTGAGAGGCTGGTGTGCGGCTTCCACCTGGGGTCATCTGCTTCCCGACTCTCCCGGGGCTTCGGAAAGGGAGCTGCCAGCCCCTTGAGGTCAGATCTGCTGAGCGGAAACCCAAGCCACCCCCCACCTGCCCTGGCTCCCTGCACAGCTGGCAAGGTGTGTCCTGCCAGGACGTCCCAGGGAGACACAAACAGGGCGAAGTCCGGTCTGCGTCAGCTCGTTGCCTGTGCCGCTCCTTCTGATGTCTGTTTGCGGGAACACGGACCGTCCTCTGCTGGGAGTGGGATGGCCTTGTCTGCACTGGGGTCAGGGGTCCACTGGGGCAACTTCGTGACCCATCATGACCCCAGCTAGGAATCTTGACCCCTCCTACCTGAGCCCGCTGCTCTCTGCTCTTGAAGATTGTGGAAAACCCTTAGAAAGGGGCACCTCCAGGCCTGCGGTTCTTTTTCTCTTTTTCTTTAGAAAGAGCAATGGAGAGAAAGAGCATGTGTGTGCATGTGGGGGCGGGGGCGGGGGGTGGGAGGCAGAGGGAGAGAGAACCTCACGCAGACTCCCCGCTGAGCACAGAGCCTGACACGGGGCTGATCTCACGACCCTGAAAGCATGACCTGGGACGAAGTCAAGAGTCGGACTCCTAACCGACGGAGCCACCCAGGTGCCCCAGACCTGCTCTCCTTGAAGAGAGACTCCCATGTTTGTCCTGCCTCTGCGGAGGCCTGGGCTGTTGGTGTCCGTCTCCCCCCCCCGAGCAGCCTCGCTCAGGCAGGCAGACGCTTGGGGCTCCCATCCCTTCCCGCTATCGCAGCTGCCTTCCTGTTCTGGTACATTCTGGGAGATGGTCCCCGAGAGTCAGCTGGGCAATGTGGTGCGGAGCCAGCCAGCAGGGGCTGGGGGAGAGAGCGGGGCTGAGTCTTCCGACCCGGGGATTCCGGGAGGTCAGGGAGGGTCCGGAGTGGCACAGAGTCTGAAGTGGCAGGGGCCGGATTCCAGCGTGGGCAGAGAGCCCAGGCGCTCTCCGGAGGACAGAGCTCTGCGGATTAGGGCGCTGAGTCACGGCCGGCAGCGGGGGTGGAAGAGGCAGGGGAGGATGGCAGGTGACGAGCTCCTGGTGGTCCAGGGGCGGCACGGAATGAAGGGAATGTGCAGGGATTACGGGATCTGGGGCAGCGGAAGCATTGGCTGTGTGGCTCCGGCAGCCCTTCTACCAGAATGTGCGGGAACATAAGCAGAGGGGCAATGCCACGTGGGACGGAGGGTGGAAATGAGAAATACAAGGACCCCAAGCCAGACTGAGGCTCCGGCAGCGAGAGCGGAGGGGGCCGGCCTGGCCCAGACAATGCTGCCCATCTCACTGGTCCTGGGGTCCGTCTTGAGGCAGGTGTCCTCTTCGTGGGGGTCTAGGGGTGCTCAGCAGCTCCAGGGTGTGGGATTTTCATGAAACAGCCCTGCCCCATGCCCGACTCCTCTCTGCGGACACCTGAAGCAGCCCCTCAAGGGCCCGGCNCCCCCCCCCCCCCCTGTTGCCGGGGTGCCGGGATGCGATCCGGGAGCAAGTGCGGTCTTGCGGGCGGCCGTCAGCGCTCAGGGGAAGTGCTTTCCTTCCCAGGCCGCTGCTGTGGACCGTGAGTCGGAGTCGGTCGGCCGTGGTCTGGGCGGCCGTGACCCTTCCTACCTGCAGACGTCTGGGGTGGGGGGGGGAAGCAGCATGTGGCAGGCGATTGAACACAGAGCTGATGACGAGGCCAGCAGTGATCAGGCCACGTTTGACCATTTAAGGAACCCCAGGCTGCTTGGAAAGCCTTGAATTAGAAAGGCATCCGGGACCCGCGGGGAAGATAAGCCCCAGGCTGCCGCCTGTCCTGCTCCACGCGCCAGCGGGGGTCCCGGCTCTCGGGGAGTCTCTTATCAGCGCACAGACATTGAGGGCTTGCGGCTTGGTCTGGGCTATTCACAGATGGAGAAACCCAGCGGTTCTGCAGAAGGACAGGCTTTGCTTGCCCAGGGGTGGGTGAGCCAGTGTTAGTAAAACTTCACTACCCCAGCGGGCCTCCCTGGCGGGTACCGGAGGGTCTGCTTACCAGCTGCAGGCCCCTGTCTTCAGGCCTCCCTGAACTTGGTTACATCTGCAAACACCCCGTTCCCAAATAAGTCCCCATTCTGAGGTTCTGCACAGACGGGAACCTGGGTGGGGGGAGGGGGACATTGTTCAGCCTCCTGGACTTTGTGATAAAAAATCTCACCCGAAAACTCGATAGGCCTCAAATGGCACGTCAGCTCGAAGTCAAGCAGAATGACACACTCTATTTTACACACATGGTAAAAATACCCCCAGAGTAGGAGTGTGGTAAACGTCAGCGGTGGGTAGCTGCCCCTGGGGAGGGAGCAGGTGGACGGGAGGAGGGGCGAGGGGTGCAGCGGAGGGAGGGGTGCTGTGCTCCAGCTTGCCTGGCCCAGGGAAGGCCCAGACACGCTCTCCTGGTAACTGACGGGGAGGGGGCTCTGGCTGCACGGCCTCTCAGGCTCGCCACCCAAGGGAGCCCGAGTCAGGAGCCTAACCCTGACCCAGCAGACCCACGTGACCAGAGTGCCCCCCACCGCGCTGCAGGGGTCCGGGTCCTGGGGGAGGGCGTTCCTCTGCTGGGAAGGGCACCGCAGGCTCTCCCGCCCTCCTGTGGGCTGATCCCCCAGAGAAAGTGCCCGTAGCAGGTGGCAGAGGTCCTGAGAGGCTGGTGTGCGGCTTCCACCTGGGGTCATCTGCTTCCCGACTCTCCCGGGGCTTCGGAAAGGGAGCTGCCAGCCCCTTGAGGTCAGATCTGCTGAGCGGAAACCCAAGCCACCCCCCACCTGCCCTGGCTCCCTGCACAGCTGGCAAGGTGTGTCCTGCCAGGACGTCCCAGGGAGACACAAACAGGGCGAAGTCCGGTCTGCGTCAGCTCGTTGCCTGTGCCGCTCCTTCTGATGTCTGTTTGCGGGAACACGGACCGTCCTCTGCTGGGAGTGGGATGGCCTTGTCTGCACTGGGGTCAGGGGTCCACTGGGGCAACTTCGTGACCCATCATGACCCCAGCTAGGAATCTTGACCCCTCCTACCTGAGCCCGCTGCTCTCTGCTCTTGAAGATTGTGGAAAACCCTTAGAAAGGGGCACCTCCAGGCCTGCGGTTCTTTTTCTCTTTTTCTTTAGAAAGAGCAATGGAGAGAAAGAGCATGTGTGTGCATGTGGGGGCGGGGGCGGGGGGTGGGAGGCAGAGGGAGAGAGAACCTCACGCAGACTCCCCGCTGAGCACAGAGCCTGACACGGGGCTGATCTCACGACCCTGAAAGCATGACCTGGGACGAAGTCAAGAGTCGGACTCCTAACCGACGGAGCCACCCAGGTGCCCCAGACCTGCTCTCCTTGAAGAGAGACTCCCATGTTTGTCCTGCCTCTGCGGAGGCCTGGGCTGTTGGTGTCCGTCTCCCCCCCCCGAGCAGCCTCGCTCAGGCAGGCAGACGCTTGGGGCTCCCATCCCTTCCCGCTATCGCAGCTGCCTTCCTGTTCTGGTACATTCTGGGAGATGGTCCCCGAGAGTCAGCTGGGCTGTGGTGCGGAGCCAGCCAGCAGGGGCTGGGGGAGAGAGCGGGGCTGAGTCTTCCGACCCGGGGATTCCAGGAGGTCAGGGAGGGTCCGGAGTGGCACAGAGTCTGAAGTGGCAGGGGCCGGATTCCAGCGTGGGCAGAGAGCCCAGGCGCTCTCCGGAGGACAGAGCTCTGCGGATTAGGGCGCTGAGTCACGGCCGGCAGCGGGGGTGGAAGAGGCAGGGGAGGATGGCAGGTGACGAGCTCCTGGTGGTCCAGGGGCGGCACGGAATGAAGGGAATGTGCAGGGATTACGGGATCTGGGGCAGCGGAAGCATTGGCTGTGTGGCTCCGGCAGCCCTTCTACCAGAATGTGCGGGAACATAAGCAGAGGGGCAATGCCACGTGGGACGGAGGGTGGAAATGAGAAATACAAGGACCCCAAGCCAGACTGAGGCTCCGGCAGCGAGAGCGGAGGGGGCCGGCCTGGCCCAGACAATGCTGCCCATCTCACTGGTCCTGGGGTCCGTCTTGAGGCAGGTGTCCTCTTCGTGGGGGTCTAGGGGTGCTCAGCAGCTCCAGGGTGTGGGATTTTCATGAAACAGCCCTGCCCCATGCCCGACTCCTCTCTGCGGACACCTGAAGCAGCCCCTCAAGGGCCCGGCCCCCTGAGGACAGGGACTGGTGCCTGCCCCTGCCCTATGATGAGGAGGGGACATGGGCCATAGGGCCCAGGCCTAGGGGAGCCAGCAAGGGCACAGATCCCACCATTTCCCATGGAGGGCAATGCGGGGCCCTCTGAGGCCTGGAGCTCTCATCTCCGTGTCCCTTGGGGGCATGGGGCCTGGAGCGATGACACTCCCGGGCACTCAGCCGAGGGGGAAGACTGCTCCCAGGGGCTGGGAAATTGCCAGGGGAGGCCTAACTGCTCTCTGTGCACACAGGGTTTTAAAATCTAGCTTTTGTTTATTGCTCTTCTGGTGAGGCCAACAGACTAGGAGAGTTTGTGGCAAACCACGTGGGGAAGCACCAGGCCGGGTTGGGAGGGGGCGGGATGGGGGCAGGAGCCTCCCCGTGGTTTCCAAGGGAAGGGATGGGTGAGGCAGGGTCAGTGGGCCGAAGACTGGCTAGTTTGCATAACTTCGGCAGACTGGAGAGACATGGGGCTGTCCCTGGTTGTGTGGCTCCTGGCCCAGGGTGACCGGGGTGGGGGATGGTCTGGGGGTGTGGGCTCTTCATGGGAAGAGACACCCCGGCAAGGCCAGCGGGCCCTAGATGTCAGAGCACACAGAAACAGAAGGCACGGTGGTCACACACGGGGCTGTGTGGGGAGCGGGAGCAGGGCAGTGGTCCCGGGGCCGAGGCCTCCACGTGTCCTGCACAGAGCGTGGCTAGAGTCACATTTCCAGGTGGCCCCAGTGATCCTGTGCGTGCACATGGTGGAAGGCCGTCAGCCCTGTCCCTGTTGCCGCACAGGGCACTCGAGAGGGCACCGTGGGGGCCCATCTGGCTCCGTCCCGCCCCCCAGAGGGTCCTCCGCACATTTTTGATGAAGAGGATGTGGACGGAAGCCGACGGCCCAGCATATGAGGCGCGCGGCATGAATCCGCCCCGGGGGCTCGGATCCCGCCAGGGGCCCCAGAACCGGCGTCCCGGATGCTGGCAGGCTGCGGCCTGGCGGGGGCCTCCTTGCTGACAGCCGCTCCCCCAGCCTCGGCCTGGCCGCTGCGCCTCCGACGGGCTCCCGCGTGCAGGGCCGGGCTGGGTCAGGGCTGGAAGGGGCCCGGGACCTCTCCAGCAGGCGGGGGAGGCATCTGGGCGGGGGAATCACGTTTGGGGCCACACCACCCGTTGCTGGCCCAGCCACGTCTGGAGCCCAGCGGGCCCACCACGGAGGGGACAGTGGACGGGTCTCATCTGAGTCGGCCTGATGCACTTCGTCAACGCTCCCACGCTCACCAAGCCGTGCTGTGCCGCTCACCGTGTCCCTCTGACGGAGGGTTTCTGACACACAGATGGCAAAGCGTGGAAGCCATCGGTGGCACTTGGGCCCCTAACAGATGCTGTGTGGGTGGAGCCTGGCTGTGCCCCCACTCAACCGCGTGCCCCCGCTCAACCGCGTACAAAGTCCTGGGGCTCTGAACCGCGTTTCCTCACGTGAAATGGCAATGACAGTAAGGGTCCTCGGGGGGGATGAATGAGAGGAAGATGTGGGGACGTGCTTGGTGTAGAGCTGGACGTAGGGGGGACAAACAACACCGCCCACAGGTGCTCCCTCATCTCAGCATGCCTGGTGAGCAGGGAGGGCTGGGGGCCGGGGCTGGCCGGCCCCATGGGGCACTCACCAGGCCCGAGGCCAGAGCACGCCCTGAGGCTGCCCCACACAGGGGGAAGGGGAGCAGCTCGGCTGACAGGAGGGGGACAGCCTCTGAGTCAGGGCCACTGAGGGCCACCCTGGACCACACTGGACTACCCTAGCCATGGGGCGGGGGGACATCTTGGCCCCCTTGGCCACTCCAGGCCACCCTGGGTCACATCAGGCTACTCTAGGCCACCCTGGGTCACCCTGGGTCACCCTGGGTCACATCGGACTACTCTAGACCACACCAGGCCACCCTGGGTCACATCCGGACTACTCTAGACCACGCCAGGCCACCCTGGGTCACATCGGGCTACTCTAGACCATGCTGGGCCACCCTGGTCACATCGGGCTACTCTAGGACACACTGGGTCACCCTGGGCCACCCTGGTCACATTGGGCTACTCTAGACCACGCTGGGCCACCCTGGGTCACCCTGGGTCACATTGGGCTACTCTAGACCATGCTGGGCCACCTTGGGCCACCCTGGTCACATCGGGCTACTCTAGGACATGCTGGGTCACCCTGGGCCACCCTGGTCACATCGGGCTACTCTAGACCACGCTGGGCCACCCTGGGTCACATCGGGCTACTCTATGACACGCTGGGCCACGCTGGGCCACCCTGGGCTTCTTCCCAACACCATGCCTCCTGACCGCAGTGGGGTCTGGGCCTAGGGGCCTTGAGCTCATGCAGCCTGCTACAGGACAGCTATGTTGAGATGGACATTTCATGCCACACCTCGCCTGATGTTGCCCAGGTCATGCTTCGGGCTGGGGGTAGGGAACAGCACAGGCAGAAGCAGTGGACTGATTTGCTGCCACAGGAGCAGAGCGCCTTGCTGACATCAGCCCCCCACTCCTCGGTAATCGATGAGAAACCTGATACAATCACAGCAAATCCCCAGAGTTTATGTATCACTCTGCCCTTGGAGAGAACTTTCTGGAAATGCGGCACACACACACACACACACACACACACACACCTCCCCAGTCCGACGTCCCTGCAAAGCGGGCCTTGGGTGCTCTTCTCGGCACTGTGTGGAAGGAGCAGGTCTGGAGAGGAGGTGGACAGAGGCAGGTCAGGAGGAAGCTGGGAGCCGGGAGCCCCCCAGACCTGCCACAGGGCTGGGGAGCGTGGGACAGCTAGGGCTCTGTCCTCCTCTCTGCCTGGCTACCCTTTTGCCCACCTGGGCTCCAGCCACAGCCGGGTCCCCATGGGCCCCAGAGCGGCTGGCAGGGCCCGTCCCAGCCCTGTCTTCCGTTGATATGCTGGCTCATTCACATTCATTTTTTTAAAAGCTGTTGCAGAAAGAAAGACTCTTGAAACGGAGACACAGGCTTCCTGTCGCAAGAGCCCGGGCTCCCTGGGGGTCTCCCGGGAGGTCGGTGGAGGGGCCTGGGGCTCACTGCCATTGCCACAGCCAACCACACTCAGGGGCACCGAGGCAGGGAGCTGCATAGCAGGGGCTGCTGGGAAAGCCAAGCAGGGCTGGTGGTTGGCCGACCGGACTATTTTCACAGAGGGACGTGGCTGTGTGGTGGCCATCAGGGCAGGCCTCTCTAAGAAACGGGGACCATGCCCCTGCAGTCGGGAGGGGCCTGGGGTGCGCCCTCCGTGGTCCTGGGCAGGGGTGTGGTGGGGGGCAGTGCCAGCCCCGGGGTCGGCAGCACCGGTCTCACAGCCAGGATCCCTGGTGGGGGTGATGCACTGACCTGCTCGTGGGTACACACAGGAGACAAATCCCACAGCAGGACAGTCAGCAGGGTGTTGGCACCCACATGCCATTAGACCCTGAGGGGCATCAACGGGGCAGGGGAGCTGAGAAGTGCCCTGTCTGTTGGCAGGGTCTTCTTCCTGAGTTCACGCCCGAGGAGAAATCTAGCTTTTCTTCCCCCTTCACATAAAACAAGATATGGCATAAGTTTCAGGTGCATGTGAGAGGAAGTGTCCAGCAGCTCTAGAGAAGTCCCCCCTTTCCTTCATGTTGTCACAGGCTCTGTGTCCCTCCCAAATTCCTGCATGGAACGCCTGGCCACCAGCCCCCAAGGGTGGGACCGTATGTGGAGATGGGGCCTTCACAGAGGGGACTGAGCTCAAATCGTGCCATTAGGGTGGGCTGATCCCGCATGATGGTGTCCTTATGAGAGGGGGTGAGGACACAGACACGCAGAGAGGAGACCCCGCGAGCACACACGAAGAGGAGGGTGTCCACACATTCGGGAGAGAGGCCTCGGGAGGAGCCAGTCCTGCCCACAGCTGGGTCTCGGACACCAGCCTCCAGGACGGGGAGACCGTGAACGTCTGCTGTCGAGCCCCCATTCTGCTGTGTGATGGCCGCCCCAGGACCCTGCCGCATTCGTGTAGACATTGCAGTCCACAAAGCTTTTTCCTTCCCTTCCCTGCTCTGGTGCCATGGGGGGGCTGCCATTTTTAGACACCCCCATTTTTAGGCAAGGACCATACTGGGCCGGATGGGCTCAGCAATGCTGCGGGGGCTGCACCCAAAGCCCCCGGGGGCGAGGGGATCGCTCCTGCTCGCCGTCCAGGGACGGCTGCCTGGGAGCCCTGCTCTTGCTCCGCTCACTCGCGTCACTGAGGCCCAAGTGCGCTGCGAGCAGAGGTTCCGCTCAACTCCCGGGGCTGCCCTGCACCCCTGCAACGAGGAATGCAGTCCCACCGCATGCCAGGAGGGAGGACAGACGTCCTGGGTGGAGACGAGATGGAGCGTGGGGTGTGGGGAGTCGGCCACCAGCCCCTTGCCCCTTAGCCTTGCTTTCGGGGACATCATGTGGGGTCAGGCTGGGGGAAGCAGGGGGCTGGCCAGGTGATGAGGAGGGGTGCTCCTCACCTGTGTGCCAGTGGGTGAGTCGGCCCTGCAGCCCCCCCACAGGCCTGACACACGCCCCTCCGGAGGCCCACATGACTCGTCTGGGGGCCCTGCTCTGCACTGATGGGTTTCGCTGCCCTGGCCTCGCAGGCCCTCTACAGTGAATAAGCACATCGAAGCGATGGCCACTCAGCCCTCGTGCCTTGCCCGTCAACTGGTCAGAGCCCGTGGCTGGCCCTTGATGCGATGCGTGCCAGTCTGGGGCCATCCCAGCCCCTTCCTCTCCTGCTGCTGGACCCCTGATCTGCGTGACTTGTTTCCAGGGAAGCGTCGGAGTAAGAGTGTTCACTGGTCAGGCCATCCTGCGGGGAATCCTTTGGGGAACTTATTGTACAAAACCCAATTCCTTGGTAACTTGCATTTTCTTTAAACTTGTATTTGACAATGTTGGTTTCCCGAAGGTGGATCCCCAGGAAGCTCCGGAATGGTCCCGCTGGGGGAGGTGTAGGCATGCTGGTGGGATGTTCCCAGCGTGCTTTGCTCCGACAGGGCAGAGGCTCAGGCAGGGACGCCCCTGAGCTCCCACAAGGTCGCAGCTGCGGCTAAGAGCCTTTCCAACTACAGGCGAGTAACGAGTCGCGGCATTCCCAGCAATATTCTAGTAGATTCCACACCTCTTCCCCTGATTGAATCCCCCGAGCGCTGCCGCAGAGGTCATTTCCAACCTAATCTCAATCAGGTGGGAATTCTCAGGCTCCGAGAAGGGGAAGGAGCCAATACAGGACAACCTCCCGGCGGCCAGGAGCCTTGGCTCCCACGGCCGATCGGAGGGTGCGGCTGTGGCTGAGGGACCGGCCTTGCCCTCCCGGCCCTGCCCCAGCTCTGGCTGCGTCCTTCTGGGAGGCGTTTCCTCACTGTGCTGAGCCAACACACCCCTCCTGGTGCCCCGCTCCCCCATCCTGGGCTCTGACCTGTTGGGACTCGGAGAAGAGGAAGTGGCTTGGGCCTCAGGGCCCGTGCTCCTGCACGTACTGGGGGTAAAGTCACATTCTCTCAGGTGGAGGTGGCTTATCTGGAGGTGACCCCAGGAAGCCCGGGGAGCAGGTGGCGCCGTGGCTGAGGGAGGGGGGGATTCGAGAAGGACTGGCCGCGAGCAGGTGCATAGACCACACCTCCACAGGGGGCCTCTGCGGCCACAGGGCCATGGCCCAGCCCCCCCACGCCCCCACCCCGTGGGACTTTGCCCTCAGAGTTCAGACAGGCTGGGCACACCTGTGTCCGCGGAATGCCCTCGGGCAGCCAGGAAGGGCACGGGTCAGAGACAATGACCTCAGGGCACCCGTGAGCCCACTGTCCGCCATTCTGCAGCTACCCCGGCATTCAGGAGGGCGTGGAGCGCACTTCCAGAACTGGGACAAGGCCAGAGACAGGGTCGTCCCTGAGTGAAATGAGCATGAACCCATGACCCCCGCAGAAGCAGCTGCTGGCAGCTCAGGAAGCTGGCGGCAGATGGTGGCCAGTGGCGTCAGATGGCAGGGGTCTGGGGAGGGCTGCTTGTCTGCTGGGAGCCTGGGCATGGGGACCGAGGGGGCTGGGAGCCACCGGCCTTCAGCCTCAGCAGCTGCGCTGCAGGCTCATGTCCTGCAAGCACCCAGCCCTGGCTCCAGGTCTTTGTGGGGGAGCACCCAGCGTCCGAGTCTGCCGCCTGCGCTCGGCTAAGCCGGCTGGCCTGCAGACACCCCTGCTCGCTCTCCCGGGGTTTTTACGGTCAGCTTGGAAGAAACTGCTCCGTTTGGGCTGCGTGTGCCTCGGCGGCCCGGGACATCAGTCAGGCGGATGCTCCTTCGCAGAGTTCTTTAGGGGGGTCTCCACTGGGGGAAAGGCCTGGAGGAAACCCCTGGCCCTTCCGGGCCCCTCCTTTTGCCTCTGACCATCTTCTTGCTGGTTCTTGCTCAGCCTTGGTCCCAGGCCCCCTCCCACCTCCAGCCTGGGCCCCTGGGCCCTGTTCCCTGGGCTGGGTCCTCCTTCTCAGGCTGCCCGGCATCTCCCTTGAGGGCGTTCACACCTCTCGGCTGGAGGGGTTGAGGTTGCCCCTGGGCTTTGGCCTGCCTGTTGGGCTCCTTTGGCCCTTCTGGCCCCGCAAGGCCAAGAACCCGACCCTGTGGGTGGCCAGCCCCAGCCCGGAGACCTTCCTGCAGCCGGGGGACTGTGCCCGCCGGGCCGGTTGGCTGAGGGCTGCTACGCTGGCCGGCCGTCTAACAGGCCTCGGAGCAGGAAGCAGGTGCCGCAGGCCCCGGGGGACAGCCCGCTGAGTGAATGGTGGCATGCACGTTTACGCGGGGAGGGGGGGTGTAGCAGAGCCCCTGTAGTGTCAGTTTAGTCCCACCGGCCGGGAGGCCTGCAGTGATGCCAGGTGGCTGGGAAGGGACGTGGGACACGGTGCCTGGGGGTGGGGGACACACCGGGGGGCTGAGCAGGGTGGGCCACAAGGAGTGGGTGGCAGAGAGGGGCGCGTGGATGTTTCTACGTGTGTACACACGTACGTGTGCGTGTGAGCGTAAGTGTGGCAGTGTGTGGGACAGTGTGAGTGTGTGCAGGGACCACCAGGCCATATCCCTACCAACCAGATTGACCCTGAAGGGCTTGCAAGCATTTTTCTGATTCGTGAAGTTGTCGGAAATCTCTATAAAGGAAGAAAATTAATTATGTGTACTGAATATAGTAAAATACAGGAAGGTCAGATTGTTCCCCCAATCACAGACACACCCCCACTGCTGCTCTGTGACAGCTCGGCCCCTCCCTGGGGGTGTGCAGGACCCAGGACAAACCACACGGTGGGGTGGGGTAAGCCGTCATGCTCCCCATCACTGCGGAGCCCCGGGCCTAGCTCCATTTTGGCCCCAAGCTGAAAGTGGTGACCCCCCTAAAGCAGGCCTGGAGAGGCAGCAGGAGGGGTGTGCATGTGGGGCCAGCCCTACGGGACCCCGTCTCTCCTGGCCCTGCCCCCCGCCCTGGACAGCAGGCCTTGGAAGGCTCCTGACTGGACGGTCCAGCTCCACCTCCCGAGGGACTGGGCATTTGGAGAGAAGGGGCCATGAGCCGGGAGGGGCCTGGGGTGAATGAGCACAGAGCCCTTGGGTAGAAGAGGGGGGCTGGGGCATCTCCTTGTCCTGCCCTCAAATCAGACGGGGACTCAGAACCTCAGCGCTCCTGGGTCCCAGCTCTCTAGGCTGCAGACGGCAGGCCCAGGGGCTGATGACGCTCGGGACCACATGAGCCCATCCCCCTGCTCCATCTGCCTCCCCACCTGTCCTCCACCCCCCTGCCACCTCCTAGTGCTTCTCGGGGAGCCCTAAGAGCACAACACCCCCGCCCACCCCATGACCCTCTCCCTGCCTCGAACACCTTTGCCCCCACCCTGGTCCCTCCAGTCACTTCCCGGGGCTGCTCTGTCAGCCCTGAAGACCCCCTTCCTGGGCTGTGAAAGGGGCGCCCCCCTTAGCAGAGCTGGCCCGCACCCTGAGGGGCATCTCCCGGCAGCAATTGGCTGTGAGCCTCCCACACGCCTGGCTGCCCTCCCTCCTCGGGCCCAGCCCCTGCAGCTTCTTCCCGGGCAGCCGTGCAGAAGGGAATGTGTTGTCCCCAGGCCCCCAGGGCTCCAGTCCCCTTATCAGGAGTCCCAGACACGCTCTGTTACCCTTGAATTTAAGCCTCACGACTGGGCTTGGGATCCTGATGGTGGAGGGGGAAGAGCAGAGAGTCCACACAGCCGTCCTCCCTGGCGTTTGAGAATCTACCCCTTGGAAAGGAGCAGAGGGAGGGTGTGGGGGAGGGGAAAGCAGGTGGTGGCCTCTGGAGCCCTGGCTCCTGGGAGCCCTCCTGGGCCGGCAGCACCAGCCTCTGGGAGGGTCAGGCCGCCCGCTCTGTTTGCCCGCCGTCTGGAGGCCCATCACAAGGTTAATGAGCTCCGAGGACGCCCCTTATCGCATCTCTGAGCATGCGTGAGCACCCACAGCCTGCACCCCGAGCAGCAGACCTTGATACTTGCTTCCTTTTACTGCCTGGCCTCACGAGCTGTGGTAGGTGTGGCCGTGCTTTTATGAGGCGCAGGGACGGAGCCCTGCTTTCGTGAGCACCTGTGACGTCTGTACTGCCAGATAAGCCTTTAAATGCTTAGTCGTTGACTGAAGGACTGGCCACAGGTGTTTTTCCTTTTCTATTGAATGGCATCACCCACGCCCGGGGAATGCAGCCTAACCAACCCCTGATTTAAGGTCATGACACAAGGGTGCCGTAGGGCAAGGGCACCATGGGAGCAACACAGCTCAAAGGCAGCCTTGGCCTCCAGGAAGAGACCCACGAAGGCAAGTGCGAGAACCACATGTGGAAAAAAGAGCTGAAAGTTCATATACTACTACATAGAGTTCTCAGAGTCAATAAGAAAAGCACTTACCCTACTAGGGACACCCTTTGATTCCCACGCCCCGCCTCCGAAGGCGTCTTGGCTCCTTCCCGCGGTGACAGGGCCCCAGGAGCCACCCCTCCCTCACGCTGAGCCCACAGGATTCAGTGCGCAGAGCTACACTTCCGCTCCAGAGGTCAGACAGGGGCGCACTCCTGGCTAATGAAGGGCCTCCCTGGGCTGCGCGCTGGCTGCCGGCTGGAACTACTGAGCAGAAGTCGTGCGCTCCCCGGATGTCCGCTGGTGCCGCAGCGAGATGCCAAGAGCTGCAGGAAAACGAAGTCCACACAGGGCCGCTGAGCTGCGAGACGGTGGCAGAGATGCAAGAGCACAGAGACACTTCATACGAAGGCCTAGATCGAGCTCAGCCTGAAGCCCACCCTCAAACCACAAACTTCTCTTCTTAGCTGAAAGCCGTTTGGGTTCCATTACTTGTTTTCACAACCTAGGGAGACTTGGCTAAAACCCAGTCACAGAAAACAGGGCAGAAAAGGAGAAAATGACCCTCTAAAGAAATAGAAATGGCCAAGTAACATGAAAACAAGAATCAGTCTTAGTAAGGACACTGAAGAGTCACACATTAAAATGCACACACACTGTTACAGATGGAATCATTTTCCCCCAAAAGAGATGTTGAAATCCTAACCCATGTGAGGACCTGAAGGAAACGTCCTTCCCTGGAAGGCTGTGGGGTCGGGGGTCACGGCTGCTGGAGGGGACTTGTGAGAGACCCGTCGCAGCGGCAGCCAAACCCCCCGGGGAGTGGAGCCTCACTGTCTGCCTGACCAAGCATGTGCAGATCGTGGGACTGTGGGTGGCCGTGGCCGGGGTGCAGGGCCTCCCTGTGAGTGGAGTGGATGCAGGGACTAGAGCCCCACCCTGCTCCTTTGGACACGGGGTGCTCAAGGTCCAGTAACCCTAAGGGCCATAGTTTCCTCTTTCCCAGTGGGACCTGACACACAGAGACTGCTGTGCCACAGACCTACGAACCACACGCGCCTACACACTGTGGTCCACGGGAGCTTGCGTCGAGGTGCCGGTGCTCCCCGTAGAGAAGCACGTGATCTGGGTGGGGGGAAGGGCTGCGGTCTGCCGGGGCCGTTGGAGCCTTGCCCGAGAACGTGATCACGGTTCCCGGTGTGATTGTGAATAGGAGACAGAGAAAGGTGGGGAACCAGAGCCCCTGCCTCCGGGCTGGCCGCCCGCCTCTTGCAGCTGGTGGTCCTTCAGCAGGCGTGCTGGGACCCCAGGCCTCTTCGGGTCAGCAGGGCCCACCTCCCTCATGCTGGGCCCTTCCAGCTGCTGCTGGAAGTGCCAGGGCCTCAGTGCAGGGTCACCAGAGCAGGACGCTGGGGGCAGGGCAGCAGGGGACTGCAGTGACTCCTGCTGTAGGAGTAGGGGGGCTCCTCACTTTGGATGGAGGGAAGGGTGAGGTGGGGATGACCAAGCCGTGGTGTCCTCCCGCGGCAAGGACTCCTGGGAAGAGTCCTTGCAGGCGTGCAGTGACAGCTCAGAGCGGCAGGCAGGGTCAGAGGCCAGCGTGCACCTGAGAGCCCACGTTCTGGGCCCGCCTCGGTGCCAGACATGGCCTCTGGTCTTCGAGGAAGGAGATGGAGGCTGCTGGGGGCCTGTGCTGCTTTGAGCTCTTGCTGGACGCTTGACCCTCACTGGTTTTTTTCAGGTTTTGGGTTTCATTGTGATAAAATATAAATAACATAAAATCCCCTATTTTATCTACTTTTTAAGAAGATTTTATTTATTTTAGAGACAGAGAGAGGGCAGTGGGGAGGGGCAGGGGAGAGGAAGAATCTCAAGCAGACTCCTGCTGAGGGCTGAGCCTGATGTGAGGATCGACCCCACGACCTTGAGATCATGACTTGAGCTGAAATCATGAGTCAGACTCTTAACCGACCGCGCCACCCAGGCACCCCTCACTTTAACCATTTTTTTTTTTTAAAGATTTTTTATTATTTATTTGACAGAGATAGAGACAGCCAGCGAGAGAGGGAACACAAGCAGGGGGAATGGGAGAGGAAGAAGCAGGCTCACAGCAGAGGAGCCTGATGTGGGGCTCGATCCCACAACGCCGGGATCACGCCCTGAGCCGAAGGCAGACGCTTAACCGCTGTGCCACCCAGGCGCCCCCACTTTAACCATTTTTAAGTGCACAGCTCTGTGGCATTAAGCCCATTCACACTGCTGTGCAAACGTCACTGCCAGCCATCTCCAGAACTTTCCATCTTTCCAAACAGAAACTCTGTCCCCATGAGACACTGCCTCCCATCCCCCTCCTGCAAACCCCATTCTACTTTCTGTCTCTAGGAATCTGACCCCTGTAGGAATCTTGTGTTCGTGATCAGTAGAACATCTGCCCTTCAGCGACCGGCTCAGGTCACTCGGCATGGCGTCCTCGAGGCTCGTCCGTGTCGTGGCAGGTGTCAGGACGCCCTTCCTTTTTAGGGCTTCGTAGTACTCCGGTGAGTGGCTGTCCCACACCGCGGAGATCATTCATCCACCAAGGGACGCTCGGATTGCTTGCACGTTTGAGCTCTTGTGAAGAATCCTAAAGAATCCCTCTTCAAGTCCCTGCTTACGGTTCTCTGGGGCATAGGCCCCACCGTGGAAGCGCTGGCTCGTGTGGGGATTCTGGTGTGGCTTCTTGGAGAGCCACCATACTGTTTCCACGGCAGCTGCCCCGTTGAACGTTTCCACGCACAGTGCACGAGGGTCCAACATCACATCCCAGACAACACCTGCTGTTTTCGTTTTTGGGTTTTTTTGTGCTAGCCATCCTGACGGATGTGAAGTGATGTCTCATTGTGGTTTTGTGGACCCGGCTTTTTAAAGGGAATAGAGATGATGTAGTGGGTGGGGCTCCCAGGAACAGAGGGTGACACCCGCATAGCCTGGATTGTGTCTGGCCCACCTGTCTCTGCTTCTCTGTTCAGTGGGCTCCTGACCTCCCCCTGCCCCAGCCTGGGCTTCTCCCCAGAGTCAGGAGAATGTGGCCAGAGTAGGAATTCTGGGGTCCAGGGCCATGGCCCCAGCATCCTGCCCTGCCCTGGGCCTCTCCTCAGAAGAAAAGCTTACTCTGGGCAGGGGTAGGAGCCTTTAGACACCTGTTCTAGCCACACCCCTGTACATACACATGGATGTAAATAAGCCGATAGAGAAACAACTCAAGGTTGAGGCCCAACCTTCTGGCTGCCCCAGGAAGCTGGGTGGTTTTCAGTGCGCCGAGGGTCCTACTCTAGATGTGAGCCCAGGAGGCCCAGAGGCTGTTGCCTTTGACCCAAGAACTAAAGATACCAGCTAGGAGAATCAACCCCCTTCAGACCAGGACTGAATGTTGGCTGGGACTGGAGAGGGGCCTCTGGAATGGAGGTCTGAGACCGAGCATATCTACAGGGACCCTCAGGCCTGTTGGCCCCTGACCCAGGCCGGCATCCTCAGACACACGGAACAGGTAGGGTGGGGTAGAGCGAGCTGTGTTGGCCTGAATGTCCCTGCTTGGCTGTCCACACATCAAAATACGGGCTATGGGGCATGTGACCACCTCCCTGTGTGTGAGCCCAGACTCTTGATTGACAGGGAGGAAGGGTGCCCTGAGAGCTGTTGAACCCCATCCTGAGGCCTATAGGAATCGTACAAAGGAAAACTTCTGTCCCTAGAACCTGAATGTCTCCTACCTCGTCCTCTCTCCCCGTCGCTCATCTGGTTTCGGGGGCAGAGAGTGAGAGAGCGTCTGACCCAGATGACTTGTAGTGGCTGGGCCCGGGGGGTGTCGTTGGGTGCCGCTGGGCCCCACTCGGGGAGGACGCCGGCTCGGGCCTGGAAGGAGCAGGGTCCTGGGGCCCAGGAACCTGGGGCGAGCACCCAGGAGGCGGAGGGACGGAGAAGGGAGGGGGAGGTGTGGCGGCCGCCATCTGGGTGCCTTCTCTGAGTGGCTCAGCTCGGGGTGGGGGGACCTGGAGGAGGGCGATCCCAGAGCAGAGAGATGGGAGCAGCGCGGTCAGGGTGACTTCAGTTCCGGGGCCCGAGGCCAAGGCACAGCAAGATGTCTCACGTCACAGTCCTGTTCAGTGGACCATGCCGCCCCAGCTGCCTAACACCCACGCGTCTGCCCTGCTCGGCTGAGCCTCCCGCCGCCATGGGCTCCATCTGTCCCTCGCCCCATGGCCCGCAGAGCCCATGGCCCTGCAAGTCGGGTGCCCCTCGCTGACAGCTCCTCTGGGATATCCCACTACTGAACTTGCCCTATTATGGCACAGTTGCCCCTTGTGGGCCTTCCCTGCACTGAGGGGCTCCCAAAAGCCTCTCAGGTACTCCTCACACCAACTTGAGGACACTGGGACCACAGGCCATCGAGCCGGGTCAGTGGGAGCTGGGCCGTGAGCTGGCCTGGAGTGTACAGCCCAGCTTCCTCCCATAGCTCAGCTGCCACTGACTAGTCCCCAGCCTTGGGGGCCCGAAAGCCACTGTCAAGGACGAGAGACTTCCCAGCAGCAGTGCGGGGAGCCCAGACTCTGCATGGTACTGCACGCCTGCGCGGAGAGCGTATTTGCCCCGGGAACTCCTGGGCTGCCCTCTGTCGGGATGGAGGCAATGCTGGAGTGGGGCGGGGGGGGACGGGTTGGCAGGGACACGGGGGCCACCTCTGCTTTTCAGGTGCTAAAACCGCTTTGGGGTTCAGAATATCTCACACCACGTCACACCATCACACGGCTCATGTCCCCTCTGCTGGCGGACATGGCCGGGGAGCTGGGAGGTGGCCCACCGCGTCCTCCACACCTGCACAGCGGCTCTGAGCAGACCCAGCTGCTTTGCAGATCTCACACTTCCGTGGTTCCAATCCTGGTGGCCCAGCTCCTGAGCCTCGCCTGCTGGTTTTAGGTCTTTGGTTTGTGAGACGGCTCTAGAAGCTTCCTTCCAGGTCTTGGAGTGAACTAGAGATTCCCAGCCCTGAGGCAGGGCTAGTGGGTCCTTCTTCCTGGGCCAGCTGGTCCCGAGAGTCTCTGCCCAGCCTGAAAACTCTCACCTGTTCTGCGTGGTTTGGGGCTGAGCTGTTTTCTCCCCCACAACATTTTTGTTCTCTCTGGCTTCGAAGGGACCACCACGAAGATGCGAGTGCCACCGAGGATTGCTAGCCCCACTGGGCTCTGTCCCACTTGGTGTCTTGTCCTGTCTCTGCACGGCTCATTGCTTGTCACTCTGTACGTGGGAGATGTCACTGCAGTTGTGTGGTCTGCACACCGCCTCTAGTCATTTTTACTCATTGATGCCTGTGACGTCTTTGCCTCCTCATGACATAAGCCTACGTGTTTTCTTTTTAAATGAACAACACAACAACGATACCAAAAACCATGGAAACCAGGTCAGAAAGAATGAAAGCACCTTTGCAGACTGTATGGAAAAGACGCCTTGCGGAGCCCAAAGCCGCATGTCCTCCTGGGCAATCAGAGGCCTCCGAGTCACCTTGGCAACCGGGGGGGTGAGGTGCTCTTTGCTCTCCGGGGCCCCAAGCCTTGCTGTGGCCTGAGTCAGCAGGGTCCCAGGATCTGCACGTCCCGCTGTTCCTGCGCTCCTCCCCTTGGCCTCCAGGGACCACCCTCCGTGCTGGGCCCGCGCCATCCTGAGCTGGCGGGGCCGGGTGTCCGGTTGTGACCCAGAGGCCTCTCGCCTTTCCAACAGCCACATCATCTCCAAACCGGCCTCCTGGGAATGTCAGAGGAAAGCCTCATCAGAGGGACCAAGATGTCAGCATGGAGGGGAGGGCAACCAGGGGTTAAATCGGGGATGATTCAGCCCCCTGCGCAGCAGGATTCCAGGCTGATGCGGATGACCGTTCATGACATGGCAAGAGCTTCCCGTATGTGGTATGTGGCTGGTGCAAACAGCGGGCGGAAAGGGTGTCCGTGCTGTTTTTATGAAAAGCCTGGGGGAGAAATCTCACACTGCCGATAGCATCACCAGTGTTTTCTGGTTTTGTCTTCACATACTTCTGTATTTTCTTAATTTCCTACTGAACAATTTCTATTGACTTTGTGCCCCCTTGGCACTGCTGACAGTGCCTGGTATCCAGCCCATGGCCGCAGAGACCCAGTGTCCCTGCCTCTTTGCCATTGCCTGTCCTGCCATGGGTCCCCCCAGGAAGCTGCTCCTGGACGGGGGAGTCCTCTGCCTCCGCCCCAGGGTCTGGGCTGGGCAAACCGCTTAAACTCCCCCCGCTGCCCTGTGCCTCCCCCCCCGCCACCCAGACCTGCACCCCTGCACTCTATCCCTCCTTCCCCTGTGGGGAAGCCACACTCAGGATGGGTCCACTGCCAGGAGAACACCCCAAACTCCTTTCCCCTCCTCATCCTGGCCTCTTTCCCCACCACCCCCCTTGCCTGGCAATGCCCCACCTTTGCTTGAGCCCAGATACACACTTAGGCCACACCGGTCCTCATCCAAGCACCTCCAGAGAAAAGTCACACGGCCGCCCGTGCAGTAACTTGTAAATGCACGTTCGACGATGCCCAGTGTGTCCACTGTCTGTGACTGTCCAGCCTGAGAGCTGGCCCAGATTCCCCCTCTCCTGTGTCCCCTCAGCGGCCTCCTCCTGTCCTCCTGCCCTGTGTCCACACCCTCTGCCTTCTCTCGGGGGACACGGAAGGAGCTCCCCGTGTGAGGCCCCTTCCTCTGTCCAGCACCCCCGCTCTGTCACGTGGAATCACTTTCTCTCCCTCGTTCTCAGCTTCGGAAAGCATCTTTCTCATCATCTCATGTCCTGTTGTCTGTCTCCTTAATTAGATGTCTGCCTTCGAGAAAAGGCACCTTGTCTGTTTCCTTCCTACTGGGCTCCACTCCCAAATCAGGCACAACACACGGCAGACGCTCGTGAGCCGGGGTGGACACCTGGTGGGTGACTCCCGGGCACCATACGCTTGGACCTCCCCTCCCTGGCGGACCTGCCCCTCCCTGCCCACTCCATCCCTGCCAGTGAGGCTGTCACCGTCCACGCCGTGGTCTGGGCACGTGCCTATTCACAGTTCTGACAAACAGTAGGAACTCGCATCGTTTCTGAATGAGTGACTAGTCATAAAAAGGACAGTATTCCATGCTTGATGCCAGTGGATACCCTGGAGACGATCAGACAAGAATCGCTACTCCCAGAAGGAGTCGGGGTGCTCCATGCATTGCCTGCACAAAGCCCAGAATAGGGATGTGGCCACACTGGGGCTCCTGGTCCTGGTTCTTGGTATGCACAAGGCCAGAGTGTCCCAGAGGCTTCCTCCACCCTGCAACATGGAGGGTCATCACTTGTCTCCCAGGGGCGCCTGGGTGGCTCCGTCGTTAAGCATCTGCCTTCCGCTCAGGGCGTGATCCTGGTGTTCTGGGATCAAGCCCCACATCGGGCTCCCTGCTCGGCGGGAAGCCTGCTTCTCCCTCTCTCACTCCCCCTGCTTGTGTTCCCTCTCTCGCTGGCTGTCTCTCTTTCTGTCAAATAAATAAAATAAAATCTTAAAAAAAAAAAAAAAAGAACCCGTCTCCCCAGTTGCTTGCTTGGGACCAGCAGGAAAACAGTGGGGAACCATGGCATTTACAGGTGTGGTTTTCCTTCACCTGAGGGCAGCTGATTTACTTTGGGGATGGGACCAGGATATGTGAACACCCCCACCAGGTTTCTGGGCGCTGCTGTTCTTAAACGAACCTCTGATAAGTACTGATGCCTCTGTTTCAGGCCCTTGCTGCTCCCTGGCCCTGTCCTGAGTGTCCTCCCACCCCCAGCTCTCTTAAGACCGCTGTCTACAAAACACCAATGAGCGAGACAGACATCCGAAGGTCTGTTGGCATCAATCACAGCCTCACTTTGATATCAGGCAAGCCCATTAGCCACATTGGTGACTCCTCACTGGTGACAGAGATGGAAATGGGAACCAGAGCCCTAGAACTCTGCATTTGAGAGCCAACTAGTCCGAGAATAGAAAGAGTTTGCTGGTGTGTCTATGTGTATAAGCCCAGGGTGTTGGAATTCTGCCCTGCCTGTCCTGTGGCCACCTCTCCAGGCCTCCCCAGGGCCCATACCCCCGCCCCAGTGTCCCCAAGACCCAGGATGCCTTCCCTCCCAGCCTACAGAGGGCCTGGACTGAGGAGTGTGACCACAACCGAGACAGTCGCAGACCAAATGCGTCCCAGAGGAGCGGTGATGTAGGAGGCGATAACATCAGAGCTGGCCGTTCATTGAGGCTTCGTGCTTTCTTCTACCTGCTGAACCCCAGGCCGGGGCAGTGATTCCCTGATGCGGTGTGCACATATCTGCAAAGGTAACACAGAGGAGAGGGGACCAGGGCCATCCCTGAGCTCTGAGGATGCTGCTGCAGCCCAGCTTATCTTCTGATACCTGCAGTCATTGGGCTGATGCCTTAAGTAAACCACACAAAACCAAATGAAACAGCCAGAGGACAAAGAAGGGCCTTGGGAATCTAGGAGGAGAGTGTCCAGAAGGAAAAGTGCCTTGTCTTCCTACTGGTGACAAAGGGAAAGCCATCTTGAAAGGGGCGCTGCCATCCCCACCACATTTCAACTAGAGGGAGCAGGTTCAGAACACCCACCACAGCCAGGCTGGGTGCACGCCTGCATTTGTATAAATGCTGTCTTCAAACCCGCTCTGCACTTACTGACTTATTTCGAGAATTTGATGACTTGTTCTTGCTCAGCCCAGCCAGGAACGTGTGAATATTAAAGAGACCCACTTGCTAGGGTCCCCCCATCTCAAGACCTAAAAACAGTAAGATGAATTCCAGAAACACTGCAATTATAAGTCAGGCTTAAGAAATTCCAAATGGAAAAGAAATCTGAGTTACTGCCTCTCCCACATCTGCAACAATATACAAAACACACACACACGCACACACACGCACACACGCACACGCACGCGCACGCACACACGCACGCACACGCCCAACAGTACGTTCTTGCAGACTGAGAGCATTGCTTCCATTATGTTAAGTGCAGAATTCGTCTGATCGTTTGCTTACCTCTACCGAAGCACACACTATGTATTTTTTTTCTCCCTCATAACATGTGCAAAGCAGGCAAGACTAGACATCTGAAAAGAAATCAAGGATTCTGGAAGGAGTTCTGGCCTCCATGTGCCAAGGATGCAAACAATAATCAAAGACACTTGGGACCAGAGGCCCGTTCAATGGCAAATTCCTAGGGGTGCCAGGAGGAACCCCACTGGGAGAGATGACAGCCGCTCTGAGGTCAGAACTTCTCCGGCCATGCCAGCACTGTCTGCACAACGCCCTCACTGCCCAAGGGCTGGGAGGTGGCCACAGCCCACACAGGGCTGTTCAGATGGTTGGAAGCTCAGGACGGGCTGGGAGTGGGGGGTCAAAGGTGCCCGGGTCCAGGGACCTTCTCTGGGAAGGCAGCTTTGGCTCTGTTGGCTGCAGGTTTTATTCGGTGATGACAGAATGTTTCCAAACAGCCAGCCAGGTGTTTGCAAACACCTATGACCTTTCAAAAGACTTGGCTAAACCTGGGATGGGAGGGGGCGGAGGAGCCCAGTTTGCTGGGTGTCCCCTGGATGAGCCTGTGGAAAGTTCTGAGGTCTCAGAATGAAGGGCAGCAGGTGAGTGCACTCAGGTCCCTGGCTTCTTCTCTCTGAGTCTCGCTCTCCTAGGAGCAGTTTAGTGGGAGCCCCCCCCCCAGAAGGGAAGAAAAGCAGTTGTCAATGATTCAGCTGGAAGAGAGTAAAAATCCTCCTCCAAATTCTCAGTGGATAAACCCGGGACAGATAGTAAGGACGCTTCTGAAAGACAAAGGAAAACTCTGGGGTTAGGCCTCCTCGAGAGGCCTTTCAAAACTGACCCACGAAAGACCACTCAGGGAGGGGCGATCGGGAAATATTCGGTCTGGCTGCCGCCGGGGCATCAGGAGAAGCACATCGGAGTCCGACGTGGTACCCTTGCCAGGCCAGCCACGTCTCCAGGAGACTGCCCACACATGGAAGCCTCTGGAAGAAGGCTTCCAAGTTCTGCATCCGTCTCACTTAAGTCTTGCACCCCAGCCCCTCCTATGAAGTAGATTTTCATGTAACACAAAGGAAAATGATTCGGTTATAGAGTTTAATCCCACACCACTGCCTTCCTAACGCCTAATGTTCAAAAAATACCATTCACCCATAGCCTCAGTCTTCCCTTAAAGAAGTTTTTATTTTCTGCTGAGGCATAAAGGAACACGGAGTGAGCAACAGTACCCACGGAGGTTGTCACCCAGTGCCATTTTCATCCTGTCCAGCCTCCCCTTTAACAGGGACAAGGCTGCAGGGCACCAGTCTGGAGGGGCACGGGACTGCTCCCCTGCGGCTCTGGGGAAACAGGCAGCAGACAGAAGTAACCCACCGCACAGGACCTGCAGAGTGTCCAGTGCTGGCAAGGAGAAGTCCTGGCCTGAAGGGGACCCCACCTGTTGGCCCTCTGCAGAGGGGCTGCTCCCCCAAGGAGCAGAGTCCTTCCCGTGTCTGGACGCACAGCACCCGCGCACCTGTCTGAGGACCCCGCCAACACCGCCTCGCTAAGGGCGTTGCTAACTCGGTTTCCCATAGCTGGTCCCAAGAACCTGAAGACCCACTCCCACCGACACCTCTGGCCTTCCCAGGAATCGGCCTTCTGGGCCTTTTCGCTGCTTTCCATGCCGCCAGGTGCCTTCCTCAAAGTCCAGGGATTCCCTAACAAAGGTCCCAGCACCCCCTCCGGTTCCCACCAGCCGCTGACCCGCAGTTTCGATGGAGAAAGGGCAGGGCGAGCTGAGCCACGCCCCCGGAGCGCCGCGGGTGGGGCACGGCCGGGAGGAGAAGTCCCCCATCCTACCTCCGGCCACCTGTGCGGGTCGGGAGGTAGGTGGTCAGAAGACGCGGATCCGGTTCCCTGTGTTTATGTTTCTCACTAAACAATAGAGATTCGCGCAGAACCTAACTGGAGGCGGGCTGCCCGCAGACCCTGCACAGCCGGAGCCGCCGAGCTCCACAGGGTCCCCGGCGGCCCTCGGCGCTTCTCTGGGATGGGGCGGGCCGATTCGGGGAGTGGGAGATGGGGTGCGGGCACCTGGCACCCCGTGTGGCCCCATTCTGCAAGTCTGCGAGCTTCCCCGAGCCCCACCTGCTACTTCTCCTAATAGAGGCGCCAAGGCCGAGCACTTCCGTTGTAAATTGGGGGACACATGGGCCCCGTTCCCCGATAACGGGGACCCTGGACTAGGAGTCCAGAGAGGACGCAGCCACTGCTGTGCTGCACTTGGTGGGGTTTGGGAGCCGCCCTAGAACCAAGCCTTTGAGGGGAGCGCGACAAGAGGGGGCGCCGCACGAAGACTGCTGTGAGCGCGCGTGCAGGCGGAAGGCTGCGCCCGGAGACTGGAGGCCAAGCTGCCTGCAGCGCCTGCGGCGCCCGGTAGGGGGCGCGCGCCGGCGAGAACGCGGG
>NC_048218.1:2731943-2763888 GCF_002007445.2 Ailuropoda melanoleuca
TTTTTTTTTTTTTTTTTTTTTTTTTTTTTTTTTTTTTTTTTTTTTTTTTTTTTTTTTTTTTTTTTTTTTTTTTTTTTTTTTGAGGGGCGGCGTAGCAGTGGGTTTCCAGACCCGCGGGCCTAATAGGGTCTCGGGGTCGAAATGGAGCCGACCGTGGGCGGCGGGGCAGGAGGCGGCGTGGGAGCGGGTTACAAGCCCCGCGGGGCTAAAAGGGTCTGAGGGTCGAGATGGAACCGACCTCGCGGTGGGAGTGTGTCCAGGCGCCCTGCGGAGCCGGCGTTAAGGATGGAGGCGGCCGCCCGCGGCGGGGCAAGGGACCGTGCGGGAGCGGGTCCACGCGCCCTGCGGGGCTGGGGGTCCGGGCGGCGGGGTGGAAGTGGGTCCAGGCGCCCCGCGGGGCTGGCGGCGGGGTGGGAGTGAGTCCAGGAGCCCCGCGGGGCTAGGGGAACGGGGGTCGGGATGGAGCCGAGCAACAGCAGGGGGCGGTGAGGGTGGGATCGGCCCCACGCGCTCCCCAGGGCTGGGGGATCCGCGGTTGGGTTGGAGCCGGCCGCGGGCGGCGGGGTGGAGTGGTCCAGGCGCCCCGCAGGGCTGAGGGTCTTAGGGACCGGAGTGGAGCGGACCCCGGCGGCGGGGCGGGCGTGAGAGCGGGCGCGCGCCCGGCGGGGTGAGGAGGTTGGATTGGAGCAGAGCGCCGGGCCGTCGAGGAGCGGGGCCGCGCCCCCCGGGGCCGGGCTGGGTCGGGTAGGTCCGGCGCTGAGCGCGCTCCCGGTGGCCCGCAGGTGCGGCGCGGAGCCATGGTGATCATGTCCGAGTTGAGCGCGGCCCCCGCGGGCTCTAGCCAGGGCCAACAGAAGCCCCTCCGGGTGGGCTTCTACGACGTCGAGCGGACCCTGGGCAAGGGCAATTTCGCCGTGGTGAAGCTGGCCCGACATCGAGTCACCAAAACCCAGGTGCGTGGGGCGGCCACCCGGCCTGTCCTGGGGGGACCCATCCTGGGGGCTGCTGGGCAGAATCCCTGTCCTTAGCGTTCATCGTGTAATGTATCAGCGCTGACAGTTTTCAGTTCCGTGAAGACAAAATGCTTTATGTTATGATTCTGAATAATTTGTACAGATATTAGGGGACGGTAGGGAGGGAAATGACCACATAACGCAGGAGTGTGGTGCTTGGGATCCGGCAGAGCCCTGTAAAGGGAGCCAGCAGGGACTGAGGAAACTTACTTAACTTTGACTGTTTTCAGTACTACTGATGGTTACTCTGGTTATTTTTCCCCCCAACTTTTTGTGACCTTTTGGGGACATAAAGTGTTTTAGAAATTAAGCAGCAAAAAATATAATGTGTAAAGGAAAGGTTTTTTTTTAAACAAAATATTTTTTTAAACCATAGGTTGCAATAAAAATAATCGATAAAACTCGATTAGATTCAAGCAATTTGGAGAAAATATATCGTGAGGTTCAGATCATGAAGCTTCTGAATCATCCTCACATCATAAAGCTTTACCAGGTAAGGACTCAAGTTTGCCTTTTGCTGTTGCTCCTAGCAAGTGTGTTATTTGCAGCAAACGTCTGCAGGTTCTGAATTTTGCCCATCTTTGGTTATGTGCGGCAGGGAGTTGGTTGTGGAGGGTGAACTGATTTTTGTAAGCTCTTCAGATGTATTTTCAATTGTTTTCTTGCTTTTGGATCGTAATTGAGATTTGCCTTATCAAAATTTTAGTTAGTATTGTCATCCATTCCAGCTTTAGATGCTGAGATGTGGGTGGTTATATTTAGTTTACTATGAAAACAACCAGATCTGTGTGTTGCCACAAGCCAGGCAGTCATGTAGAAGGACAGATCTCAGTGAAACAGACACTTGCACCTTGGCAGGTAATTATTAAACTTGAAAACTGGCTGCTCTTACCCATTTTTGTAAACTCATCTTTGCAAAGGCAGCAGGGAGCACCCGTCTTCCCATTTAAACTCTTCCATCAAAAACGGAGAGATGAAAATACTTTTGCCACGGTGAGAACAGGGAACTTGTCATTTAATCCAGGTTAAGAACACGCCTTGCCCAGTCCGCCTGTTGGTTTGTTTCATGACTTTATTTTTGTTATCGTGTTGAAACTAAGAAATTATATCTTTGGAATGTAAGCGTCGATTTAATTAGGACAGCAAAGCTAAGCAGTCTCGTGTTGATCTGCCCGCGTGTGCCGATAAGGTACGATCTGCTCGCAGAAGAAGTTCGTTGCAAATGCTCAGTGTTCCATCCAGGTGGGTTGGGTGTCAGTTCCTTGTGGTGGTTCTCGTGAAGGCCTGTGACTCTGAGATGAATATGGCACGGTGTGTGCGTCTGTGCAGTCGGCAAGGCTGGGGGTAGTGTGGTAGGAGAGGGAACGAGAATAGAAAATTATCCCACGGAAACAGCGTCATCGGGCTTGTGTTCCCCTGAATGACCGTTTACTCAGAGTCATTACGTGCAGAGCTCCCGTCACCATCCACTCTGGTCGGTGCGTTGTTTCTGTGTCATCTTTAAGCTGTGCTGCTTTGCTAAGACGTTTCCTCATGGTCCCTGATGTCAGTGCCTGAGAGCAGTGCCTGGCCCGGTTCCCCAGCAGTGGGCTGAACCCTGATCTTGACTTTGCCAGAGGGACGAGCCAGGGTGCACCTCATTGTCCCTCTGCATGCCCCTGTGTGAAGTAGGCCAGTTAGACGGCACACGGCTCGCGTCCCCGGGGTTGGAGGTCCTTTCTGGGGTGCACGTTCTCATTGCTCTCTGGGCAGCCGCCCCTGTCCCTCCTCGGGATCTGACACTGGTGTGTCATTCTCATCCAGCTGGCCCAGGCTACACAACCTTGGGGAGACACTTCCCCCTCGCCTTGAGGATTTCTAAAACTCAAAATGTGTTTACTCTTCATTCTCCTTCCATCTCTCTCTTGAATTGAGGAAAGGAATAAACCGTGTTCTTACTCTCGAATCTGCCACACACGCTGAGGGCCAGGACGGTGAAAAGTCTCACTGACCTGCGCTGGATTCACTTTCTTGTTAGATTTATGGCTGAAAGCAGTTGTCTTTACAGTGTCTTTTTTAAGGAACAACTATGTTTTGAACCCTAAAGAAGTTTGTTTCTGTAAGAACGTGTTGTCTCTGTGTGTCTCTGAAGTATTGTAAATACAGGGACGTGAGTTGGGTTTTTCCTTCTTTTGGTGCCACAGGTTTAAATTCACCTTGTTGCCTAATTAGCTGTGTTTTAGACTCTTTTAAAAATTGTTTTCAAAGCGAGATAAAATTCTTGATCAGGACATGAACCTGGCGTGTGTTTTTGACCTTGGCTGTTGCTATTGACACAGGCCGAGCGGTTTGCTGTACAAAGAGCAGTCTGTTGTTGCTTACCTGGCAGAGCCGCCTCTCGGCCCCTAAGTTATCATGTCAGTGAGGCAGGTGGGAAGGGGGGGGTGTGCATCTATTATTCAGTGGGTGCTGGCCCCTGGCCTGGCTCGGCTGTTGCATGCCGGGCTTCCAGCAGAAAGCCCCAGCAGCGCTCTCCCGGTGTCCTGGGGTCCGGGTGTGAGGCCTCCGGGCGGCGAGGCAGTTGGGTTCACACTGTGATACGGGCAGGTTGTAGTGCATTAGGACAGGCAGGCTGGTGAAGAATTCCCCTCTGATGTTTTAAATTCTTTTTCTGAATAGGAACCCCCATATTTGTTCCTTTAATGCAGAAGTGTTTATTTTCTTTTCCTTTTTAAAGATAATGGATGCACTCATCCTGGAAAAGTTAAAAATTTACTGGGGTTCAAGTGGATTATTTATACCACTGGTATGTTCCCTTTCCGTGTGGTTAAACGTTAGGTCTTTGTGTTTTTAGGTTATGGAAACAAAGGATATGCTTTACATTGTCACCGAGTTCGCAAAAAATGGAGAAATGTTTGGTAAGCCGCACCCCTTTTTGGTATCTGTTGAAAGCAAGCAGTCAGACTTGTCAGGAATCACTCCTCCAGCATCTGGGTCCACCCATCCTAGAACTCAACAGCGTTCTTCCGCTGTGCCCCAGAGGCTGGCCGGCCTCTGGAATTTTCGGGCTATAGCTTTGTGTTGTCGCTCCTCAGATTATCTGACTTCCAACGGGCACCTCAGCGAGAATGAAGCGCGCGAGAAGTTCTGGCAGATTCTGTCGGCCGTGGAGTACTGCCACAGCCGTCACATTGTGCACCGGGACCTCAAGACGGAGAACCTGTTGCTGGACGGCAGCATGGACATCAAGCTGGCAGGCAAGGGCGGGGGTGGGGCGCTTGCCTCCCAGGGCCACCCTGATGTGTCTGCGGTGAGCTCACCGTCCGTCTTTTGTCCCTCAGATTTCGGATTTGGGAATTTCTACAAGTCAGGAGAGCCCCTGTCCACGTGGTGTGGGAGCCCCCCGTACGCAGCCCCGGAAGTCTTTGAAGGGAAGGAGTACGAAGGCCCCCAGCTTGACATCTGGGTAGGAGCCCGCATGTGCGTGTGTGTGTGCGTGTGCGGTGCCCGAGGGCCTCCCGCGCTCTCCTCAGTAGCTAAGTAGCCCGGGCGCTGACTCGAGGCCCTGTGGTCCTTTGCAGAGTCTCGGCGTCGTGCTGTACGTCCTCGTCTGCGGCTCGCTGCCCTTCGACGGGCCCGACTTGCCGGCTCTGCGGCAGCGGGTGCTGGAAGGCCGCTTCCGCATCCCCTTCTTCATGTCTCAGGGTAGGTGCCGCCAGCCCCCTCCCCCAGCTGCGTCCCAGCTGCCAGCCCGCTGCAGGAACCGTTGGGCAACCCGGGATGGGAGTTTTAGAGAGGGAGGAGGAATTTATTTCCTGAAATGCCTGCTTGACTGTGTCTGAGTGTGCCGGCAGGTCTGTGAATCAGCCCTGCGTTACCGTGGGGTGTTTACGAGGTGCCCACAAGAGAGACCCAACCCACTGGGTGTTTTCTCAGTGCCCTACTTATGAGGCGGGCGGGTGCCTTGGCCCTGCTCTCCCCTGGAGAGGGCTTGGTCTCAGGTCCCCGCCGGCCCCAGCACCAGGGATGCTGGCTGGTCACTGGGGAGTCTAAGTGGCCCTCTGTCTGCCAGGTTAGGAGGACCGTGTCATTGCCCCCCCCCCCCCCGAGGGCTGAGCCCTGGATTAGTGGCTCTCCTTGGTGGCAGTTCTGAACTGATAGTCCAGGCCACTGCTCCCGGTCTCAGCGTTCTTCAGGATAGTCACAGTCTGTTTGCCCCCGGGAAGGGAGTCTCGTCCCCAGCAGGGCTGTGGCGGGCGCCAGGCGGGTGGTGGTGGGGATGGGTGCAGGTGCCCCCGCCCTGGGCTCAGCGGGCCTCCATCGCCCCACAGACTGCGAGACGCTGATCCGCCGCATGCTGGTGGTGGACCCCGCCAAGCGCATCACCATCGCCCAGATCCGGCAGCACAGATGGATGCAGGCCGGGCCCTCCGTGCCACGGCAGGCCTGCCCCACCTTCTCCGCGCCCGGCCCCGGCCCCGGCTCCGGCTCTGGCCGGGGCCACTACGATGAGCAGGCCCTGGGCATCATGCACAGCCTTGGCATCGACCGGCAGCGGACCGTGGAGGTGAGCGCCCACCCTGCCCAGCCCCACGCGCTCTCTGCTGCAGAGGCTCTCCTTGCGAGGAAAAGCAGGCACTGGCCCGTCGAGTTAAAATGGGAACATGGGCTAATTTAAGGGCCAGCTGTCCACTCCTCTAAAGGATATTCTTGGCCACCCAAGAATAACCCTGGGAACAGTCTTGTCGGGAGCCTCAGCCACTCGATGAGAAGCGTCCGAGGCCCCACCCCCGTGCGGGAGCCCTGCCGCCCCACGCCGCTTTCTGCTGGCCTCGCCCTGACCCCGCTTCTCTCCGCCCCCCCCCCCCAGTCACTACAGAACAGCAGCTACAACCACTTTGCTGCCATTTATTACCTCCTCCTCGAGCGGCTGAAGGAGTATCGGCACACTCCGCCGTCCGCCCGGCCCGGCCCGGCCCGGCAGCAGAGGCCCAGGAGCTCAGATCTCAGCGGCTTTGAGGTGGGGGAGCCATCTCCTTCACGAGCTTGGCCTTGGATTGTGCCCCCCACCCCCGCCCCGTTAGAATCCCTTGCTCTGACAGGCCCAGGAGTGAGACGCAGAGCCCACTGGCCCCCAGGTCACGTCTCCTGCCCGTTAGGCATTGGGGGGGGTTCCCGTGTGAACCACAGACTGGAGGGGGGGTGCTGGCCGCTCTGCGGAGGGTCAGGCACCACCCTGCGGCCACTTGTTCCTTAACTGTCCCCGCTCTGGCCTCTTGACACCTTTTGGTGACCCTGTGCAGGGTGGCCTTAGGAGGCTGCGTATGTCCTTAGCCCAGGCAGCTAATGGCTAGCGTCTGTCAGCCCCACCCCAAAGCCAGTGGGGTCTTTCTTGTCATGCTGCTTGTGACAGTCCCCAGAGCCAGTTCCTGACGGTGTCTGTCCTCTGCTGACCCACAGGTGCCTCAGGAAGGCCTGTCCGGTGACTCTTTCCGATCCTCCCTGCTGTGTCCTCAGCCCCAGACCTTGGGGCAGTCTGTCCTGCAGGCTGACACAGACTGTGACCCTCTCAGCTCGTTCCAGGTGTGTGACCTTCACTGGGTGGCCATCGGGGAGGGGTTCTCTCAGCTGGAATGACGTCCCCTGCCCGGGTCTCACAGAGCCCTGGGAGTTACTGGTTTGTGTCTGTCCCCTTGCAGCCCTTGCTCTTCCCCCTGGACACCAACTGCAACGGAGTGTTCCGGCATCGCTCCATCTCCCCCAGTGGCCTGCTGGACACGTCCATCAGTGAGGAGGTCAGGCAGGGCCCGGGCCTGGAGGAGGAGCGGGAGGCCCAGAAGCCCCTGTCTGGCAGCACAGGCCGCAGGCACACGCTGGCCGAGGTCTCCACCTGCTTCTCCCCGTGCGCCCCTCCGTGTAAGTGTCCCCGTGGGCTGGGGACAGGGACCTGGAGTGCGGCCCGGGGGGCGGGTTGATGGTTGAGGCTCTGACCGACCGATGTGAAGCGTACCTTTCTTGCCGGGTGGCTTCTAATTACACTGTCCGGATTGGTCAGTTGTTTGACCCCCAAGGCCATGCAGATCATGCTCCGAGACCACACGTGGCCCTCCGGTGGCAGAAGTGTGGGGCTTAGCTGCCCCAGGTGCCAGGAGGGCAGGTCCTCCGTCCAGGCCCCCGTGCGTCCTTGTGGGAGCCCCGAGTCAGCCGCAGGGGCAGCTGCACCCTCTTGGTGGCCGGCCACTGTCGCAGCTCCTCTGATAGTCTCTGGCCGTTGTGGACCCCTCCCCACCACGGCTGAGGGTAGAGACAAGGAGGCTAGTACGGAGAAGGTTTCCGTGCCGGTTTCTCTGCTAGAGCTGCGGCCGCTTCTGATTTGTAGTGACAACTGTCGGGTGCCGGGGGCTGCTTCTGGCCTTGGGGAGCATCAGGGGCCCCCCTCAAGAGCACATGCTTCTTCGTAGGTATTGTCATCTCTTCCTCTGCCGCGAGCCCTGCAGAAGGCACCAGCTCCGACAGCTGTCTGACCTTCTCAGCAGGCGACGGCCCCGCGGGCCTCAGTGGACGCCTGGCCGCTCAGGGGCTGCTGGGCACCTGCTCTCCTCTCAGACTGGCCTCACCGCCCTTGGGAGCCCAGTCTGCCACCCCAGTGCTGCAGGCCCAGGGGGTCCCAGGAGGGGTCACTCTGCTCCCCATCAGCTTCCAGGAAGGCCGGAGGGCATCGGACACGTCGCTCACTCAAGGTGACTTCCCCTTCCGTGCACACTTTCCCTTCCCAGAAGATGATCTGTGCCCCTGGAGGGCATCACTTTATCCTGGGGCAGAAGGCGTGTCCCCGGTGTGTAGCCAGGTGTGGCCGAGTGGCAGTACTCCCAGGTCCTAGGTGTCCCGGTCTTCTAGGACGAATTCACACAGTCTCCTGGTGGCTGGTCCGAAAAGCCCAGGAGATACTTGGAGGCCCAGCAGCTCTACTCTGGAGAAGGCAGCTCGCACCTGCCTCCCTGGGTCCCTCTCTGGTCCCAAGGCACTGCTCATGCCCTCCTTCCCCAAAGGGTCCTGTGCCCAGACTCACACCTATGCCCCAGGAGGGGGCTGTGGTGAGAAGTGATCGGGTAACCAGAGAGTACCCATAACCCCCATAGGAAGGTGTGCCATCCATCTATGCCATCACATTTGTACGGGGTCCCTCCTTATGTCTCCCTGAGGTCTGCAAGCCCCAGCAAGCCTTGGGACTGAGATCCACTGACCATCCTGGTTGTGCACCTCCCCCCCAGGGCTGAAAGCTTTCCGGCAGCAGCTGAGGAAGAATGCAAGGACCAAAGGGCTCCTGGGTCTAAACAAGATCAAGGGGCTGGCTCGTCAGGTGTGCCAGCCCTCCTCCTCCTCCAGCCGGGCCTCCAGGGGTGGCCTGAGTGCCTTCCAGCTGCCCGCCCAGAGCCCGGGCCTGCACAGCAGCGGGGCCAACAGCCGGGAGGGCCGGAGCCTTCTGGAAGAGGTCCTGCACCAGCAAAGGTATGCCCGCCTTGCGCCCGTCACGCTCCCTGCGGGAGGACTCCCGGACAACTGGGTTTCTTGAGTAACCTTATCTCTTAAGCTGGTCCCCTTGTCCGTGTAATCGGATGAGTGCACCTCCCCCAGTGTGGGGAGAGCCGCGAGGTAGGGCCTCATTCCCTGTAGATGGTAGTGGAGGTGGAGAGCAGTCGGGTTTCCTTGCTTTGAAGCCCTCCTGTAAGTGGGGGGACAGAGGGGGCAGTGAATGAGAATGTCACGTCTCTGAGCGGCTGCAAAAGCGGGACGGAGAATGGAAATGTCGGGAATTGCTCGGGGGATTAGTTGCACAGCGCTGCGTGTCGGGAGCAGCTCCAGCTCGCGGCTCGGCAGGGCAGCCCTTCGGCCCTGGTGGTGGGGAATTCCGGCAGCTTGTGCGCCTAGCAGGGTGGCGGAACTTGGTGGGAGGCACAGCGGGCAGAGCGGCAGTGACCTGGTCTCCCTCCCTGCCCCCTCGCGCCCCTCCAGGTTACTCCAGCTGCAGCACCACCCAGCAGGCCTGCCCAGCTGCCAGCAGGCCCCCCAGCTGCCCCCGGCCCCACTGGTCCTTGCCCCATGTGACGGCGCTCTCCTCGTGTCGGGACTCCAGAAGGAGCTGGGGCTGGGGCCCAGCCCGCTGCTGCCACCCCACCTCCTGCAAGCTGGGGGCTCCCCAGTGGCCTCGGCAGCCCAGCTGCTGGACACCCATCTGCACATCAGCCATGCCACGGCCCCCCATCCTGCCGCCACGCTGCCCCCCAGCTTTGTGGCTGCGGGGCTGCCACAGGCGGACTGTGAGATGGAGGACCTGACCGCGGGCCAGCTGGGCACGTTCGTGCTGGTGCAGTGAGGGCCCCGCCTCCGCTTGGGCCGCCGGCCCTTCGAAGCAATAATGTCAGAGGATGTGAAGATGTTTCCGGACTCGAAGCCAATAAGTTTCTAGAAGCGAAACAAGCAATACGTTTGGTGTTTTGGCTTTTTAGTTGATTTTTTGTTTTATTTTTTCCTTGCACTGAGCAAATGTAACTCTGAGTAGGGCCTGGAAACTTTCTGAAGAAAAATAATAATTGAGGGGCGTGTCGGGGTGGGTGGATGGGAAGGGGAAGGAGGGCGGCGGGGCGAGAGGTGACAGGGCTGGGCTGGACAGGCCAGCGCCACTGCGGTCGGTCGGGGGCGGCGGGAGGGGACCACGGGGGCGGCGGGGCCGCGGAGGGATTGCCTCGGAAGAAACCATGGTGTGAGCCGTGTGTTCATCGTGTGTGTGCCTGTGTGTGTTGGGTATCCTTTTTTGTTTAGTTGACAATTCTCCACTTCCCGAAACATTTACACTTCAGAGTGAGAACTGTGAACTTTCTGCTTTATGCATCCGTTTTTAAAAAGCTATATTGGCCAGCCCAGGAGAAAATAATCTACAAATTCCTGGAATTCTCTACCTTGAAATCAGAACCCGAAGGATGTTTTTTTCCTTATTTTAGATGAGAATTTTATCAACTGCTCGAGTCGGGTTTCCAGGATTCTTCAGAGGAGCCGCAGGAAGAAACTGGAAGGGAGTGGGGGACTGTGAGGCTGGGGCTCCGGCCCGGGGTGCATGCCCTGGATCCCCCGCGTGCCTTGGAGGGCCCCAGAGAGTTTTCTTCCTGCTGCCCATCTTATTTCCGCTGCTAATTAAGTTTTTATGCATTTCATTATCAGGGTCCAAAAAGAACAACCGACTGGGGTGGGGGATGTGCAATACGGCAGGCGTGTGGCCGGCGGGCAGGAGCAGGCGGGGGACGGGTCCCTGCTGGCGACCCCACCTGCCCGCGGCCGGCTCGCGATCTAGGGTTAGCCCTGCCTTCTCCAGGCCTCACACTTGGTAGGCTTTCGTTCAAGAGAATGAAACGAGAGGTCAGATCAGTGTTGTTCAAGCTTCGTTCCTTTTTTAAAGCAAATGTTGTACATGTATATAAATAGACAAATACACACTACTTATTTTTTATATTTTTTACTACACTTTTGTGTCCTGGTTTAAATTTTCCTCTCTGGTAACGTTACAAAGCGCCAGCACCGGGTCGGTGTGGAGGAGGGAGGCACGTGCGTCCTCCCCTGGCAGGTGGGCCGCCTCACCCCCTCTGCACCCGTCAGCCCCCGATCCTTTACCGACCCAGGTGCCTTCAGCTCACTTTGGCTCTTACGACCTACAGTATTAACAGGGGAAAGGTGGGCTTTTGTAGAAGCCAAAGACTGCCCGGGCTCCCAGCGGGCAGGGAGGCCGTGGGGCGCGCGTCCGGGGCTGGCGTCTGCCCAGCTTGCTGCTACCAGTCCCCCGCCGGCGCCGCTGCTACTGCCCCGTGGCTCTCGCAGGCCTCGGGGAAGGGACTGTCCTCGTGCCTGGCCGCAGAGATCACCAAAGCCTCCTGCCGGCTCGTGGAGGGGACCTGGGGGCAGGAGGGCGTCTGGGGCCGCGGAGGCCGCACGGCCGGCTCCCACACCAAGGCGGCTCCCTTGTTCCACTCCTCGCTGTTCTAATGCCACAGATCAANGGGGGCTCCCCAGTGGCCTCGGCAGCCCAGCTGCTGGACACCCATCTGCACATCAGCCATGCCACGGCCCCCCATCCTGCCGCCACGCTGCCCCCCAGCTTTGTGGCTGCGGGGCTGCCACAGGCGGACTGTGAGATGGAGGACCTGACCGCGGGCCAGCTGGGCACGTTCGTGCTGGTGCAGTGAGGGCCCCGCCTCCGCTTGGGCCGCCGGCCCTTCGAAGCAATAATGTCAGAGGATGTGAAGATGTTTCCGGACTCGAAGCCAATAAGTTTCTAGAAGCGAAACAAGCAATACGTTTGGTGTTTTGGCTTTTTAGTTGATTTTTTGTTTTATTTTTTCCTTGCACTGAGCAAATGTAACTCTGAGTAGGGCCTGGAAACTTTCTGAAGAAAAATAATAATTGAGGGGCGTGTCGGGGTGGGTGGATGGGAAGGGGAAGGAGGGCGGCGGGGCGAGAGGTGACAGGGCTGGGCTGGACAGGCCAGCGCCACTGCGGTCGGTGGGGCGGCGGGAGGGGACCACGGGGGCGGCGGGGCCGCGGAGGGATTGCCTCGGAAGAAACCATGGTGTGAGCCGTGTGTTCATCGTGTGTGTGCCTGTGTGTGTTGGGTATCCTTTTTTGTTTAGTTGACAATTCTCCACTTCCCGAAACATTTACACTTCAGAGTGAGAACTGTGAACTTTCTGCTTTATGCATCCGTTTTTAAAAAGCTATATTGGCCAGCCCAGGAGAAAATAATCTACAAATTCCTGGAATTCTCTACCTTGAAATCAGAACCCGAAGGATGTTTTTTTCCTTATTTTAGATGAGAATTTTATCAACTGCTCGAGTCGGGTTTCCAGGATTCTTCAGAGGAGCCGCAGGAAGAAACTGGAAGGGAGTGGGGGACTGTGAGGCTGGGGCTCCGGCCCGGGGTGCATGCCCTGGATCCCCCGCGTGCCTTGGAGGGCCCCAGAGAGTTTTCTTCCTGCTGCCCATCTTATTTCCGCTGCTAATTAAGTTTTTATGCATTTCATTATCAGGGTCCAAAAAGAACAACCGACTGGGGTGGGGGATGTGCAATACGGCAGGCGTGTGGCCGGCGGGCAGGAGCAGGCGGGGGACGGGTCCCTGCTGGCGACCCCACCTGCCCGCGGCCGGCTCGCGATCTAGGGTTAGCCCTGCCTTCTCCAGGCCTCACACTTGGTAGGCTTTCGTTCAAGAGAATGAAACGAGAGGTCAGATCAGTGTTGTTCAAGCTTCGTTCCTTTTTTAAAGCAAATGTTGTACATGTATATAAATAGACAAATACACACTACTTATTTTTTATATTTTTTACTACACTTTTGTGTCCTGGTTTAAATTTTCCTCTCTGGTAACGTTACAAAGCGCCAGCACCGGGTCGGTGTGGAGGAGGGAGGCACGTGCGTCCTCCCCTGGCAGGTGGGCCGCCTCACCCCCTCTGCACCCGTCAGCCCCCGATCCTTTACCGACCCAGGTGCCTTCAGCTCACTTTGGCTCTTACGACCTACAGTATTAACAGGGGAAAGGTGGGCTTTTGTAGAAGCCAAAGACTGCCCGGGCTCCCAGCGGGCAGGGAGGCCGTGGGGCGCGCGTCCGGGGCTGGCGTCTGCCCAGCTTGCTGCTACCAGTCCCCCGCCGGCGCCGCTGCTACTGCCCCGTGGCTCTCGCAGGCCTCGGGGAAGGGACTGTCCTCGTGCCTGGCCGCAGAGATCACCAAAGCCTCCTGCCGGCTCGTGGAGGGGACCTGGGGGCAGGAGGGCGTCTGGGGCCGCGGAGGCCGCACGGCCGGCTCCCACACCAAGGCGGCTCCCTTGTTCCACTCCTCGCTGTTCTAATGCCACAGATCAAAGGCCTCAGAACCATGACAAGCACTTTACTTTCACGGAGATTTTCTTTCTTGCTGTGAGTGTGTCTCTGCGTCTCGTGTGTAGGTGTGTGCGACGTGTGTTTTGTAGTTTCTCCACCGCGCTGTGGGGCCGGCTGGGCGCCTGGTTATAGGCACTACGTGATCTAAGATGTATATAGTCTGTTTTTTTACCATAACTGGTTTAATTATTTTATTTCTTATGTTAACATGAGAAATGTATGCCAAATGATTAGTGGGTGTATGTTTTTTTAATTTAATATTTAAATAAAATATTTGGGGGAAAACCCTTGACCTTTCCCTGTGGTTCATCTCTGCGGGAGTGCCTTCCTTACGACATGCTTCCTCCAGCCGCACTCAGTTTGCATCTTAAAGAAGGGGGCACGGCACCAGCTCCCACATCAGCCTGGCTGCGAGGATCCCACGGCCCCCTGGCCGCGGCCGCGGCCACCCCGCCACTGAGCGTCAGTCAGGGTCAGGGCACGGGAGGAGCTGCCTGGGGCCCAGGGCACCCGGGCCGTGCTGTTCTCCCCGCCTTCCCGGGGTGGCGGGCAGTGGGCTCCGCGAACGTGCTGGACACCTTGCAGCCCTGACTGTCTTCAGCTGTTTCTCCCCCCGACTCCGGGGCGTCATTCACACCTTACTCCTTCCACCGTGATGCTCTGTGAACCCGCTTGTGAATCAAGGATTTGGAAGAGCCTCACGGCCGATTGCTCCCAATCTCTTAAAATTGACTTTACCGAGTGCTGGCCATGGCGGAGATGCGGCCACTGGGTGAACAAAGGATTCTCCTCATCTTGATTCCTTGGCAAATAGTTTGTGGTTAAAAAGTTCTTCAATCTCTTTACACCCGTTGGGATGGTCATTATCAAAAACTGTAAAATAGCCATTGGAACCCCGTGCACTGCTGGTGGGAGAGGACAGTGCTTTGGGGGAAAGCCGGCGGGTGCCTCCGTAACAAAGTGAACGAGCACCCTGTCGTCCCGCTGTGGGCACAGACTGCAGGCAGCGGAAAGCAGACTCCCAGCAGATCCTTGCACCCCCTGGGCTCACAACAGTGACTCGGTAGCCAGGGGTGGAAGTAGCCACACGCCCGCTGGTGCATGAACGGGCAAGAGTGATGCCCCCTCGCACGGGGGAATAGCACTCAGCTGTGAAAAGGAGGGAATCTGACTCCTGCTGTAACGGGCACAAACCTTGAGGACATTACACTGAGTGCAGTGAGCCAGGCACAGTACAGATCCCGTGTGACCCACTTACAGGGGCGCCCAGAGCAGTCAGATCTGTAGAGACAGAAAGGGGGATGCTGGGCGCCAGGGACTGGGGAAGGGGCACAGGGAGTCAGTGATTCATGGTGACAGAGGTCAGTGTGGGGACGAGGGAAAGTCCTGGAGACAGACGGTGGTGAGGGCCATGTAACAACATGAATGGACATTTGAACATGGCTAAGATGGCCACTTTTATGTGGGTTCCGTGTAGGTTCCAGATTCTCTCGGCGAGATGCCTGACATGGACAGTAGAGTCCCTGTGGGGGACAGTGAGCCAGAGGACATGACAGAGGACAGCTAGACCCCCCCCCAGGGGTCCCGGGAAATGCCACGGTCTGTCAGCTGGCCCAGGGAAGACAGCACGCCTGACCACGCCTCGGCTGGAGCTCGCGTGGGAAGAGCTCCAACGTCCTGCATGAGCTGACTCTCTGGGCGGCCGGAGCCTCGAGGGACCCTGAGGGGGGTGCGGGGCTTAGCCTTGCTGTGTGCCCCCGAGCGGGCTCTGCAGCCCCCTGCACCTGTCCCCAGCCAGGCTGCTGGATGTAGGCTGTGTGGCTTCGGCTACCACGTGTTGACCTGGCGTGCGGGGCCCGTGGCTCCCAGGAGTGAAGTGTCCGTGGACCAACTTGCTCAAGGCTCAGCCACTCGTCTCAAGGATGCTGTTGCACATACTGACTCAGGTAGCTCTCTTCCTTCACAGGTGTGTCCACTTCCAGCCGCAAGGGCTCAAGTATGAACTTGGATTCCTAGGTCCCCCTGGACCACGGATCAAAGACCGTGAGGAGCACAGGGGTGTGAACCCCCACGGAAAAACGCACCCCCAGAACAGAGCAGCTCTGCTGAGGCGCGCCTGGCACACAGCACGATGCGCCCTTCCCAAGTGTGCAGTTCAGTGAGCTTGGACAGTGCACGGACCTGGGCAGCCCTGGCCCTGCTGTGCCCCAGAAAGCCCCCGGGTCCTCAGTAGGGGCCCTTCCTTCTCCCCTGGCTTCAGGCAGCTGCTGGCCTGTTCTGTGTCACTGTGGGTTAGTCGTGCATTTTCTGGGGTTTCCTATGAACAGACCGTGCTGCGTGTGCCCTCCGTTTGCCTGGCTTCTTCCTCTCGCGTGGTTGCCTGGCAGCTGGTCCAGGCGCTGTCTGCAGAGCTCTGCCCTGCCCCCGCCTGGGGTGGCCGCCTCAGAGCTTGTGCTGCACGCACCTGCTGGCGGGCCGGGGGGCCATCATCTCCAGTTTGGGCTTGTCCAGTGTGGCTGCCGTGAGGATCTGCGCCCGAGCATTTGTGTGGACGTGTTTTTTTTCTCCTGGGGAGAGGCGGAGACACAAGGCCTGCGTCCTGGGCCACGACCACTGTTCACTTTACCAGAAGCTGCTGAACCGCGACCCAAGGGGCTACGGCAGTTCACGGTGCCACCCGCAGCGTGTGGGCGACCCGGCGGCTCGCACCCTCCCCCGTGCTCGGCACACGTGATGCCATTCCAACAGGTGTGCAGTGGTGTCTTATTATGGCTTCATTGTGCATTTATTTTGCATTTTCCTGATGACTGGTGATGGTTAGCGTCTTTCCATGTGCTTATTGGCCGTTCTGTTTCTCAAGTTTAAGTCTTCGCCAAATATTTAATTGGGTTGTTTGGATTCTCATTATTGAGTTGTAGGAATTCCTTACATATTTCACGTGCAAGTTTCTTTGTCATACGTGTGCGCGTGCATATATGTGAACGTGTGAGCTTCTGCACATGTGCATACAGATCTACACATGTACGTGTGAACATACACACGTATGTATATAAACACACACAGAATGTTTCTCCCACCTGGGGCTTGCCTTTCACCAAAAGAGAGGAGTTCAGAGTTTCAATTTTCATGAAGTCCTACGTATTTTATTTTTTCTGCTGTCCTAAGAGACCCCTGCCTCCCGCCATGTTGAGAGGCTCTCCCGTGCTCCCTTCCGGAGGCTTCTTATGTGTCTAGCTTTCGGTCCCCATCTACAGTGCACTTTGGGATTAGTTTTGCCTGTGGTTTGGGACAACAGTGGAGGCTTATTACTTCTCTGGGTATCCAGTTGTCCCAGAACCATTTATTGAAAAGTCTCTCCTTTGCCCCGGTTGAATCAATTTGAAACATTTGTTGGAAATCAAGTAACCATAAACAGAAGGGCCTATTTCCGGACGCTGTTCTGTTCTGCTGAGCGGGACGTCTCTCCAGCGGTGATAGCACACTGTCTTGATTATTTTATTATTACGGCTGATGTCTTGAAAATTAGGTAGTGTAAACCTTCTAATTCTGGGCTGCTTTCTCTATGTTGGTTTCGCTTTTCCTGGTCCTTTGCATTTCCATGTACATTTTAGAGTCAGCTTGTCCTTCTCTATAATCTGTACCGAGTCTCTCTATTTGTGTAGAATTGGTGTTCTTTCTTTCCTAAAGGTTTGGTGGAGGGCAGCATCAGCGAGAGCACGTGGGGCCCGAGCTGCTCTGCGGGGCGGCTGTAAACCACACAATCTCATGACCGCATTGAGAGAGATGCCAAGTCCTTATTCCATTTTTGAGGGAGCTTTGGAAGTTTGTGTTTTTCAGGCAATTGCGCATTTCATCTGGATTGTTGTCTTGAGGTCCGCGCTTTATCTGTGGAATGGCCTGGGGGTCTCCTGGGCTCTCAGGGACCTCGGCCATGGGCCACCTTGCCCCACCCGCCAAGGGGCAGCCTTGCGTCCAGGACATAGGGCTGAGGGGAGGGAGACACCAGGAGGCAGGCTCAGGCTAGGCGAGGGGCACTCTGTGGAGTGGGGTACAGGTGCGCCGGGGCTGGCACGTGGAGGGGTTCCTGGAGGGGTCAGTGGAGGGTCGAGCTGGGAGAGCTGGTCGCTCAGGACCACCCGGGAGGAGTGGAGGGGTGGAGGTGCAGAGCCTGGCACACGGTCTGCCCCACGCCAACCACAGAAGGGGCATGACGAGGTGGGGGGTGAGTGGCTTACGTTGGGGCCAGTGCGGTCCCCAGCAACTATGGACAGCTGGGTGTGGGGCCAGCAAGCAGGGGCTGAGGCAGGGGCTTATCCAGCAGGCCAGCTGCCAATCGGGGGCCATGGCACTTCATGCTACCTCCTGGCCTCAGTGGGGGGCTCAGGCGAGGGGGCTGGCCACGGGGACCCGACGGCTGTGCTGGGTGACCTGGGATGGTGAGGCGAGGGCAGCCTCCTGGTGCAGAGGCTGTGGGTAGGCCACAGAGGGGGAAGGCTGCTCCACGGCTGCAGGACCCCTGCAGCCAGACTCAATGGCCACTTACTGGCCCTCAGTCCCTTCCCCTCGGGGGGCTGGTGACACGTCTCTCGACTTGTATACAAGAAGGACACGGGGTCCCGAAAGTTCCCTGCTTCCCCTGGGCGCCAGGCCCCCTCCAAGCCAGGCCGGGGAACATGCTGTCCTTGGTGAGGGCTTGTGCTGGGCCTTTTGGGAAAAAGGGAAATGAAAACACGAGAAGGAAGTGGCTTCCCACACGGCAGTGTCACACATGCCCAGGGCATGGAAGGTGGCAGTGGGGGCAGCGGGGGCAGTGGGCGCCGGGCTGCTCTTCCCTCGGGCCCCCAGCCCTCTCGCAGCCAGATCCGCGGACACACACGGAGACCGCTCGCTGGGCTGCTGAGCAGAGTGGGCAGGGCGTCTCGGGACAGCACTTCCAATCACCTTGCCCCTGGGCTTCCAGGCCCCCTGTACAGCAGGGCCCCCCACAAAGTCCGAGAAGCAGGTGGTGCTGTCTGTAGGCAAGCTGGGGAGCCCCATGGCTGGCCCCACGAAGGCTGCTCCTCTGTGGGGCGCCTGGAGCAGGACTTGGGGCAGAGGGGAACGAGGGGCGGAGAGGTGATAGGATGTAGTGAGTGAGGCCCGTCTGCTCCCGGGGGGCAGCCCTGGAAACACACTGGTGATTGTCACTCAGAAAGGAAAGCCTTCTTCCACGAGGTGTCAGGGCTCAGGACAGCAGGGGCTCCCCAGGAAAGGCCTGGGTAGCTGCAGGGAAACCAAGGACAGAGCGGGGATCCGCCAATGGCCGGGGGCAGCGAGCCCTGCAGCCCCGAGGCTAGCAGGGAACAGGACCCCCCCCCCGTGCTATCTCTGCCCCCCCATGCCCTCTGGCGAGGTGCCGGCTGTCACACGCAGTGACTCACCCTCACACCCACTCGGCGGGGCAGGCTTCGTGTCTCCTGCGCCCAGATGAGGAAGCTGAACCCCGGGCTCAGCCTGCAGGAAGCAGGAGAGAGGGCGTGGGTGGTGCGCCTGCACCCCCAGCCCCCTCCCCGGGCCCCGGCCCCCCGACTTCTCCTTCACCCCAAGTGGGACATGCATTCTCGAGCCGGTTTTTATGAGAGGGGGCCAGGGAACAGGAAGGGGGTGGCCAGGAGGCTGGACAGAATCCAAGCTGGAGCGGGCCTCTCGGTGATGTATGTTTGCACACACGCACACACAGACACACACACACACACGGGCGCACGCGTGTTGACTCGGGTGCAGGCACAGAACCCATCTCGCTGCTTGTTCTGACTTGGTCACCACCACAGGCTAAAAAAGCAAATATTTTGTCCCCAAGCTGCAGAGGAGGAAGCTCGAGAGATCTGGTGACTCCTACGGGCTCAGCTCATAGATCGTGCCGGCCTGTGCGACTCCAGGTCAGCGTTCCGAGAGCCTGGGGACAGCACCGCCGACCACCAGGGCTAGGTGGGCGAGCTCCTGGCAGGAGAAGGGAGTCTCGTGTGGGTGGATGTGACCACAGGGAGGGGTGGCCACAGGGACATGACCTCCCCCCTCTCCTCCCCTCCCCTCCCCCCGAAGTGCAGGACGGAGGACAGGCCTTCGTCAGAGGAGGACGGGGCACTTACCCTGTGTCCTTGTGTGGGGAGGGCCATGGATAGCCGGCCTCTGTCCCCTCTGGGCCTGCGGGCTGGCCTGGGCTGACCGCTCCCACGGCCCTCGGTTCCCCGTGCCTGGGGCGCTCTGTGCTAGGCCGGGTTCTTGAGCTCCGCGGGGCCTGCTGCCCCTCACGCCCTGCTTGAGCCACTCGTTGGGCCCCGTGTCGCCGGGGTCCTGGATTCTCCGAGAGCTGGACTGGTGGCGCCAGTGCCGGCCGCTGTCCAGGCCGGCCGTGCTGAGCTGCAGTAGCCCCACTGCAAGGGAGAGCACGGCGTGTATGCGCACGTGTGTGTGTGTGTGTGCACGTGTGTGTGTGCACGTGTGTGTGCACGTGTGTATGTGCACGTGTGTGCGCGCGCACGTGTGTGCGTGTGTGTGTGCACGCGCACGCTCCTGAGTCCGAGGCCTCTGCAGTCCAGAGGCCGAGGGTCTGTCCAGTGAGACAGCCAGGGCTGCGAGGTGAGGCCTGAGGTCATCTCTGCTCCAGAAACTGGATCCAGGCAGATCTTCTTTCCGGCCCCTTGGAATCCTGTGCATCCAGGCAGAAGGAAATGAACGTTTACTGTAAACAGAGCCTTCGTTTATTGTCAAATACTATCACAAAGACCCGCTGCAAGGAAGGCCCTGTGGGGAGAGCGGGGCAGCCTGCAGGTGGGCAGAGCCAGCGGGAGGCGGAGGGGCTGCTCTGCCCCAGCTCCGGGTTCCTATGAAGCCCACTGTCCCCGGGGACACGGGACTGGGGTCGCAGCTCACTGCGTGTGCTCCCGGGCCTGTGGGGCTGCCTTCGGTGCCAGCGCTCGGGCCTCGGGGCGCAGTGCTGAGTCACGGGCTTGCTGGGTGTGAGCTCAGCCGATTCTCTGGACAGACGTTATTCTAAGTTTTTGTGTAAACACGAGTTCTCTTCAGGTGGCATTTCATCCTTGACTTTGAGCCCTAGGTGAGTTGTGCTTTATCTTGCTTATCTGGGGACAGACTCAGAGCTTATCTTGGGGGACAGACTCAGAGCCAAATGCAGGGATCCCCGCAGGCTTGACTCCGAGTTCCTGAAGACCCGTCAGGATCCTTCCAGGCCCCTTGGCCCTGGGAGGCTCTGTCTGCCAGGAGGCCCCCTCCCCACGAGTACAGGTGTAGTCTGTCGTGGGTGGGGGTGCCCACACCTCCCCGGCCCCGCTCAGCAAAGGCCCCACCCCGCAGGGAGCGCTGCTCTTGCCAGCGCCGGCTTCTAGGCCCGTCCAAGCACAGCTCTGGTGCGACTGGACGCATGAGTCTAACTCAGACAATGACTTGGGGACCACTTTCCCAGCCTGACCCAGGTGCGATGGACTGAGAGTGGGAGGGAGGCCCCTTCACCCCAGGCAGATGCTCCCGGGGTGACTCACCCAGGTGTGGAGTCGTGACAGGCTTCCCTGCTCACCCTGACTGCGCTTGGCTTGGGAAGCCTCGGATGCAGGCGCCTACTCGCGACCTGGGGCGGAGGCAGCCGGTGAGCTTGCCCAGGCAAGGCCCACGCCGGGCACAGACTCCACCCTGTACGGAGGCCAGCGTGGCTTTCAGGAGTCCTGACCAGCTCCCTGCCTGGCTCTGTGCTGCCAGGAGCCCTCTGAGGCCTCACTGGGGCTTTGGGGCTCTCCCCTGCCCTAGGGTGCAAACAGGCAGGGACCGGGGTTCCTAGGCTGGAGGCTCGGGGTGCTGCCTGAAGAGTTTTGATGGGCCCCATGAATCAGGCAGACGGAGGTGAGAGGCAGAGAGGTGGAAGGAGAGGGGAAGAGATCTACTTTGTGGCTAAACGGGGAGTTTGGGACAGGAAGGCGAGGCAGTGTCTTTCTGCTGGGTGGGGTCAGCCAGTGGGGGTGCAGGGACTTCAGGAAGAGATGCTGTGTCCATGCATCCCATCATGCTGCCAGAAGGAAATGCAGGCCAAGGGTTGAGTTGCAAATTATGTTTGGTCACCATGAGCAGGTGTCTATGCATGTTTAATCCCTTGGTGCTCCCGGATGGAAAGAGGCAGCCCCGTGCCCAGATGCCCACCTCTCGGCTTTGCAGCGCCTGGCCTTCAACCCGCCGCCCCCTGCCGGTCCTCCGTCCTTCCTGGGCTGGCCTGCCCCCAGCCTCTCTGATGCTTATGCACTCTCCTGCCAGGACACCCTGAGAACCCTTGCCTGGGTACCTGCACACATCCTTCAAGACCCAGCCCTGCCCTTCCCCTGGTTTCTATGGTATCTTTCTGCCCCCCTACCTGAGCACCTCGGTATTAAGCTGGTGTCCCTGCATGAGTGTTGGTCTCTATTAGAACTCTCTTGGCTCAGAATCTCCATTCAAATGAACATAAGTAAAAAGAGAATTCATTGGCTTACATTTCCCAGGATTACTACATCCCCCAGGAGCAGCTGCAGGCTTGGCTGGATCCAGGAGCCCAAATCATGGTCTCAAAGCTCTGCCTATCTCCCCATGTCTTGATTCTGTTTGTCTTTTATTGACTTAATTCTGGGTGCCAACTCTGTCCCACAAGGTGGAGGTGGCCTTTGACAATCCCACATTTGCCTCCGACCAAGTTAACAGCCCCAACTAGGAAGAGGTCGGTTTTCTGGTCACTCTGTAAACAAATCCCAGAGGGGGTACTCATGGTATGGCTTGGGTCAGGTGCACACCCCACAGCCAACCACTGTGGCCAGCAGACGAGTTACACGTCTGTCCTTATACTGGACAAGGTCAGCCCGTAGGAGGGAGAGAGGTCTGCTGCCTGGCGGACAGGAAAGGGAGGGTGGGCAGTATCCCCAGCAGGATGGGTGAGTTCCTTACAGGAGCGTTGTGCATTTTAAGTGTCTCCGTACCCGCAGCCACCTTGCACCATGCCCGGCACATAGATCGGTATGATCTTTCTTGACCTCTTTCCCCCTTTTCTTGGCCTTAGAGAGTGGAACACATGGGCTCTGGGGAATTTACAAAGCGACAAAGGTCATCTTTGGGGAAACCTCTCAGCTGCCCGGGTCTGGCTCTTCCTCCTTTGGTGGCCTCCAGAAGAAGGATGAAACTGCAACAGAACTGGCAGGAGGAAGGGGTGGGCAGGCTTTCCTTGCCCCTGAGGCCCTTCTCACAATGATGCATTGTTCAACTCCAAATCCAAAACGGTGGCTTACAAGGTTGACTTTGGCAATGGTGGGATGGAAAACACGGAATGGAGGCTGGACACTGTCTACTACGGTTATCCCGACAGGACGGCAGTGCCAGCCTTGGCAGAGGCAGAGCCTTGAGGTCATTATTTGGGGTCCTGGATCTAGCCATGCCTGAAGCTGCTCTGGGTGGTACAGTATGGAAGCCAACAAATTGTCTTCTTCTCTTTTTTTTTATAAATATTTTATTTATTCATTTGAGAGAGAGAGAGACAGCTAGCGAGAGAGGGAACACAAGCAGGGGGAGTGGGAGAGGAAGAAGCAGGCTCACAGCGGAGGAGCCTGATGTGGGGCTCGATCCCGGAACGCCGGGATCACGCCCTGAGCCGAAGGCAGACGCTTAATGACTACGCCACCCAGACGCCCCAACAAATTTTCTTCTTAAGTTCATCTGAATCGGTATCCCAATTACCATGTCCGAGACTCTGAAAGAAGGGGTTAGGTCTTTGTGAGAATGTGCCTTAAAATGACTTCCCCGCCAGCATCATTGTTAACAGGACCATCCTGCTCTCAGGGGTGGGGAAGGGGTTCAAATGCATTTGGTTCTTGACGTGCAATGAGCAGTGTTGTCTCCTGGGCACCCCCCCCCCACCAGCTGGGGCTGGCTGCTTCCAAGGTCCTCTCTCCTCCTCAAGGGCCAACAGAGGCCTCCCTGCTCTGCAGGTGCTCCCGAACCCCCCTCCCACCCACGCAGGGTGTATCCGGGCCCGGGGTCCTCTGAGCACAGAGAACAGCGGAGTGGGGCGTGCGGTACACGCAGGTCTCCAGCTCACTCTGCCCCTCACCGTTTCCCTTTCTAGCTACCTTCTGTCCTCACTCTCTCCTTCTCTTCACTGAAAACACAGGCGAAAACTGCAGACAAACGCACTCGCACCATTGTCACGGCTTCTCTGGACCCCCGCAAGTGCGGTATGTTCCTGCAGGAAAGCCGCGAGCCCATGACAGCTGCGCTCTCTCTGCGCACTGTGGTTGTAAAGCCTTGGCTCAGCGGGAGCGGGACCATCTCGTTTGGGCCCAGGGCCCCCCGTGCAAGCTACCACCCCCCGGGCACTTGGGGTTGTCCCCGAGCTGTCCACCCCATGTGCCCCACCCCCGGAGCTGGGCTGCGTCTCGTGGGGCTTGGAAGAGGGTGCAGGCGTGTTTGCCCTCCACCCTCCGGGTTGCCCCCCACTCTCAGGAGCCAGCAGCTCTGACATCCCCCAACCCCACTCCCAGGCTGGGCGGGGCAGCGGCCCCGTGTCTGTCCTGGTGAATCATCTGCATGAAGCCCTGCAGGGACATATGTGTCCCTGGAGGGCCTCTAGGGATGGGTGTCCCATGTAGGGGGAGTGGGAGGGTCAGGGGTGGCTCAGGGCTGCTGCCATGTGGGCCCTTGGTCCCCAATTCCAGGGCTCTAGTGAGAACCTCACCCAAACTGTCACTCGCAGCCCCAGTGCTCGCTGGGCCATTGCTAGCTCCCGAGGCAGCCCCAGGAACCCCCCACCTCCTGGCGTTGGTGCAGTTGTGGAGTCCGAGTTGCTCTGTGCAACAGTGCGCGATGCCTGGGACAGGTCACGACTGACACAGTGGTTTCCACCTTATCTGTCTTGGATCACTTACTCCGAGGGAGGCCGGCTGCTGTGTTGTAAGCAGCTCCGTGGAAGGGCCACACGCCAAGAACCAGAGGCCCCTGCCGGCAGCCGTGGAACCCGCACTCTTGAGAACAGACCCTCCCGCCCCGGCGACACCATCCGATGACGCAAGCCTGTCTGACGTCTTCACTGCAAGCTGGGGATCAGCCCTGAGTCAGAATTCCCAAATCCCTGAGCCACAGAAGCAGACGGTAATAAATGCTTGATGTTTTCAGCTGCTAAGTTCTGGAGGGAGGTGTTGCACAGCCATGGCGGACTCCTCTCCCGTGTGCGTGTGTGTGCGTGCACGCGCGTTCTTCCGGAGTGCTCTGACCAACACGGCAGGCGCATACGCCGCCCTCCCAGGCTCCCAAGGTCAGCTCCGGACCTCCCGGGACCCTCCAGCCCCCAGAGCACCCCCATCTGTCTACACATCTGCAGATGGCATCTTTATGAAACGCTTCTCTAGTGACCCGGGTTTGAATGAATTTCTTGTCCAGCCCATATGTGGCAAAGCATCCCCCATCCCAAGCCAAGACCCAGCCCACTGCCGTTGGAAGGGACTTTCCAGGCCTTTCCCAGCTGGAGGAATCCAGAGGCAGCTTTCACCTGTTCCTTCGATCTACCCGCAAGAGCACTGGTGACTGGCAAGGACGTTTAAACAAAGAAAATGCCATCAGAGGCACTGAAACGACCTTCTGCTTCCTTCTGACTAATGGTCAACCTCGGCTCAGCCCCTTCTGTGCCTCCAGGAGCCCCATTCCAGCAGGGAGAGAGGGTAGAGGGGGCTCGGACCCTGCCCTGGGGGCCCACACACCCGTGCACTCCGGGAAAGCACCAGGAGGAGGGATTTTCTCACCACATCCCTGGAATGTCGTTTTCCCTCAGAAGGAAGGAAGCGAGGGAGGGAGGCTCGCTCTCTTCCTGCCAGGGATTCCCCGGGATCAGGGGCTCTGGCTGGTGCCTCACTAGGGAAGCCCCAGAGGGGGCCCATTCCCCTGCAGTGAGGGACAGCAGGGGCGGAGCCTACTTTGTTTAAAAGTTTGATATTTTGTTCACTACGAGTTTTGAGTTAATTTTGATTTTTAAGAGTGTTGCCCTAAAATAGCCTTGATCTTGATAAGTGAGTTTTTGGTGACTCCCACTTAAATTTTGCATGAAGAGCAGTATCTCCCTCCCTGTGCCCTGAGGCTGGTGTCTGGTTTCTGCCCTCGAGTGATGTGACACACGATGAAAGCCATCTGATCAGGGCCGCACTCACTGGAGCCCAGGGCCAGCCCCAGCAGACCCCGGCAGAAGCCCAGTAAACAGCAGCACCCATAAGGGGCCTGACCGCCCCCCCCAGGGCAGGATGCTGCATGGCAGCAGGCCCCCGGCACAGAGGATGGCCGTGGGAGGGACGCAGAGAAGCCACTGTCTGTCTGCTTGCCCACGTGAGCTGCCCTCCCGGGCAGTGACCAGGCGGTGCTCCGGACGGCAGGCAGCCTCTGTGGCGGGAAAGGCTGGAGGGTCAGTGTGGATCCTCCCAGAAGAGGGTGGGCCAGGTCTCGCCAGCTCGGCCCCCGGGGACCCTTGTTATTCCATTGGATAAACACAGGAAGGGGCAGTGAATGCTTCTTGACCTGGTGCTGTGCTGGGGGCTTCTTCCTGTCGGCCAGCCCCCTTCCTGACCCCCGTTGTGTGGCTGGTGCTCGGTGTGTTCAGTGACCTGTCTGAGGCTGCCCGGTACCTGCCCCCGGGGCTCCCCAAGCGTGGAGCTCCCCAGTCTCCTGAGACCGAGTCCCCTGGAAAAGGAACGCGTGGTGGGCTCCACTTTCTGATGCTTCTCCGTCGGCCTGGTCGAGGGCCTTGCAGCCGAGCCCTGGGATGGTCCAGGCGGCCACCAGAAGGGAAGGGCACGGGGGAGGTGGGCCACCACAATTGGTCTGGCTGCCCTGCGGGAGCCCTCAAAGCTGTCCACCGTCTGTCCTGTGTGTGGCCGACCAGGCTCAGGGCCAACCAGAGGTCACCCACCCCACCCGACAGCCCACGGGGGCCAGAGCGCCGGCTGCTGGGGCACCTGGAGGAGCCCCGTCCTGAGGGCAAAGGCTCCTTCCTGCCTGCTCGGTTTCTGCAGGGAGCGCGCTGCCTCTCAGAGAGTTGCTGGCAGGGCCGAGACCAAAGGGCTTCGGGCAGAGAGGCCTGTGTGTGGGTAGACCCTGCGAGCATGTGCACCACGCACACACGTGTCACACACGCACACACAGAACTACGCTTTCCTCTTACACGCGCATAAAGCTGCCAGGTCACACATCAGCCAGAGCTGTGTTTCCACTCTCCCCCTCTGCCCCATCTAAACCACCTGCTGTGTTCCCACTAGGCCTGCACACCTGGGTCCAGGTGAGCCCAACCTGCCTCACTGCCTGACCAGGGCTGTCCCAGGAGGTGTGAGCCCCGCGACTAGACCTGCTTCCTACATGGGCCATCTGAAGGAATCCTGAAGACCTTCCTGATGGAATCAAAGGTTGTTGGGCAGGTAGAGCCGCCCGGGCACCATCCAGCCAGGGGAAGTACCCCGTATCCAGCTGAGAAAACTGAAGGCCAGGAAGGCCAGGGCTCACCCAAGGTCACACAGCACAGGCAGGTTCCTTCCTGCGTGTGGCCTGGGGGTGGAGGGACTCTGCTTATGAGTCAGAATCAGCATGGTGACCACGTCCAGCTTTTCACCCTGGGTCCTGGGCCCCAGCCCGCTGCCGGATAGACAGTGGGTATTAATTAGTATTTGTAGAGGGGCTATTGGACGGAGTTCTGACATCCTCCTTCCTTTTTCCCATTTATGCCCAACGAGGAAGGACCCCATGGACCACCTACCTCACTCTCCCAGAAAACGACCTTGGCACATACTTTGTAAACGAGGGCACAGTTATTGCTCAAGCCCCTGCGGACCCGCTCTCTGCCTGCAGACGTGCTTCCTCGCCTGCTAGCCATTCTCTGTGTCTCTTCCTCTCTCCTTTCTTGAAGGGAGGTGAGCCTTGTCTCCTTTGCAAGCCTCCCTCTTCCCTGGGACTCTGATCCACATCACCCATCTTTGTGTCATATGCAAACATCCCTGCAAACATCCCGAGCACTGCTTCCTCATCTCCCTGATGAGTCAACACCTTGCTCAGGGAGAAACGTTCCTCGTTAGCTCAGGTGATGCTCTTGTCTTGAAGTGGACATGTCCAGTATTAACACGGCCTCGTCCATTTTCTTATGGTTAGAGTTTGACGCTGTGTCTATTCCTATCTGTTACTTCCGATTTCCTTGTGTTCTAAAATTTAACCTGTGTCTCTTGGCAACAGCATACAGTTGAGTCTTGATTTCCTTATCCAGTCTGATAAGCTCTGTTTTCCCACTGGAATATTTAGTCCATTTACATTTAATGTAATTAGTGATATGGTTGGCTTCGGACCTTCCACCTTGCTATTTGCTTCTTCATTCATCCCACCTTCTCTTTCACCTTTGTCCCTCCTTTCCAGACTTCTCTGGCTCTCTGTCTCTGCCTTTCTACAGATCTGTATTCACAGCTGGGATCACTTTCCTTCAGCCCGAAGGGCTTCCTCTGGTGTTGTTTTGTTGTGTAGGTCTGTCTACTGATGATAAATTCCTTCAGCTTTTGTTTGTCTGAAAAAAACCTTCATTTTCATATTCATTTTGGAAGAATGTTTTCACTGGGTATGGAGTTGTAGGTTGAAAGTTCTTTCCATCAGCACTTTGAAGATGTATTAACTTGTTTCTGGCTCCCATTGTTCTTAACTGGAAGGCACTAGTCATTCTTGCTGCTCTTCCCCAGGAGGCAGAGCATCATTTTCTCTGGAAGCATCTAAGGTTTTCTCTGTATTTTTAGTTCTTAGCAGGTTCCATAAAATGTGCCTGGGCGTGGTTTTCCTTGCCTTTATCCTCTTTGAAATTTACAATGTGTCTTAAATTTATGGGGTGATGTCTTTTATCAGTTTTGGAAAAATCCTCAGCCATCAACTCTTCAAATATTTATTCTGTCCCATTCTCTATCTCTTCTTCTGGGATGCCAATTACGTGGAAGCTTGGATGATAGACTATTTGTGATTATCTCATATGTCCCTAAATTCTGTCCCTTTTGTCCCCATTTCTTCTCTGTCTATGCCTCACTTTGGGTAACATATATTGACTTGTGTTCACCCCAACTGTAGTGTTGAACTCACATAAATCTAGTGCATAAACGATGTGACACCCCGTGTTCATAGTTAGTCTCCATCACTCAAGCCCGTGTCCAGAATGCTATTTCGTGTCTCACCCTTTCTTCTGGCTACACTCTCTCACACCCATACAACAAAGCCATGGAGCTTTCAGGTGTAGAGTGCCTTTGCTTCTCTTTCAGAGATTCCATTTCTCTGTTGAAATTCTCCATCTTTAATTCATTTTATATGTTTCTCCAAATTCTTTAACATATTTGTAATAGTTTTTCTAAAGTCCTTGTTCAATAACTTTGACATCTGGGTCATGTGTGAGTCTGCTTCTCATGCCAAATTTTTCCTCTTGATTAAGGGTCACATTTTCCTACTTCTTCTCATGTCTCATAATCTGTTACTGTCTTCTGGGCGTTATGGTTAAAAGAACAGCAGACAGCGGGTGAGTGTTGCTTTCCCCCAGAGGCACGAACTCTTTCCTCTGTTAGGCAGCTAAATGACGGGCTGATCACTCTGGTCCACTCAGGAGGAAGAAGCCTTCTTTATCCTAAAAACAACAAGACAACTTTGACAACAAAAGAGCGAAACCCCAAATCTCTGCATTTGGCTTCCCTCTTGCTGCTTGGCTCCCTCCTACTTTCTGAGCCCTCCTCCAACTCAAATCCTTGTCCACTTCTGAACCTGGGGTCCCCATCCAGGCCTCGGCTGTGGTTCTCAGGGCCTGGGGAGTCCCAGCTCTGACCGGCCTCCTTGGGGGTCAGTCTACTCAGCACCCTTCCCTTGAGTGTCCCAAATGGTCTGGGGTTGTCTCCCTCCACCCCACCAGCCCCAGGGACAGCCCACCCAAACGTTCCACTGCCCGTCTGGCTTCCATCGTGGCGTGAGACTCATCTGGCCAGCGGGAGTGAGTGAGGGACACATGACTTCCGGGGGACAGCCTGTAGAAACTGGCACCATTCCCAAGTCTCCCCCAGCCTCCCTGCCATGGCAACCGCGTATTTTGGGAGGGTCCAAGAGCGAGAGGAAGATGGGGGCCCTAAGCCTTGGAGTTTTGGGGCTATTTGTTACCTTAGCGTGACTTTACCTGCTGTGACTGATGAGGGCCCCATGCCCGTTTCCCAGCCCATTGTTCTAGAAGCAGAGGCTACACTGGTCCCCTCCTCTTCCTCACCCCACACCCAGGACAGACCAGGTCGCACGGATGGAAACCTGTGTGTCTCCTGTTACACTGCTGACAGCTGGCCAGGCCTTCGCAGGCCTCCCCTGTGTATTCTGGAGATCTCCAGCTGGGGCACGTAGGTTGGAGCTCCCTGCCTTCGGAGCATGTCCGCAGAGCAGCTCTGCGAGCATCCGGAAAGGTGGATCAGAGCCTACCCGTGCGACGGCTGCCCAGTAAAGCCTTACACAATGGCTTCTCTCTGCCCGCTGGCCACCAGCCTTTCAGCTCCTGACAAACCCCACCCCCCAGCCCCACGCCTTTGCCAGGGTGGGTTCCCTTCCTGCCCCTCTGCCCCCGCCACGCCTGGTCTCCACCCAGCTCACCCCCATCCTGCGACCTCAAGTGTCCGTCACTGGGAAGATGTGACTAATCCCCCCCAGCACCAGGCCCCTGTCTTCCACCCCCGAGCAGCCGCTTGTTACAGCTGGAAATGACGCGTGTGCACACGTGCGCGTGCCATTCTGGGGGTCAGTGTCTGCTCTGTGATCGGACGGTCGCTCCGAAGCAGGGTTGCGTTGGCTCTGCTCACTGCTGTGCTGCTGGCGTCTGCGCAGGGAAGTCGCACGACGCGCGTTTGTGGGTTGAGCGGGTGTTCGTGGCGCTGGGGGGCCCCGGAAGCTGACGCGCAGGAGTGCACGTGACTGTGCGGCACCGGGCGGGGGACAGAGGCGGGACTGTCACCTGCTCACCCTCTGCCTTTGCAGCAGGTGGTATTCAGTGAGCAAGGCCCCGTGGAAGGATCGGGGAGAGCAGCCGTCGCCGACAAGCCCGGGGCAGGAGGGGAGGAAACCGCCAGTCCTCTCACGCAGGCACCGTGCCTGCCGCTTTGATGACCGGCCTCTCAACCACAGTGCGGGGCCCCCGGGCCAGTGCTCCTTTCCTACATACTGCAGGGAGCCCACCTCGGCCCCTCCTTTCCTGGCTCAGATGCTTCCCCGAGCGGGGAGTGACAGGCCCATGAAGGCGCCCCCCCACCTCTTCCCAAGATTTCCCTCTGTTCAGTGCCTGCTCTGTCTTTCCCCGTCACCCTAGGGAATTAGTGCCGTTTTGCTGCTGGGTAGGGTGGGGGACACTGCTCTCGGGGCTGGGGAGCAGCTTCTCATGCTCTGTGCAGGTGACCATCACCCTTGTTCAAGGAACGGCAGGAGGGGGACCAGAGTGGCGCTTCCTGAGAACGTCCTGGACTGACCGGTCCGGTCAGGAGTGCTCTCGTCAGTCGTCCAGACATACCCCAATGCGTCACCCACAGACCCGGGCTGCGGGTTCCTTCAAGAGCCGAGAGCAAAGTCCTCTAGAGCCCGGAGAGGCGCAAGGCTCTGTCCTTTGCAGGCAGTTTCCGATTGGCTGTCCCCATACCCCGTGAACGTTCCCTTCGCGGCTTGTTTCTGGGTCATCCTCCTGGTCAGGCACATGGGCTCAGACCCACCCAGAGGGCAGGGCCTCCGACAGCGGGAGCGCGGACTCTGGCCTCTCCCGAGCTGGCATAAACTTTGCAGAAGTGAGACGTTCCAGTCATGACCAGTTACGACCTCGCTCTCTCCACTCTGGACCCCTCCCCACCCCAGGCACGGCCCCTCAGGGGCCTTGCAGGAGCCACAGGCATTTGGAGTGTAGAGTTGGGGCCACGTCTAGCTTGGGTAGAGTGGATGTCTGTCCTTGTGGTTCACTCCCACCTCTGGGCGGCATACCTAGGTCGTGGTCATCCAGAAACTCCCACCTCTGTGGCCCTGGCCTCAGTGGCCACGCCACACAGACCACAGGGTGAGAGCTCGAGTCTGGATGCCAGCACGTCCAGTGGGGCCTGGTTCTGGAAGTGTGTGGGCTGGGGAATGCGGCCAGAGCTGGTCTGTGGAATGTCCTCCAAACCTGACAGCTCATATAAAAACAAAGCTGAACACCACAGCAGAGGGTCCCCTGTATTTGATTATCCTGAAAATGTGCTCAACATCATCAGTAAAGAAAGATAACATAAGTAATTAAAAACAAACTTTGATCAACCATGCAATAGGAAAGCCTGGATTACCTTTTCATTCTCTTTATAGGAGGTGTTTTTGTAGGAAATGCTACAACAGTGTGCCATCATTGCTGCATGAAGAGACGACCTCAGTATCCAGTCAAAAGAGAGAAAAGGGAATTACGCGGGGTTGTCAAGTGATCGATAATTTTTCTTGATTTTGTCGTGTATGTGGAGTTTAAAATATGATCCTCTACGATTTCTTTTCTCATTCTCAATAGGCACTTTTGCACCTACATTTTGTGGTTATAATTTTGCATTCTTTTTCTTGGAACGGTGCCCCGAATTTGACAGCTTCAGGCCCACAAAACCCGGGTCTGCTGCTGCGCGGGCTCTGAGTGATACGGCAGAGTCAGGGAAGCTTCTGGAAGGGTGGAAGGTAGAATGAGACAAGCGGGTGTCGGGGAGTTGGCAGGAAGCCGAGCCAGTGGCCCTGACGTGGCTGTCCCCAGGGACGCGAGGGCCCATGTCAGGGCTCCTTGGGCTATGTCTCTCCTCAAACAGAACGAGAACAAATCTTGCAGTCACAGAGCGATTTAAAAGAGCTAAACATTCAAATAAATACATAGTAGTTTAATAATGAAATACATTTGAAGTTTTAGGGAAAGATGCATTTTGAAGGACTTGCAGGCGTAGGCTTTTAAAAAAAAAATGAGCCTTTATTCTTTAGAGCAGTTT